>NC_135816.1:102107195-102407195 GCF_964213995.1 Mustelus asterias | reverse complement strand
CTAAGCGCGTCCCAATTGCCCGCATTTGTCCGATATCCGTCTATACCATCTTACCCATGTCACTTTCTAAACGCGTTTTAAAATACAAAATTGTACCCGCCTCTACTACGACCTTGGCAGCTTGTTCCAGACACTCACCACCCTCTGCATGAAAAAATTGCCCCTCCAAACCCTTTTTTCTCTCTCCCCTCTCACCTTAAACCTATGCCCTCTAGTTTTAGATTCCCTCTATTAAACAGTATCCTACGTGAAACGAGATTTCAAACAGTGCCCCATACTATAGAGAGATTTTAAACAGTGCCAACACTAAACAGGTATTTTAAACAGTGTCCTACACTAAACGAGATTTGAAACACTGTCCTACATTAAACACAGATTGTAAACAATGCCCTAGCTTAAACAGAGATTTTAAACAGTGCCCTACACTAAACAGAGATTTTAAACAGTGCCCTAGCTTAAACAGAGATTTTAAACAGTGTCCGACACGAAAGAGAGATTTTAAACAGTGGCCTACTCTAAACAGATATATGAAACCGAATCCAACACTAAACGAGATTTTAAACAGAGGCCGACATGAAAAAGAGATTTTAAACAGTGCATTAGAGTAAATAGAGATTTTAGACAGTGCCCCACACTAAACTGAGATTTTAAACATTGTCCGACACTAAACAGAGACTTCAAATACTGCCCTTCACTAAACATATATTTTAAACAGTGCTCTTCACTAAACATATATTTTAAACAGTGCCCTACACTAAACAGAGATTTTAAACAGTGCCCTACACTTAACAGAGATTTTAAACAGTGCCCTACACCAAACAGAGATTTTAAAAAGTGTCAAAAGTAAACAGATTTTAAACAAGCCCGTCACTAAACAGAGATTTTAAATGGTTCCCTACACTAAATAGTGATTTCAAACAGTGTACAACACGGAACAGAGACTTTAAACAGTGTACGTCTCTAAGCAGAGATCTTAAACACTGTCGGGCACTAAATAGAGATTTTAAACACTATCCTACACTAAATGAGATTTTAACCAGTGTCCTACAATAAACAGAGATTTCAAACAGTGCCCCAGAGTAAACAAGATTTTAAACACTGTCTATACTAAACGGAAATCTTATACAGTGCCCTACACTGAACACAGATTTTAAATAGTGTCCTACACTAAGCACAGATTTTAAATCGTGTCCTTCACGAAACAGAGATTTTAAACAGTGTCCAACTCTAAACAGAGACTTTAAACAGTGCCATAAACAAAACAGAGATATTAAACAGTATCCTACATTAGAAGATACTTTAAACAATGCCCCATACTAAACAGAGATTTTAAAAAGTGCCGAAAGTAAGCAGAGGATTTTAAACATGCCCGTCACTAAACAGAGATTTTAAATGGTGTCCTACACGAAACAGAGATTTTAAACAGTGTACTACACGAAATAGAGATTTTAGACAGTGCCCCACACTGAACAGAGATTTTAAACATTGTCCTACACTCAATAGTGATTTTAAGCCGTGCCCCACACTAAACAGAGATTTTAACTAGTGCCGACAGTAAACAGAGCTTTTAAACATGCCATACACTAAATGGTGCAATGCACTAAACAGAGATTTTATACAGTGCCCTACACTAAACAGAGATTTCAAACAGTGTCCCACACTAAACAGAGATTTTAAACAGTGTCCTACACTAAACAGAGATTTCAAACAGTGTCCCACACTAAACAGAGATTTCAAACAGTGTCCTACACTAAACAGAGATTTTATACAGTGCCCTACACTAAACAGAGATTTCAAACAGTGTCCCACACTAAACAGAGATTTTAAACAGTGCCTACACTAAACAGAGATTTCAAACAGTGTCCCACACTAAACAGAGATTTTAAACAGTGCCTACACTAAACAGAGATTTTAAACAGTGCCGAAAGTAAACAGAGATTTTAAACAGTGTCCCAACTAAACAGAGATTTTAAACAGTGTCCCACACTAGACAGAGATTTTAAACAGTGCCGAAAGTAAACAGATTTTAAACAGTGTCCCAACTCAACAGAGATTTTAAACAGTGTCCCACACTAAACAGAGATTTTAAACAGTGCCGAAAGTAAACAGAGATTTTAAACAGTGTCCCAACTAAACAGAGATTTTAAACAGTGCCTACGCTAAACAGAGATTTCAAACAGTGTCCCACACTAAACAGAGATTTTAGCAGTGTCCTCCACTTAACAGTGAGGTCAAACTGTATACTACACGAAACACGGATTTTAAACAGTGCCCCACACTAAAAGGTGATTTCAAACAGTCTCCGAAGGGAACAGATTTTAAACAGTGCACCACTCTAAGCAGAGATCTTAAAAACTGCACTCCTCTGAACAGTGATTTTAAACAGTATCCTACACTAAAGAGATATATGAAACAATATCCTACACTTTTAACCAGTGTCCCATACTAAACAGAGATTTTAAACAGTGTCCTGCACGAAACAGAGATTTTAAACAGTGTCCAGCTCTAAACAGAGATTTTAGATAGTACCCTACACTATATACAGATTTCAAACAGTGCCCCACACTAAATGAGATTTTAAAAAGTATCACTAAACAGTGTCCTACACTAAACAGATATTTTAAACAGTGTCCTGCACGAAACAGAGATTTTAAACAGTGTCCAGCTCTAAACAGAGATTTTAGATAGTACCCTACACTATATACAGATTTCAAACAGTGCCCCACACTAAATGAGATTTTAAAAAGTATCACTAAACAGTGTCCTACACTAAACAGATATTTTAAACAGTGTCCCACATTAAACAGAGATTTTAAACAGTGCCCCACTCTAAACAGTGATTTCAAACAGTCTCCTGCACGGAACAGAGATTTTAAACAGTGCACCACACTAAGCAGAGATCTTAAACACTGTACTACACTAACAACGATTTTAAACACTGTCCTTCACTAAACACATATTTTAAACAGTGCCCTGCACGAAACAGAGATTTTAAACAGTCTCCAACACTAAACAGAGATATTAAACAGTACCCTACGCTAAACAAAGATTTCGAACTGTGCCCCACATTAATCAGAGATTTTAAACAGTGCCCCACACTCAACAGAGTTGTTCAACATGCCCAACACTAAACGGAGATTTTAAATGGTGCGCTACAGTAAACAAAGATTTTAAACAGTGTCCCACACTAAACAGAGATTTGAAACAGCGTCCCACACAGAACAGACATTTTAAACAATGCCCCACACAAAAGAGATATTTTAAACGATGTGCTACACTAAACAGATATTTTAAACAGTGTCCCATATGGAACAGAGATTTTAAACAGTGCCCCAGTCTAAACAATGATTTCAAGCAGTCTCCTGCACGGAACAGAGATTTTAAACAGTGCACCACACTAAGCAGAGATCTTAAACACTGTACTACACTAAACAGAGATTTTAAACAACATCTTACACTAAACAGAGATATTAAACAATATCCTATGTAAGCGAAATTTTAACCAGCATCCTACAATGAACAGAGATTTCAAACAGTGCCCCACATTAAACGAGCTTTCAAACATTGTCCTATACTAGTGCCCGACACTAAACACAGATTTTAAACAGTGTCCTAAGCAGAGAATTTAAACAGTGTCCTGAGCAGAGAGTTTAAACAGTTTCCTGCACGAAACAGAGCTTTTAAACAGTCTCCAACTCTAAACAGGGCTATTAAACAGTGCCAAGACTAAACAGAGAATTTAAGGTTCCCGACACTAAACAGAGATTTCAAACTGTGCCCCACACTAAACAGAGATTTAAAACAGCGTCCCACACTCAACAGAGTTTTTATACATGCCCAGCAGTGTCCGATGTTAAACAGAGATTTTAAATGGTGCGCTAAACTAAACAGAGATTTTAAACAGTGCCCCACACTAAAAAGTGAATTCAAACAGTCTCCTATACGGAACAGAGGTTTTAAACAGTTCACCACTCTAAGAAGAGATCTTAAACAGTGAACGGCACTAAAAAGAGATTTTAAACAGTATGCTACACTAAGCAGAGATATTGAACAATATCCTACACTAAACGAGATTTCAACCAATGTCCTACAATAAACAAAGATTTTAAACAGTGCCCCACACTAAACAGAGATTTTACACACTGTCCCACACTAAACAGAGATTTTACACACTGTCCCACACTAAACAGAGATTTTACACACTGTCCCACACTAAACAGAGATTTTACACACTGTCCCACACTAAACAGAGATTTTACACACTGTCCCACACTAAACAGAGATTTTACACACTGTCCTGGACTAAACAGAGATTTTACACACTGTCCCACACTAAACAGAGATTTTACACACTGTCCCACACTAAACAGAGATTTTACACACTGTCCCACACTAAACAGAGATTTTACACACTGTCCTGGACTAAACAGAGATTTTACACACTGTCCCACACTAAACAGAGATTTTACACACTGTCCCACACTAAACAGAGATTTTACGCACTGTCCCACACTAAACAGAGATTTTACACACTGTCCCACACTAAACAGAGATTTTACACAGTGTCCCACACTAAACAGAGATTTTACACACTGTCCCACACTAAACAGAGATTTTACACACTGTCCTGGACTAAACAGAGATTTTACACAGTGTCCCACACTAAACAGAGATTTTACACACTGTCCTGGACTAAACAGAGATTTTACACAGTGTCCCACACTAAACAGAGATTTTACACACTGTCCCACACTAAACAGAGATTTTACACACTGTCCCACACTAAACAGAGATTTTACACACTGTCCCACACTAAACAGAGATTTTACACACTGTCCTGGACTAAACAGAGATTTTACACACTGTCCTGGACTAAACAGAGATTTTACACACTGTCCTGGACTAAACAGAGATTTTACACACTGTCCTGGACTAAACAGAGATTTTACACACTGTCCTGGACTAAACAGAGATTTTACACACTGTCCCACACTAAACAGAGATTTTACACACTGTCCTGGACTAAACAGAGATTTTACACACTGTCCCACACTAAACAGAGATTTTACACACTGTCCTGGACTAAACAGAGATTTTACACACTGTCCCACACTAAACAGAGATTTTACACACTGTCCTGGACTAAACAGAGATTTTACACACTGTCCTGGACTAAACAGAGATTTTACACACTGTCCTGGACTAAACAGAGATTTTACACACTGTCCTGGACTAAACAGAGATTTTACACACTGTCCTGGACTAAACAGAGATTTTACACACTGTCCTGGACTAAACAGAGATTTTACACACTGTCCTGGACTAAACAGAGATTTTACACACTGTCCCACACTAAACAGAGATTTTACACACTGTCCTGGACTAAACAGAGATTTTACACACTGTCCTGGACTAAACAGAGATTTTACACACTGTCCTGGACTAAACAGAGATTTTACACACTGTCCTGGACTAAACAGAGATTTTACACACTGTCCCACACTAAACAGAGATTTTACACACTGTCCTGGACTAAACAGAGATTTTACACAGTGTCCTGGACTAAACAGAGATTTTACACACTGTCCCACACTAAACAGAGATTTTACACACTGTCCTGGACTAAACAGAGATTTTACACAGTGTCCTGGACTAAACAGAGATTTTACACACTGTCCCACACTAAACAGAGATTTTACACACTGTCCTGGACTAAACAGAGATTTTACACACTGTCCCACACTAAACAGAGATTTTACACACTGTCCTGGACTAAACAGAGATTTTACACACTGTCCCACACTAAACAGAGATTTTACACACTGTCCTGGACTAAACAGAGATTTTACACACTGTCCCACACTAAACAGAGATTTTACACACTGTCCTGGACTAAACAGAGATTTTACACACTGTCCTGGACTAAACAGAGATTTTACACACTGTCCCACACTAAACAGAGATTTTACACACTGTCCTGGACTAAACAGAGATTTTACACACTGTCCCACACTAAACAGAGATTTTACACACTGTCCTGGACTAAACAGAGATTTTACACACTGTCCTGGACTAAACAGAGATTTTACACACTGTCCTGGACTAAACAGAGATTTTACACACTGTCCCACACTAAACAGAGATTTTACACACTGTCCTGGACTAAACAGAGATTTTACACACTGTCCCACACTAAACAGAGATTTTACACACTGTCCCACACTAAACAGAGATTTTACACACTGTCCTGGACTAGACAGAGATTTTACACACTGTCCTGGACTAAACAGAGATTTTACACACTGTCCTGGACTAAACAGAGATTTTACACACTGTCCTGGACTAAACAGAGATTTTACACACTGTCCTGGACTAAACAGAGATTTTACACACTGTCCTGGACTAAACAGAGATTTTACACACTGTCCCACACTAAACAGAGATTTTACACACTGTCCTGGACTAAACAGAGATTTTACACACTGTCCCACACTAAACAGAGATTTTACACACTGTCCTGGACTAAACAGAGATTTTACACACTGTCCTGGACTAAACAGAGATTTTACACACTGTCCTGGACTAAACAGAGATTTTACACACTGTCCCACACTAAACAGAGATTTTACACACTGTCCCACACTAAACAGAGATTTTACACACTGTCCCACACTAAACAGAGATTTTACACACTGTCCTGGACTAAACAGAGATTTTACACACTGTCCTGGACTAAACAGAGATTTTACACACTGTCCCACACTAAACAGAGATTTTACACACTGTCCTGGACTAAACAGAGATTTTACACACTGTCCTGGACTAAACAGAGATTTTACACACTGTCCCACACTAAACAGAGATTTTACACACTGTCCCACACTAAACAGAGATTTTACACACTGTCCTGGACTAAACAGAGATGTTACACACTGTCCTGGACTAAACAGAGATTTTACACACTGTCCTGGACTAAACAGAGATTTTACACACTGTCCTGGACTAAACAGAGATTTTACACACTGTCCTGGACTAAACAGAGATTTTACACACTGTCCCGCACTAAACAGAGATTTTACACACTGTCCTGGACTAAACAGAGATTTTACACACTGTCCCACACTAAACAGAGATTTTACACACTGTCCCACACTAAACAGAGATTTTACACACTGTCCCACACTAAACAGAGATTTTACACACTGTCCTGGACTAAACAGAGATTTTACACACTGTCCCACACTAAACAGAGATTTTACACACTGTCCTGGACTAAACAGAGATTTTACACACTGTCCTGGACTAAACAGAGATTTTACACACTGTCCTGGACTAAACAGAGATTTTACACACTGTCCCACACTAAACAGAGATTTTACACACTGTCCCACACTAAACAGAGATTTTACACACTGTCCTGGACTAAACAGAGATTTTACACACTGTCCCACACTAAACAGAGATTTTACACACTGTCCTGGACTAAACAGAGATTTTACACACTGTCCCACACTAAACAGAGATTTTACACACTGTCCTGGACTAAACAGAGATTTTACACACTGTCCTGGACTAAACAGAGATTTTACACACTGTCCTGGACTAAACAGAGATTTTACACACTGTCCTGGACTAAACAGAGATTTTACACACTGTCCCACACTAAACAGAGATTTTACACACTGTCCCACACTAAACAGAGATTTTACACACTGTCCCACACTAAACAGAGATTTTACACACTGTCCTGGACTAAACAGAGATTTTGCACACTGTCCTGGACTAAACAGAGATTTTACACACTGTCCTGGACTAAACAGAGATTTTACACACTGTCCTGGACTAAACAGAGATTTTACACACTGTCCTGGACTAAACAGAGATTTTACACACTGTCCTGGACTAAACAGAGATTTTACACACTGTCCTGGACTAAACAGAGATTTTACACACTGTCCTGGACTAAACAGAGATTTTACACACTGTCCTGGACTAAACAGAGATTTTACACACTGTCCTGGACTAAACAGAGATTTTACACACTGTCCTGGACTAAACAGAGATTTTACACACTGTCCTGGACTAAACAGAGATTTTACACACTGTCCTGGACTAAACAGAGATTTTACACACTGTCCTGGACTAAACAGAGATTTTAATAAGTGCCCTGGACTAAACAGAGATTTTACACACTGTCCTGGACTAAACAGAGATTTTACACACTGTCCTGGACTAAACAGAGATTTTACACACTGTCCCACACTAAACAGAGATTTTACACACTGTCCCACACTAAACAGAGATTTTACACACTGTCCCACACTAAACAGAGATTTTACACACTGTCCCACACTAAACAGAGATTTTACACACTGTCCCACACTAAACAGAGATTTTACACACTGTCCTGGACTGAACAGAGATTTTACACACTGTCCTGGACTAAACAGAGATTTTACACACTGTCCTGGTCTAGACAGAGATTTTACACACTGTCCTGGACTAAACAGAGATTTTACACACTGTCCTGGACTAAACAGAGATTTTACACACTGTCCCACACTAAACAGAGATTTTACACACTGTCCCACACTAAACAGAGATTTTACACACTGTCCTGGACTAAACAGAGATTTTACACACTGTCCTGGACTAAACAGAGATTTTACACACTGTCCTGGACTAAACAGAGATTTTACACACTGTCCTGGACTAAACAGAGATTTTACACACTGTCCTGGACTAAACAGAGATTTTACACACTGTCCTGGACTAAACAGAGATTTTACACACTGTCCTGGACTAAACAGAGATTTTACACACTGTCCTGGACTAAACAGAGATTTTACACACTGTCCTGGACTAAACAGAGATTTTACACACTGTCCTGGACTAAACAGAGATTTTACACACTGTCCTGGACTAAACAGAGATTTTACACACTGTCCTGGACTAAACAGAGATTTTACACACTGTCCTGGACTAAACAGAGATTTTACACACTGTCCTGGACTAAACAGAGATTTTACACACTGTCCTGGACTAAACAGAGATTTTACACACTGTCCTGGACTAAACAGAGATTTTACACACTGTCCTGGACTAAACAGAGATTTTACACACTGTCCTGGACTAAACAGAGATTTTACACACTGTCCTGGACTAAACAGAGATTTTACACACTGTCCTGGACTAAACAGAGATTTTACACACTGTCCTGGACTAAACAGAGATTTTACACACTGTCCTGGACTAAACAGAGATTTTACACACTGTCCTGGACTAAACAGAGATTTTACACACTGTCCTGGACTAAACAGAGATTTTACACACTGTCCTGGACTAAACAGAGATTTTACACACTGTCCTGGACTAAACAGAGATTTTACACACTGTCCTGGACTAAACAGAGATTTTACACACTGTCCTGGACTAAACAGAGATTTTACACACTGTCCTGGACTAAACAGAGATTTTACACACTGTCCTGGACTAAACAGAGATTTTACACACTGTCCTGGACTAAACAGAGATTTTACACACTGTCCTGGACTAAACAGAGATTTTACACACTGTCCTGGACTAAACAGAGATTTTAATCAGTGTCCTGGACTAAACAGAGATTTTACACACTGTCCTGGACTAAACAGAGATTTTACACACTGTCCTGGACTAAACAGAGATTTTACACACTGTCCTGGACTAAACAGAGATTTTACACACTGTCCTGGACTAAACAGAGATTTTACACACTGTCCTGGACTAAACAGAGATTTTACACACTGTCCTGGACTAAACAGAGATTTTACACACTGTCCTGGACTAAACAGAGATTTTACACACTGTCCTGGACTAAACAGAGATTTTACACACTGTCCTGGACTAAACAGAGATTTTACACACTGTCCTGGACTAAACAGAGATTTTACACACTGTCCTGGACTAAACAGAGATTTTACACACTGTCCTGGACTAAACAGAGATTTTAAACACTGTCCTGGACTAAACAGAGATTTTACACACTGTCCTGGACTAAACAGAGATTTTAATCAGTGTCCTGGACTAAACAGAGATTTTACACACTGTCCTGGACTAAACAGAGATTTTACACACTGTCCTGGACTAAACAGAGATTTTAAACACTGTCCTGGACTAAACAGAGATTTTAAACACTGTCCTGGACTAAACAGAGATTTTAATCAGTGTCCTGGACTAAACAGAGATTTTAATCAGTGTCCTGGACTAAACAGAGATTTTAATCAGTGTCCTGGACTAAACAGAGATTTTAACCAGTGTCCTGGACTAAACAGAGATTTTAATCAGTGTCCTGGACTAAACAGAGATTTTAATCAGTGTCCTGGACTAAACAGAGATTTTAATCAGTGTCCTGGACTAAACAGAGATTTTAATCAGTGTCCTGGACTAAACAGAGATTTTAATCAGTGTCCTGGACTAAACAGAGATTTTAATCAGTGTCCTGGACTAAACAGAGATTTTACACACTGTCCTGGACTAAACAGAGATTTTAATCAGTGTCCTGGACTAAACAGAGATTTTAAACACTGTCCTGGACTAAACAGAGATTTTAATCAGTGTCCTGGACTAAACAGAGATTTTAAACACTGTCCTGGACTAAACAGAGATTTTAATCAGTGTCCTGGACTAAACAGAGATTTTACACACTGTCCTGGACTAAACAGAGATTTTAATCAGTGTCCTGGACTAAACAGAGATTTTAAACACTGTCCTGGACTAAACAGAGATTTTAATCAGTGTCCTGGACTAAACAGAGATTTTAAACACTGTCCTGGACTAAACAGAGATTTTAATCAGTGTCCTGGACTAAACAGAGATTTTAATCAGTGTCCTGGACTAAACAGAGATTTTACACACTGTCCTGGACTAAACAGAGATTTTAATCAGTGTCCTGGACTAAACAGAGATTTTAAACACTGTCCTGGACTAAACAGAGATTTTAATCAGTGTCCTGGACTAAACAGAGATTTTACACACTGTCCTGGACTAAACAGAGATTTTAATCAGTGTCCTGGACTAAACAGAGATTTTACACACTGTCCTGGACTAAACAGAGATTTTAATCAGTGTCCTGGACTAAACAGAGATTTTACACACTGTCCTGGACTAAACAGAGATTTTAATCAGTGTCCTGGACTAAACAGAGATTTTAAACACTGTCCTGGACTAAACAGAGATTTTACACACTGTCCTGGACTAAACAGAGATTTTAATCAGTGTCCTGGACTAAACAGAGATTTTACACACTGTCCTGGACTAAACAGAGATTTTAATCAGTGTCCTGGACTAAACAGAGATTTTAAACACTGTCCTGGACTAAACAGAGATTTTAATCAGTGTCCTGGACCAAACAGAGATTTTACACACTGTCCTGGACTAAACAGAGATTTTAATCAGTGTCCTGGACTAAACAGAGATTTTACACACTGTCCTGGACTAAACAGAGATTTTAATCAGTGTCCTGGACTAAACAGAGATTTTACACACTGTCCTGGACTAAACAGAGATTTTAATCAGTGTCCTGGACTAAACAGAGATTTTAAACACTGTCCTGGACTAAACAGAGATTTTACACACTGTCCTGGACTAAACAGAGATTTTAATCAGTGTCCTGGACTAAACAGAGATTTTACACACTGTCCTGGACTAAACAGAGATTTTAATCAGTGTCCTGGACTAAACAGAGATTTTAATCAGTGTCCTGGACTAAACAGAGATTTTAATCAGTGTCCTGGACTAAACAGAGATTTTAACCAGTGTCCTGGACTAAACAGAGATTTTAATCAGTGTCCTGGACTAAACAGAGATTTTAATCAGTGTCCTGGACTAAACAGAGATTTTAATCAGTGTCCTGGACTAAACAGAGATTTTAATCAGTGTCCTGGACTAAACAGAGATTTTAATCAGTGTCCTGGACTAAACAGAGATTTTAATCAGTGTCCTGGACTAAACAGAGATTTTACACACTGTCCTGGACTAAACAGAGATTTTAATCAGTGTCCTGGACTAAACAGAGATTTTAAACACTGTCCTGGACTAAACAGAGATTTTAATCAGTGTCCTGGACTAAACAGAGATTTTAAACACTGTCCTGGACTAAACAGAGATTTTAATCAGTGTCCTGGACTAAACAGAGATTTTACACACTGTCCTGGACTAAACAGAGATTTTAATCAGTGTCCTGGACTAAACAGAGATTTTAAACACTGTCCTGGACTAAACAGAGATTTTAATCAGTGTCCTGGACTAAACAGAGATTTTAAACACTGTCCTGGACTAAACAGAGATTTTAATCAGTGTCCTGGACTAAACAGAGATTTTAATCAGTGTCCTGGACTAAACAGAGATTTTACACACTGTCCTGGACTAAACAGAGATTTTAATCAGTGTCCTGGACTAAACAGAGATTTTAAACACTGTCCTGGACTAAACAGAGATTTTAATCAGTGTCCTGGACTAAACAGAGATTTTACACACTGTCCTGGACTAAACAGAGATTTTAATCAGTGTCCTGGACTAAACAGAGATTTTAAACACTGTCCTGGACTAAACAGAGATTTTAATCAGTGTCCTGGACTAAACAGAGATTTTAAACACTGTCCTGGACTAAACAGAGATTTTAATCAGTGTCCTGGACTAAACAGAGATTTTAATCAGTGTCCTGGACTAAACAGAGATTTTACACACTGTCCTGGACTAAACAGAGATTTTAATCAGTGTCCTGGACTAAACAGAGATTTTAAACACTGTCCTGGACTAAACAGAGATTTTAATCAGTGTCCTGGACTAAACAGAGATTTTACACACTGTCCTGGACTAAACAGAGATTTTAATCAGTGTCCTGGACTAAACAGAGATTTTACACACTGTCCTGGACTAAACAGAGATTTTAATCAGTGTCCTGGACTAAACAGAGATTTTACACACTGTCCTGGACTAAACAGAGATTTTAATCAGTATCCTGGACTAAACAGAGATTTTAAACACTGTCCTGGACTAAACAGAGATTTTACACACTGTCCTGGACTAAACAGAGATTTTAATCAGTGTCCTGGACTAAACAGAGATTTTACACACTGTCCTGGACTAAACAGAGATTTTAATCAGTGTCCTGGACTAAACAGAGATTTTAATCAGTGTCCTGGACTAAACAGAGATTTTAATCAGTGTCCTGGACTAAACAGAGATTTTAACCAGTGTCCTGGACTAAACAGAGATTTTAATCAGTGTCCTGGACTAAACAGAGATTTTAATCAGTGTCCTGGACTAAACAGAGATTTTAATCAGTGTCCTGGACTAAACAGAGATTTTAATCAGTGTCCTGGACTAAACAGAGATTTTAATCAGTGTCCTGGACTAAACAGAGATTTTAATCAGTGTCCTGGACTAAACAGAGATTTTACACACTGTCCTGGACTAAACAGAGATTTTAATCAGTGTCCTGGACTAAACAGAGATTTTAAACACTGTCCTGGACTAAACAGAGATTTTAATCAGTGTCCTGGACTAAACAGAGATTTTAAACACTGTCCTGGACTAAACAGAGATTTTAATCAGTGTCCTGGACTAAACAGAGATTTTACACACTGTCCTGGACTAAACAGAGATTTTAATCAGTGTCCTGGACTAAACAGAGATTTTAAACACTGTCCTGGACTAAACAGAGATTTTAATCAGTGTCCTGGACTAAACAGAGATTTTAAACACTGTCCTGGACTAAACAGAGATTTTAATCAGTGTCCTGGACTAAACAGAGATTTTAATCAGTGTCCTGGACTAAACAGAGATTTTACACACTGTCCTGGACTAAACAGAGATTTTAATCAGTGTCCTGGACTAAACAGAGATTTTAAACACTGTCCTGGACTAAACAGAGATTTTAATCAGTGTCCTGGACTAAACAGAGATTTTACACACTGTCCTGGACTAAACAGAGATTTTAATCAGTGTCCTGGACTAAACAGAGATTTTACACACTGTCCTGGACTAAACAGAGATTTTAATCAGTGTCCTGGACTAAACAGAGATTTTACACACTGTCCTGGACTAAACAGAGATTTTAATCAGTGTCCTGGACTAAACAGAGATTTTAAACACTGTCCTGGACTAAACAGAGATTTTACACACTGTCCTGGACTAAACAGAGATTTTAATCAGTGTCCTGGACTAAACAGAGATTTTACACACTGTCCTGGACTAAACAGAGATTTTAATCAGTGTCCTGGACTAAACAGAGATTTTAAACACTGTCCTGGACTAAACAGAGATTTTAATCAGTGTCCTGGACTAAACAGAGATTTTACACACTGTCCTGGACTAAACAGAGATTTTAATCAGTGTCCTGGACTAAACAGAGATTTTACACACTGTCCTGGACTAAACAGAGATTTTAATCAGTGTCCTGGACTAAACAGAGATTTTACACACTGTCCTGGACTAAACAGAGATTTTAATCAGTGTCCTGGACTAAACAGAGATTTTAAACACTGTCCTGGACTAAACAGAGATTTTACACACTGTCCTGGACTAAACAGAGATTTTAATCAGTGTCCTGGACTAAACAGAGATTTTACACACTGTCCTGGACTAAACAGAGATTTTAATCAGTGTCCTGGACTAAACAGAGATTTTACACACTGTCCTGGACTAAACAGAAATTTTAAACACTGTCCTGGACTAAACAGAGATTTTAAACACTGTCCTGGACTAAACAGAGATTTTAAACAATGCCCGACACTAGTCACAAATTTGAAACTGTGCCCTACACTAAACAGAGATTTTAAACAATGCCCTACACTAGTCACAAATTTGAAACTGTGCCCTACACTAAACAGAGATTTCAAACAGTGTCCTCCACTAAACAGATATTTTAAACATGCCCGCCACTAAACAGAGTTTTTAAATGGTGTGTTACACCAAACAGAGATTTTATACAGTGTCTCACATTAAAAAGGGATTCTATATCGTGTCCAACTCTAAACAGAGATTTTAAGCAGTGCCCGGCACTAAATCGAGATTTTAAACAGTGTCCCACAATAAACAAAGATTTTAAACAGTGTCCCATATTGAAAATATATTTTAAACAGTGCCCCACACTGAACAGAGATTATAAACAGTGCCAAACACTAAACAGAGATTTCAAACAGTGCCAAACACTAAACAGAGATTTTAAACAGTGCGCTACCCTAAACAGAGATTTTAAGCAGTGTCCCACACTAAACAGTGATTTTAAACATTCTCCTACTGGGAACAGAGATTTTAAACAGTACACCACTCGAAGCAGAAATTCTAAACACTGTACTACGCTAAATAGAGTTTTTAATCCTACACTAAACAGAGATATTAAACAATATCCTACACTAAACGGGATTTCAAACAGTGCCCAACACTAAACGGGATTTTAAACGCTGTCCTATAATAAACAGAGTTTTAAACAGTGCCCTACACTAAGCAGAGATTTTAAACCGTGCCCCACACTAAACAGAGGTTTAAAACAGTGTCCCACAGATATTTTAAACAGTGCGCCATACTAAGCAGAGATTTAAAACAGTGCCCGACATTAAACAAAGATTTTAAACGGTGCTTTACACTGAACAGAGATTTTTAACAGTGTCCGACGCTAAACAGAGATTTCAAACAGTGTCCCACACTAAACAGAGATTTCAAACAGTGTCCCACACTCAACAGAGATTTCAAACAGTGCCCCACAGGAAACTGAGATTTAAAACACTCTCCCAGACCGAACAGAGATTTTAAAGAGTGCCCCACCTTAAACGAGATTTTAACCAGTGTGTTACACTAAACAGAGATTTTAAACAATGCCCTTCACTAAACATATATTTTAAACAGTGTTTTACAGGAATCAATGACATTAAATGGTGCCAACTCTAAAGACCGGTTTTATACAATAGAAAAAACATAGAAAAACTACAGCACAAAAACAGGCCCTTCGGCCCCATAAGTTGTGCAGAACATATCCCTACCTTCTCGGCCTACCTATAACCCTCCATCCCATTAAGTCCCATGTACTCATCCAGGAGTCTCTTAAAAGACCCTATTGAGTTTGCGTCCACCACCACTGACGGCAGCCGATTCCACTCGCCCACCACCCTCTGTGTGAAAAACGTCCCCCTAACATCTCCCCTGTACCTACCCCCCAGCACCTTAAACCTGTGTCCTCTCATAGCAGCCATTTCCACCCTGGGAAAAAGCTTCTGAGAATCCACCCGATCTATGCCTTTCAAGATCTTATACACCTCTATTAGGTCTCCTCTCATCCTACGTCTCTTCAAGGAGAAAAGACCGAGCTCCCTCAGCCTATCAGGCATGCCACTCAATCCAGGCAACATCCTTGTAAATCGCCTCTGCACCCTTTCAATCTTTTCCACGTCCTTCCTGTAATGAGGCGACCAGAACTGAGCGCAGTACTCCAAGTGGGGTCTGACGAGGGTCTTATATAGCTGCATCATTATCCCCGGACTCCTAAACTCAATCTCTCGATTGATAAAGGCCAGCACACCATACGCCTGCTTAACCACCTCCTCCACCTGCGGGGCCGATTTTAGAGTCCTATGGACCCGGACCCCAATTTCCTTCTGATCCTCTACAGTACGAAGAGTCTTTCCCTTTATATTGTACTCCTTCATCCCATTTGACCTACCAAAATGGACCACTATGCATTTATCTGGGTTGAAGTCCATCTGCCACTTGTCCGCCCAGTCTTGCATCCTACCCATGTCCCTCTGTAACTTCTGACATCCCTCCAGACTATCCACAACCCCACCAACCTTCGTGTCGTCGGCAAACTTACCACTCCATCCCTCCACTTCCTCATCCAGGTCATTTATGAAAATGACTAACAGCAAGGGTTCCAGAACAGATCCCTGGGGCACACCACTGGTGACCGACCTCCAATTAGAAAAAGGCCCATCTATACCCACTCTCTGCCTTCTTTTGGGCAAGCCAGTTCTGGATCCACCGGGATCCAGATTTTCTTCTGCCTAACTCTCTATATTCACACTTCGGGATTTCATCCGTATTCCTACCTATGTACAACGACGTCTGGCTGCTCACCCCCCCCCCCCCCTTAAGAATATCCTGCAATCGCTCAGAGACGTCCTTGACCCTGAGAGTATGGAGGCAACACACCATCCTGGAGTCTCGATTGTGACCAAAGAACCGACTGTCTTTGCCTCTAACTAGCGAGTCCCCTATTACTGCTGCTCACTTGCTTTTTGTCCGACCCTCTCCCACAGCAGAACCAGCTGTGGTGTCACAGGCCTGGCTGCTGCTGGTATCTCCCCCTGACAGGCTATCCTCCTCAACAGTATCCAAAACGATATGTCTGTTTGAATGGGGAACAGGCACAGGAGACTCCTGCACTACCTGCCTGCTTCTCCTGGCAGTCACCCTGACTGAATCTGTGGTGTGGTAACCTCCCTGTAACTAGTGTCTATCACAGTCTCTGCCTCATGTATGCTCCGCAGTGCATCCACCTGCCGCTCTTACCGAACAATGCGGCCTGTGAGGAGCTGCAACTGGACACACTTCCTGCAGACAAAGTTGTCAGGGAAGCTAGATTGCTCTGTTAGCGCGAGTGAACAGATACCACACCACTCGCACCCAGAGCCAAGATTGATAGCAGCACAGTTTATTATAGTGTTTTACGTCGACGGAGGTACAATCAGGACACAGACAAGACAGTCCCGAAAAGTACTCTGCTTGCCTGCCAAAACGGAGTACAGTTATAGTAACGATCTGTTTTGATATGTAAATGGTTTGTGAGTGGTTTCCTGATATAATCATCCTGTTTCAATAGGTTTGTGGGTGTGGAGTTTGATGTGTAAATGGTTTTCTTTTATAGTTATCCCGTTAATGGGTTTTCTGGTCTAGAGTTTTAATATGTAAAGTTTGGTTTAAGAGTGTGATAATTGCTTTATGTCTCTGAATTCCTTTGGACAATGGGTGTTTGATGGGATGTCAGGAAGTTTTCCAGGTCTCATGGTATTTTCTGAATAGCATATTGATGCGAGTTCCTGAGTCTTTGTCAACCTGGTTTCTGTGTTTAAAAGATGCCTGCTTGCCTTACTCACACCTTTCTGGCTGAATGCTGTCCTGTTTTGCTTCATTTATCGAGTTATAGTTTAAGAAATATTCTAATCCTAATACCCACAAAATTTATGCCCGCCTACAGTCCCCCCTGTCGGTCAAAAGTGAATTTTTGTTGTTTATTTCCTTTTCACTTTTCTAACCGATCTTTCTCCCCTTTATTATATTTTGTGTCCGGTGCTTCCTGCCTCCGTACGCTGCAGTCGTACAGTTTAGGGAAGTCCCGGAGTTTGTCAAATCATGTGTAGGCGGGAGTAATCATCCCGCTTGGTTACCTGCCCCATCATACCAATTGTTCTAACTAAGTTCTTATGTGCTTTCATTCTCTTCCGCTGGCGGTAGGTGTAACATGTAGCCAATCCCCAGGAAAGGGCTAAGATGAGTTGGATGACCACCAGTGTGTGCGATGTAATTCGGACCCAGGGGTGGATGTTTACATTTAGACCCCAGTCCCACACCTTCTGTCCCCATGTTTGACTTCGTAACGCCGTCTCGGTATCTTGTTCCAAGGTTTTGATGTGTGACTGTAACCGGTGGTATAATCGGACGGAGTGTCCTACTTTAAGTCGGAGCTCCCTTAGGACTTCGGTCAGGTGTGGGATGGGGGCTTGCTCGGGTTCTTGGTAGTCTCTTAGGTTGTCTTTTAGGGGGTCTGTGGCATTAAAGGCTATGGTCTGCCTATTTCGGATATTGGTGATGTGAGCTTGACCTATAGTGACTGGCTTGCGAGGGGTAAAACAGAAGTTAGGGTCGGGGATTGGGCATGTTAATCCGTTATATGTGAATGATGTACGTGTGGTAGCTACACAGTATCTACCCCGCCCCCCGTATCCTGCCCGGGCGAAATGTGGGTCTACGGGTATAATCTCTAAGGTGCAGTCCTGTGTTCGGTTAAACCCACATTCTGCTGCCTCTCCTTGTCTCAGTGGGTGAGGACAGATGGTGACCTCTCCCCTCTGCTTGCACCCTGCGAGAGAAACACTGGACATTATGCCATGTTTGGAGATGGCCATGTTTTCGGTTATGTGGTAGCGGAGGGAAGCATTGCCCCTAACAACACCAATATTTTCAATTCGGAAGATGGGGAATGGTCCAGCGTCCTGTGTGACCGTTGGAATTAGCAGAACCATTCCTATCCCGGTGCCCTCACTAACCTCGCAGTCGGGGATTACTGGATATACTCGTGTCATCCCCTTCAGGGTCCGGTCATCCAGCACCCCCTTCTGATCTGCGAGTTGCGCTAGTTGGGCGCTGTCGATCCAATCGGGCACTTCCCCCCTGTGTACCTGGTCCAAATTGTGTCGTATTTGTGCCACCATCCACTGACCATATGCATGGCATAACTGTCCCTGTTGTACCCGGGCAGTGTCTTCCCTTTCCCTGTCTATGAGGCGATTGATAGTTCGGGCATGTGCTTCTAACACTGCAATCCCATCTAGTTGGATATGGGCGCCCGCTTCCCCTAAGAATGCTTGTTCCGCCTGCTGGTCTAATGACCGCTGTAATATGTTTTTCATTACCCCTTTCAGCTGTTCAATTTTACTGTTGAGGCCCTGGATGTCAATGGAGTTAATCATTGTGTCTCCTGTATTCAGCCCTGTGAGCATATCATTGATAATACCCCGTTTGCTTCGGTATGTGTTGGTGTTTATGTTTTCCCTGTAGTGTGTGGCCCCCATTGCGTCAATGGCCCGTTTTATGGTCTCTCTCTCTAACATCTGATACAAGTTCTGTACCCGTTCTGAGCAATGCCTGGGTACCTGGATTCCTGAAATGTCGATCAGGACAGGTACCACCTCATGTTTTACGTTGTCGTACACAATTTCCCCCTCGTTCCACAACACCAGTCCTCCCTCCGGTCCCCTGCTTTGCAAGGGACAGGGTAAGATTTCGGGCCTTGTGGTCGTGGGGGCCCGCGTTGGAAGCGGTGCAAAACATACATACAATGAGACTGCGGGAGCCTCAACAGGTCCGTAATAGCCGCAAATGTCCATGTTTGAATTCAAAGTGTCCTGTGGTCGGGCCTCTTGTGGGTTGTCGGGGAGGGCGCAGAGAGTCCCAAAAACGCACTGGTCTCTGTTCTGGAGGTCCCGCTGTTGAATGCATGTTCGGAGTCCTTCTAAAGTGCAAGTGAAGCAGATCTCGTTGATACCCGGGTAAACTTGTAGCCATGCGTTAAGATAAGTTCTACTGTTCATAGGGTCCGGTCCAGCTGGCACACAGAGTGCCTCGGATGTGTTGAAGGCTACCCCGTGGAATCGCGGGTAGATGGGGTGTTCTTCGGGTGCCACACTCGTCAGGAAGGTCGCCGCGAGGATCATCCTCCAAGTGGTCCACATGGTTCTGGAGAGGGGTTGGGGGAGGATATATAAAACCTGGTGGCCGCCAGTCGTTAGGTTCATATTAGGTGATGAACTTGTCTTACTTATCTTATTCTTATTTCTATCTACATATATACATTCATGCCTCGGTTGGCATATAGTTCCTTTAGTGTTGGAAAATAAAGGTTGTTATTTCGATTTCCGCTGTAAGGACAAAGATGGTTAAGGGCCAATACGTGGAGTGGACGGAGCATCCTCTGTCCTTTCAGTCAGTCTGCTCTGTCCTCTTTCCCCGTGGTGATAGGATTTTAATTGCGACCAATGTTTCCATCGGCCTTTTCCTTTCACATCGACACACGCACATGTATCGCTGGTAAGGATAACCTCGTGGGGTCCCATCCATTTCGGTGCAAACCCGGGTCGGTCTGGGGCAATCCGAATCAAAACCCTATCCCCTACTCGAGGGAGGGTGGGGGTATGACTGACATTTTCCTTTTTAGCCTGGTCTCTAATGGCTTGCTGGTCCCTGGCTGTGTGGTGCAGGTCTCGGAGTTGTGAATCTAAGTGTTGCACATATCGTTTGAGCTTGTCCCGGAGGGGTGTCATTTCTTCCCCTCCCACGGCGATGTTTTCGGGGAGTCGCATTGCTCTCCCGGTCATTAGTTCGAACGGGGTGAGCCCTATGGTTCGACCTGGGGTGGCCCGTAGGCGCATCAGGATACAGGGAAGGACATCTACCCACCCCTGACCTGTTTCTGCGATAGTTTTTGCTATCGTGTTCTTGAGGGTGCGATTCATTCTCTCTACCATTCCAGCACTCTGGGGGTGGTATGGTATATGGAACCGCTGTCGGATCCCTAAGGTTTTACATGCGTGTTTCATTACCTTGCCTGTGAAGTGTGTCCCCCCGCTGCGGTAATGAATCCGCGCCTATTCCATGCTATCATATAGTCGTGAACCACCCCGAACGCATATTGACTGTCCGTGTATATGTTTACCCTTTTGTCCCTTCCTGCGCTAAGGGCCTTTGTTAATGCTATAAGCTCGGCCACTTGAGCAGAGGTCTCCCCCCTTTTACCAATCGCTGGATAGGTTCTGCTATGGATGCAAACTGATCGATGAAATTCCGACAGTAATTAAAGAGTCCCATTACCCTACGCACCCCCCTAACTGTGTTCGGACGGGTCATGTTGGCAATTGCTGTTTTTCGGTCCGTGGGAAGGGTTTTCTTTCCCTGACTTATGTAATGCCCCAGATATCGGACCTCTGGTTTTGCGAGTTGTGCTTTGGTTGGGTTAACCTTAAATCCTGCTGTTTGTAAGCCCCGCAGGATTACTGACAGGGCTCCCAAATGCCCCGTCGGGTTAGTGGAGGCGATCAAGATGTCATCCACATATTGGAGAAAAGCGCTCTCATAGGGGGATAAGTTACAATTTTCGAGGGCTTTGCTCATAACCCGGTGGAATATGTCGGGGCTATTGTGGAATCCCTGGGGGAGACGGGTCCAGGTGTACTGTCCACCTCCACAGGTGAAGGCAAACTTCTCCTGGGAGTCTGGGTGGAGTGGAATTGACCAGAATCCGTTTGCTATGTCTAGCACGGAGAAGATACAATATTCAGGTCGCAGTCCGTTAAATATAGTGGCCGGGCTCGCAACGATAGGGTGTTCCTTTGGGGTGACCTTATTCAGGGCGGTATAGTCGATGGTTAGTCGGTAGTTCCCGTCTGGCTTACGGACGGGCCACATCGGGGAATTTGTGTGGGACACGGTGGGTCTCAGGATGCCCCGTTTAACCAAAGCCTGGACGATTGTTTCGGTTGCCTGTAACGCCTCGGGTTTTATGGGATATTGTTTATGAGGGGCATGGGCTGGTCCTTGTATTTGTAAAGGAAGGATTGTGACGAGACCGCAGTCTTGCTTGCCTGTAGCCCAGACCCGGGGTAGTGCTTGACATAAGAGTCCCACTAGTCCCTCCTTCTTCCAGTCTCGGGCCGTCGGAGCCGGAGCCCCCATGCCTATGGCTGCTACGTTCTTATTAGGGACCCAGTATCCTTGGATCCCGCTCTTGTGTTCTTTCCTTGCCGTCCACAGCAGGCGCTTATTGAAAGCGTCCACCACTGCTCCTAACTCTCCCAGGAGGTCTATTCCCAAAATTGTCCCTTCTTCATTTGGGCCCACCCAGAAGTGTACGGGGAGTATGATCCCCTCTACCTCAAGTAACACTGCTTCGCTCTGATATGCTATAGTCCTATCCCCCCCTATTCCTACTACTACTATGGAACGGTGGGTGGTGGGTAGTGCCATGTTGGTGAGGGATATCGAAGCCCCCGTATCTATTAATATTTTGCATCGCCGGCCCCCTAACGATGCATTCACCCAGATACGGGGGTCCGTTCCCGGGGCGGGGGCCGATGCCACTCATGCAAATTTTTGTGCCGCCAAGGTTTGTATAATGTCCAGCAGCTGCTGGTGGCTGAGGTGCGCTGGGTCCGAAACCACCTCATTCTCCCTTATATCTGGGGCGCTTGCCGGGGTTTTCTCCAGTCTCTTCGGGGGCGCTCTCTCTCTTTGGGATCCTTCTGTCTTTGCAGGTAGATTCGGTGTGTCCGATTCTGCCGCACTTATTACATGTATTAGGAGGGTGCGGGATCATAGCTCGGCATTCCCTTTTGAAATGGCCTAATTCCCCGCACCTGTAGCAATTTCCTCCTTCAGTTCCTACCGCTGATATCCCTACTCTGGCGCCCTGTGTTTTCCTTTGCTGGTTGTCTACAGTGACAGCCCAGTTTTCTAATTCATTGAAGGTGTTAAAGTTTACCAATCCTGTCTTTAGGATAGCTTGGTGTGCTGGGCTCAGCCCATCCCTATATAACCGGAGGAATGCCGGGTTCTGTCTATCTGCATCTGGCATTCCTCCGTGGGCTACAAAGGCATCGAATTTTCGTCGCCCGTATTCCTGAGCCCCTTCCTCCTTTTTCTGCGTTACTCCTACTATTACACTCCAACTCACGGGGACCTCCCCCATGGTCAGGATGATATCGTTTTTAAAGCCTGTCAGAGCCTGTTCCTGCTCCCGGCGGCTCCCGTCTAGGTCTGCACACCAAGTCCCATTCTGGTGTTCTGCCCGGAGCCGAGCCCAGTGATTCTCGGGCATCTTGGCTCTTACTAACCCTGCTATATCTCGGTTGTGTAAGTTGTGGCACAGTTGCATCCCTTTCATCTTTTGCCAAAAAATTACGTTACTGTGCCTGGGCTGCAGGGTTGGGAGCTTTTCTAGTAATTTCATAGTGCCCCCTGGCGAGAGTGACACATAAGTCATTTTAATTTGGGCCTGCCTTCCTCGCCCGTCTCTCCCTTGTCCCCCTGGGATACATTCGATCTTAAGAGGTGCTGCTTTGGCGTTTGGGGGATCGGTGGTTACCGGGGGACTCCCCCCTGTTTTAATCATGCTTTTAATTAGGTTCTTGTTTTTATCTGCTAGATAGCGGGTGAGGGACCCTTCCGGCCCCCATTCAAAAATGGTCTCAATGCTATCCATGTCGAATCTCTTAGCTAAGATCAGTGGTGTACTAATCCTGGTTTGGTGCTTCCCACAGATACTTGTGTAGGTATCCCTGGGGTTCCTGGTTTGGTGTTTCCACTGTCAGTACCTTTAAACCTTCAGCAGTAACACGCAGAGCCCGTCCTGCATGTAACGGGGAGATCACCGCTCACAGAGACAGGGGGGGCTCTGACCACGACTACAGGGGCCGGGGGCCACTCTTTCCTGACCAAATCCTACCGCTAAATCAATCCACAGAGGCTCGCCGTTTCCCTATCTCCCCGGGAATCACCCTGACCTGGGTGCGGACAAGCGTGGGATTGACCGCAGGTAGGAGTTCCCCCGGCGTGTAGCCGTTCTTTCGCGCTACCAGAGGTCTCCTGCTTGTAGTGCCCGAAGCACTCACAGAGGCTCCAGACTTAGTAGCGCCCGGACATGTAGCAGACTCCTCGCGGATCTGTTTCCAGTGGCCCAGACTTTCGCGCCTGCAGAGGTCCTACCCGACTTGCAGCGCCTGGACTTAAACCGAACTTCGTGAGTCCGCGTTCATTGGCCCTAACCCTGGACGTCCTCCCGGCCTCCCGGCCACTTAACCCTTGTCTTCCTTAGGTACCTTTTGGGTCAGCTAATGTCTGGTCGGGTCCGCTGTCAGGGATACGCGGAATGCAACAGTACACAATCAATTACAATTCGCGACCCCGCTCACCCGCCCAAAGAAGAACCTACCCCGCTGTGCAGCTCTCGATCGGGCTCTGTTCACAAGTTCAGATCGCGGCAGCCGTGGAACACCGCTGGCACTGGGAATTCCCGCGGACTTTAAATGAGTAAAGATACTCACCCAGTGTTTGAGAGGCGATGTTCCAGCGGCGGTCACGATCCCGGACGAGCCCCCAATTGTTAGCGCGAGTGAACAGATACCACACCACTCGCACCCAGAGCCAAGATTGATAGCAGCACAGTTTATTATAGTGTTTTACGTCGACGGAGGTACAATCAGGACACAGACAAGACAGTCCCGAAAAGTACTCTGCTTGCCTGCCAAAACGGAGTACAGTTATAGTAACGATCTGTTTTGATATGTAAATGGTTTGTGAGTGGTTTCCTGATATAATCATCCTGTTTCAATAGGTTTGTGGGTGTGGAGTTTGATGTGTAAATGGTTTTCTTTTATAGTTATCCCGTTAATGGGTTTTCTGGTCTAGAGTTTTAATATGTAAAGTTTGGTTTAAGAGTGTGATAATTGCTTTATGTCTCTGAATTCCTTTGGACAATGGGTGTTTGATGGGATGTCAGGAAGTTTTCCAGGTCTCATGGTATTTTCTGAATAGCATATTGATGCGAGTTCCTGAGTCTTTGTCAACCTGGTTTCTGTGTTTAAAAGATGCCTGCTTGCCTTACTCACACCTTTCTGGCTGAATGCTGTCCTGTTTTGCTTCATTTATCGAGTTATAGTTTAAGAAATATTCTAATCCTAATACCCACAAAATTTATGCCCGCCTACAGCTCCCTAATTTCCCACACCAAGCAGAGATCTGAAACACTGTCCCAGACTAAACAGAGATTTTAAACAGTTGCTGACACTAAACAGAGATTTTGAACACTTCCCCTCAATAAGCAGAGATCTTAAACAGTGTCCTACACTAAACAGAAATTTTAAACAGTGGCCTACTCTAAACAGAGGTATTAAACCGAATCCTACACTAAATGAGATTTTAAACAGTGACTTTCACTAAACAGAGACATTTCTTTCAGTATCCAACACTAAACAAAGATTTTAAACACTGTCCCGCTCTGAACAGAGACATTAAACCGAATCCTACACTAAGTGAGATTTTATACAGTGGCCTATACTAAAAAGATTTCAAACTGTGCTCCGCACTAAGCAGTGATCTTAAACACTCCTAAACTAAACAGAAATTTGAAACAGTGGCCTAGTCAAAACAGATATATTAAACCGAATTCTACACTAAGCAAGATTTTAAACAGTGGCTTACACTAAACAGAGATTTTAAACACTGCGCTAAACTAAACAGGTTATCCACACAGTGCCCTGCACTAAAACTGGATTTTAAACTGTGTCACACACTAAACAGTGATTTAAGTGTCCGTCAGTGGAGCTCCGTGGAGACAAGGCACATGTCAGTAGTAAACCTTCTCTCAGTAAAATGTCGGGAGCGGTCCATCTTTATACTCTTTACACAATAGATGGACCGGTGATTTGGACATTATCACATCGTTTTAGGCAGATACAAACAGATACAGGCATTTAACATAGTATTGTTCTTATGAATGGGTACATTTCCTATGTCTGTATCTATCAATGGTTGGTTTCGGCTCATTCAGGTGTTTGGTATGGCTCCTGCTCTGCCCAAGGCTGCAAAAAACTACATCCTGAACGAAGCCCAGTCCATTCCGCAAATCAGCTTCCCATCCATTGACTCTGTCAACACTTCTTGCTGACTCAGAAAAACAGCCAGCATAATCAAGGACGCCATGTACCCTGGTCATACTGTCTTCCACCTTCTTCCATAATAAAAGGTACAAAAGCCTGAGATCACGTATGAACCAACTCAAGAACAGCTTCTTCCTTGTTGCCATCAGACTTTTTAATGGACCTACCTATTAAGTTGATCTTGCTCTACACCTAGGATGACTGTAATACATTTTGCACCCTCTCCTTTCCTTCATCCCTATGTGCTCTATGAACGGTGTGCTTGTCTCCATAGCGCAACAGAATCAATGCTTCACTGCAAACCAATATGTGTGACAACAATAATAAATCAACTCAAACAAATTCAAATATAAAGGGTGTGCATCCTCGGTACAAAACTACAGTTCACAATGGGTGAACTACAGTCGAGCCACTGGGGTTGATTCCACACTCCGATTCTAGAATCATTCCAGAAGTATTAAATCTGCTCGATGTTATGGGCGATGTTTCTGTCAAGAGGGGAATCTCAAACCGGCATCGAGGGAACAGGGGTAGAGGTAGATGGATGTCTGTGTGTGCTACAAGCCAGTGACATAGGATCAGCCACTGTGGTTGACAGGCTTTCAACAGTTTCTGACCCATCTCGTGCACCATTGCTCTCACCCTCTCCCCTCCATCCCAGAAACAGGATTGAGTCCCCTTTGTCCTCACGTTTCACTCCACCAGCCTCCCCATTCAAATAATTATTCTCTCCCATTTCCACCAACATCAGCATGATGCCACCACCTCTCCTCACTCCCCCTGTCAGCATTCCACAGGAACTGTTCCCTCTGGGATTTCCTGGTCCACTTCTCCATTACACCCAAGACCTCACCCACAACCCATGCCCCCTTCGATGCAATGGAAGGAACTGCAACACCTGCCCCTTTTCCTCCCTCCTGCTCACTATCCCATATCCTACGCACTCTTTTCAGGGTGAAGCAGTGTTTGACATGCACCTCCTTTAATCTGGTCTATTGCATTTGCTGCTCCTAATGCTGTCTTTCTACATTGGATAGACCAAACGCAGGCTGAATGGTTGCTTTGCAGAACACCTTTGGTCCATCCACAAGGACTCAGACCTTCCTATCGCTGGCTATTTCAACACACCACCCTACTTTCTTGTCCACATGTTCATCCTTGGCCATTTGCAATGTTCTAGTGAACCCCAATGTAAACTGGAGGAGCAGCACCTCATCTCCCTTTTAGCCATTTTACAGCCTTCCGGACTCAATATTGAGTTAAATAACTGCAGAGCCTGAACTTTCTCCTCCACCTTCACCCAACTTCCATTTATTTCATTTCATTTCATTTATTATTTTTATTATTATATTTCTATAGATTTAAATTTTCATTTCTTCCATTGTTTCATTTTACCAATCTTTTTTAAAATATCGCTTTGCAACTTATTCCACCCCCGCCAACCAAACATCTCCCACACCCACACCCACGCCCCCCGCCCCGCGCACTCCACCGCCACCACGCCCCCCTCGCCCCCCCCCCCCCCATCCCCTCCCCCCCCCCCCCCCGCAACAAGGGCAATCTGTTACATGTCTCAAGTTGTCCTTTGCCAATCTGCTTAACTCGGTTCTGCCATTTACACTTTCTGATCTCTTCATGGCTGCACACTTCTTAACCATGGTAACTACCACTTACATCCCTTTTGCCTTTTTCTCGATATCTTTGACAATTAACCGCCCACCTCCCCCCGCCATTCCTCACCCTAACTGTATAGATCTTGTCCTATTTCATTTTCCTTCAACTCTGACGAAGGACCATCCAGACGCGAAACATTGGCTCTATATATCATCGTGTCCACATTCCGGGGCAGCTCCAGGATTCTTCCCGAAGGCAATGATTGAGACAGGACGCTGGGCTTTCCAATTTTCACGTGGTTGACTGAATTGGGTGGGATTCTCCGTTCGCACTCACTAGAAAACGAAGATTCTCACCCGACTTCAATAGACCTTTGCATGGTTCCCCCCGACCGCCTGCCAGAATTCCTGTGGTGAACGGGGTGGGAGAATTAATATCTCACACTTCCAACACCTCTGGAGTGTGAATGGCAGCAATAGCTGAACTGATTTGCTAACCTTTTCAGCACAAGGTCTGACAGGTGGTGAGTGTTCAGATTTGTCGAGCAGAGCTGTGACAGTGCCTGAATGTGTAAAGGAAGGTCGGAGCATGGGGACTGGAGGAAAACCTCCCCCTGTGCAGTTTCACAGTGTACAAGATTATGAAGGAGATAGATAGGGTGAACGGTGGGAAGCTTTTTCCCAGGTCAGAAGTGACGTTCACGAGGGGTCACGGGCTCAAGGTGAGAGGGGCGAAGTATAACTCAGATATTAGAGGGATGTTTTTTACACAGAGGGTGGTGGGGGCCTGGAATGCGCTGCCAAGTAGGGTGGTGGAGGCAGGCACGCTGACATCGTTTAAGACTTACCTGGATAGTCACATGAGCAGCCTGGGAATGGAGGGATACAAACGATTGGTCTAGTTGGACCAAGGAGCGGCACAGGCTTGGAGGGCCGAAGGGCCTGTTTCCTGTGCTGTACTGTTCTTTGTTCTTTGTTTGTTCTTGTTCAGATGCTTCCACAGTCTCCGCTGTTATAGCGCTGTAATATTGTGGGCTAAATAGAGGTGAATATCCACTTGTCAGTGACAAACTCGCCAATTTATTTTGAAGATTAGGACATGGTCCGACGCTTGCACCATGCCAGTACTTTCAGATTGGCACAGACACAGGATCACAACACAAATGTTCAGGTGAAAATGTGTAACTTTAATGCAGCCACCAACACAACAGTGCAACACATTGAGACCAGGTTGCTGCACTAGCTTCCAACCACCAGAGGGTGTCCAACAGTAGTGGGCTCGGTTCCTGAGATGTGGCTCACCCAGGGTGTGATCCATTCAGAATCGACACTGCATTTCTGTTCCAGGTAATTGTGAAATGCTCCGAGTGAAGCGGAGTGAAGCTCCGAGTGAAACTCCCTTTGTGAGTTTGTGTTTTGTGAGTGGATTGAGTAGCTGCCGATTCGGTGGTGATTATTGATTATATCATGTTGAGTCAGCAGTGGGAAAGTGTATAAAAACCTCATTCTCACACCGAGAAACTATCGTTTGATTTCACTGCTGCTCATCGCACTGAAATCTGACAACAGAAACACAGCCGCTGACACCATGAGCAAGGTTATGCTGCACGACCGGCCAGATTGCACAGGGAGATGGAAGGAGATTACAAACAGTGTCTCCAATCTAGAGACTGATTTTCTCGCAAGCTGCTCGCTCCCTGAAAGTGGAAGGGAAACGCTGGATTGCTTACAAGGACAAAGACTTGAAAGGGGATTTCATGGTTTATGGGCCAGGTGAACACAACCACCTTGGCTTCATGGACAGAGAGATTGTGTCAGTGCGCCTTGTGAAGGAGGAATTAGGAAATGCTGACATTGTTCTCTCTCAACATATCCATTTCGGGGGTAAATCTTGAAACATTGATGAACCCGTTGGTGATCTGACGAAAGTGGGTTCAATGACCTGGTCTCATCCCCTGAGGCGAAGCAAGGCGTGTGGATTCTGCACGAAGGTCTCCATTTGAATGGGAGACGCCTCATTACATTTCAGGATGAGAAGTGTCCCGACTACAAACTGTTCGACTGGAATGACAAACTCTCTTCCCTCAAACCCTGACTGAATCGTGATCATGAAGTGTGAATACTTCAACTTGCGAAGAGTTTGAGCTGGTCTATCCCAGGCTGATCCACTTTGACTGCTGGCCACCCTGCGGTTATAGACTGTCCGCCCTGTAGTAACCACACTGTCTGTAAAGAGAGAGAGAGAGAGAGCCTGCACCAAACATCTGTACTCAAATAACCAATCGCTCCCAGCAAACTGATTTCAAATCCATGTAACGCTGAAAAAGGGAATGCTTGTTCTTCCTCGGCGCAAGATGAATTATATTACTTTGTTCTCATGTCCCGTAAAGCTGCTTTGCTCTGTCAGTAAATAACCAATTAAATTAAATGCCAATGAGTTTAAAATGTCTCCAATTTTCTGGAAATCTTTGTTTCGTTAAATTAACAAGAAATGAGTGAAAATTTATGATTAAAGGATATGATTGTTTTTGCAGTGACAGGTTATCTTTAATAATCAGATACGATGAGAGTCAAAGAGGAAGAATTAAATCCGGGAACAGGATCCTCACTCTCTGAGCTGATGAAGCTCATTCCAGAGACATTGAGCCACAAGACTGGTCTATCTAACATGATCCTCTTTCTAAATGTCTTTATATTTTATCTGAATACCAACATTTAAACTAACGTCCTCCAAACCCAAGCAGAGGAATTCTTTCAAAATTGTACTGGTATCTGAGGTGAGATTTAATAGAGGATTTAAAATGTTTAATGGGGAAAGATTGGGTTTGCTAATTGTGAGAAGAGATAATCAATTATAAACTTGTCATTGTGAGCGAGGAGAGACATGGGGAGTGTGGTCTCCTCCAAACTGACCTCCAACAATAAGTGCGAGGAATTCAGGGATTTTCTCACCCATTGGGAACATCTGATCAGTTGCCTCTCCCCTTCCTCCCCCTCACTCACAGGACTAAACATTCACTACTGCTCCCACTGCCTGGCCCTGAATTTACATCTTTCTCCCGTTTCATAGAATCCTACTGTGCAGCAGGAGACCATTCGGCCCATCGAGTCTGCACCAACCACAATCCCACCCGGGCGCTATCCCCACAACCCCATGCATTTACCCTGGCTAGTTCCCCCCTGACACTAAGGGGCAATTTAGCATGGCCAACCCACCTAACCCGCACATTCTTGGATTGTAGGAGGACACCGGAGCACCTGAAGGAAGCCCACGCAGGCACGGTGAGAATATGCAAACTCCACACGGACAGTAATCCTAACCGGGAATTGAACCCGGCTCCCTGGCGTTGTAAGGCAGCAGCGCTAACCATTGTGCCACCATGCCACCCCATAAATGTTCATTCCCTGACCGGGAATCAAACCCGGGCTGCGATAGTAAGAGCGCCGAATCCTAACCATTAGACCATCAGGGGGAAAGGCAGATTTTGCTCTCATCTCCCTTCATGCGCTCCCTGAGCTGGTCTAGACAATGAGATCCGCTTCCTGCCCTGTTCAGCCTGTGTCCGTCCATCCACTGAGCACCCATTGTCGCTGAGCACTCACTGAGCTGTCAAGTGAATGTGTCCCAGGCACCGCTCCCTGTCCAGGGCTATATATAAAAAAAGACACAGAGAGTGAGACAGGGAGAAAAGAGAGACACAGAGAAGGATATAAAGGGAAGAGAGAGAGAGAGAAATGGCAATGTATGGGTGGGGTCATGGAAATGAGATGGAAACAATATAGCTTCCTGCAGAAAAAAATGATAAGAAATTCTGGTAACAAAGTTTTTTTTTGCATGTGCAGATTTCCTGGTTTTGTAAAAATAGAAAGAAAGCAAAATTGTCACTTCCTGAGTGCGAGAGAGGATCCGAGGGTTGAACCAGTGACTGTCGCTGTGTATCCACTCCTGTCATCAAGGTGGTGCTCTGAGTCTGCTCTTCCCTCCTTTAAGGCATGTCCTACATTTTCCTCTTGCCCAATGGTGTACTGTTTTTTTTCGCGTTGGTACTGAGGCCTGTTGATCAATACTCAATTTATCGACTGGAAATGATTAGGGAAGCTGCCTTTCGGGCACTGTCAGTTGTATTTTTTATTTATTAACTGAATAATTGATGTAAATGGATATTTCAACACATTCTTGATCTGCTCTCTGAATTTGGACTGAGTTACCCCATAAATAAATGTGTTTGTGCAGCAGCTTGAATTCCGCAGCAAAACCCCGACTTGTTGAAATACATATTCAGAGTCATTGTAAAACAGGGGATCTGCTCCTGGAATGGTATAATATAAAAACTCTATTACAGTTAACAACCACAGAAGTATGAAGCTGCCAGATATGGTGAAGAGTAAAATCATAGACTTCCTTCTGCTCTCCATCTCTGGGTCACTGGGATTCTCTCCATTGTTCTGACCCTTCAGTCCTTTACGGACTCGACTGGCCACTAAAATGTGTCTGACTGTCAGACCATTGAGCAACAGAATTAATGCAAATGGGAGCAAAGGTGTTAAAACTGTATTGAACCAATTAAATCCCACCCATGAGGGCTCAGTATAGTAGCTTAACTTTGTAGTACAGAACAACGGCACATTATGAATTATTATTCCAGGTTGATATACAAAATAGAAAGGGATGTTTTTTGAACAGAGCAGAAAGCAGGTTGTTGCTAGAATGATTGTTGCCGTTTTCTTGGTGCAATAATTTGTTCTCAGCTTCTGGCAACAAATGGTCACAAATCTGTCAAAGGTGAACGTGACAGTAAACCAGACAGAACAATCTGTTGATGCACGGCGCAGCACAGCTCTGAGACTACAAACAGGTGTGATGTACAGGAAAAATATTTGGAAAAAATAAACGTTGATGTTCAGCAATATAACATCAGTGATCAAGACGAGGAGATCCGCCGCTGCCATGACAACCAGGTAACGCGTGGTGCAGGTGGAGAGGCCGCACTTTCCACGAGTCAGGATCCCAATCGCCAATACATTAACTGGAAGAGAGAGAAGGGAAATGAGACTGGCAGTGATGAATCAACCATTCTCTGTATCTGCTGCAGATATTAGTAACCGGACTTGAGCAGCAAGAAGGAAATGATTGGAAGCAGGTAACCGTTGAAAATCTAATGAAAAGTCAGAACCCCGGCCTGAAGTCACCTCCATCCATCCAGTTGAGGCTTTAATTGAAGCAGGACAGAGGGCAGACAGGGAACCTTTCCCAGGGAATGTGTTGGCAATCTGAGTTAAAAGGTTGGCTGTATTTGATTAAATCTGTTTAACCCTCCCCAGCATCAGATTGAGACTTTCGCCATGTTACAAGCCTTGTGCAGAGTGCACCTTCCCCAGTCTATCACAATTCCATGTTCAGATCAGCCCCAGGTTCAGTCACTCAGAGGTTTTAGAATCCCTCCGAGATTGAACCTTCCCAGACTCAGATTGTCCTAAACATTGTGCCCATCCCCGGATTAACTTTGCACCAGTATCCAGCTTTAAGAGCATCTGGCCTCGTTCTCTACGTCTCCAGGAATGCACCTCACGGGATCAGAGTCTACGCTTTCCAGAAACTTGCCTGTTTTTGGCCCTCCACAGATTCAAAACAAACTCCCCCTCCACACACAGAAACACAGACACACACAACCTCACACACAGTCACATGTATACATTATTTCTCTCTCACTAACAAACACACACACACACACAGGCACTCACAGTCTCTGTCACACACACACACACACTCAAGCTTACGCACTCCCCTAATATCAAAATCGAACGCTTTCCATGACCAGACATTCCCCATCTTCGTACCTTCCATAAGACCATAGGATGTAGGAGCTGTACGGCTCATCGAATTGTCTGCTCTGCCATTCAATGGGATCATGACTGATCTGATGTAATAATCCTCAACCTCTTTTCAGCCTATTCCCATTACCCTTCATTCCATGACTCATTAACAATCTGTCGATCTCAGCCTTGAACATCCTTAGTAACCCACCTGTACAGAAGTCCAGAATCCCTACCCTTCACAGGAACAAACAACAGTGGTAGAACCAATTAACCATTGACTAATTCCCAAATCACCCAGCAGACCACTCAGTATCAAGACTGCGCCAACCACCTCCAGAAATGTTTGAACTTTTGTTAATTTTATTGCCTATTGCTAACTGCCTGAGAGTCACATGTAGGTCGGGCCAGGTACGGACGGCAGAACTCCGTCCTTGAAGAACATTATTTCTACAATAATCAATGCTGGTTTCATCGTTATCATTGGGGATTTCACTTCAATTTTTTAATTGATTTTAAAATTCAACACCCGCCTTGGTGGGATTTGAACCTGGATTTTCCTCTGGGTCTCAGCATTACTAACACAGTGAAAATATCACTGCACCACGGCTAAAGCACGATAGCCATTTTCGACGATCTATTCTAATGACCACCCATTAAGCCCCACACCAAACCACCCCACCAATCACCGCCGAACACTCAGACAAACAACCCCCCAGCTGAACTACCAAACGACAGTGTCCCCGCCCAGTGACGGTGGAAATTCGTCCAGTGTCCATTCTTTGCAAACACCTTACCCAAGTCAACTGACATTCTTACCTTCTCCCTGTCTTTTCAAACAGACTGAACCATTGCACTTAACGAATTAACAGCACTGAGAACCTTCACAAAAAGGGAGGAAAGGTTCATTAGCATTGGTTCACGCCCTCAGCTACTGAATTCCATTTTCTCTCTCCATCTTTTATCCGTACTTTATCTCTCTGATTTTCTCCACACTCTATCACTTCCCCTCTCACTCTCCCATTCTCTCTTCCTTTTTACCATTTCCTCTCCTTCTTACTGCTGCCTTTCCCATAATCTCTCCATCCCACTTTCCCCGACAATTTCTCCATCTCTCCACAATGCAGCTTCTGTCTCCATCCCCACTCCTGCCAGGTCTAAATTCTGTCCCACCGGCTGACAAACTCCCCTTCAGACTTTCCCTCTCAGACCCTTCCATTGTCTCTCCTGCCTACTCACACCGATTCCCTTTCCTCTCCTTTTCCTTCCATTATCATTTTGTAATATCTTCCCCCCCTCACCATCACTCCTGCTCTCCCTTCTCTTTCCCGAACTTTCTCCACCGCCCTTCACGCATTTTCCCCCATTCCGTGTTGCACATTCTCTCCTGTCACCTATTCTCTTTCCCACTGAACCCACCCCCCACCCCCCCCGACCCCATCAAATTTTCCATCCTATCCTTTTGCTTTTGCTAACCGACTCACTCTCTCTTTCTTGCACTCTCTCAATTTTCTTGGACCCTCCTGCTATCTCTTTCTCACCCTCCGTCTCCCTGCCACTGTGCACTCACTACACCGCCATTTTGCTTTCTCTCCAGCCTCCCATACTTCCTGTGACCCTAATGCTCTCTATTGCCCACTATGTCTTTCTTCCCCACCCTGCTCTCACTTCTGCTTCAACATTCATATCATTTCTGCAAGAAAGGAGAGACCCCTTCTGTTTCAACAGTGATCCCTAGTTCAACATTCCTCGGTAGGATAACACATCCTCTCCTTCAATACCCCATCAGAGTCTTAAACATTTGAATCAAGTCAGTAAGTTGCATTGGCCATGCTAAATCCTCCCTCAGTGTACCCGAGCAGTGGCGACTCGGGGATTTTCACAGTAACTTCATTGCAGTGTTAATGTAAGCCTACTTGTGACACTAATAGATAACGTTAAATAGACTTAAACATAACTCAAGTCGCCTCTTAATCGCATAATGCAAACATCCCCTCTCAAACCTTACCTCATTAGACAATATAGCTATTACTGGTATTAGTCTGGTAAACCTTTCTAAACTGATTCTAACATATTTATACCTTTCCTTAAATAAGGAGACCAATACCTCACACAGTACTCCAAATGGAGTCTCACAAATGTCCTGTGCTACTGATGCATAACAACTCGATAGTTGTACAAAGAACAAAGAACAATATAGCACCGGAAACAGGCCCTTTGGCCCTCCAAGCCCGCGCCACTCCCTGGTCCAAACTAGATCATTCTTTTGTATCCCTCCATTCCCACTCCGTTCATGTGGCTATCTAGATAAGTCTTAAACGTTCCCAGTGTGTCCGCCTCCAACACCTTGCCCGACAGCGCATTCCAGGCCCCCACCACCCTCTGTGTAAAATACGTCCTTCTGATATCCGTGTTAAACCTCACCCCCCCCCCCCCACCCTCACCTTGAACCTATGACCCCTCGTGAACGTCACCACCGACCTGGCAAAAAGCTTCCCACCATTCACCCTATCTACGCCTTTTATAATTTTATGCACCTCTATTAGGTCACCCCTCATCCTCCGCCTTCCCAGTGAGAACAATCCCAGTTTGCCCAATCTCTCCTCATAACTAAGCCCTTCGATACCAGGCAACATCCTGGTAAACCTCCTCTGCAATCTCTCTAAAGCCTCCACGTCCTTCTGGTAGTGTGGCGACCAGAACTGGGTGCAGTATTCCAAATGCGGCCGAACCAACATTCTATGCAACTGCAACATCAGACCCCAACTTTTATACTTCCCCGTCCTATAAAGGCAAGCATGTCATACGCCTTCTTCACTACCTTCTCCACCTGAGACGTCACCTTCAAGGATCTGTGGACTTGTACACCCAGGTCCCTCTGCGTATCTACACCCTTTATGGTTCCGCCATTTATCGTATAGCTTCCCCTACGTTAGTTCTACCAAAATGCATCACTTCGCATTTATCTGGATTGAACTCCATCTGCCATTTCTTTGCCCAAATTTCCAGCCTACCTATATCCTTCTGTAGCCTCTGACAATGTTCCTCACTATCTGCAAGTCCAGCCATTTTCGTGTCGTCCGCAAACTTACTGATCACCTCGGTTACACCTTCTTCCAGATCGTTTATATGAATCACAAACAGCAGAGGCCCCAATACAGAGCCCTGCGGAACACCACTAGTCACAGGCATCCAGCCGGAAAAAGACCCTTCTACTACCACCCTCTGTCTTCTGTGACCATGCCACTTCTCCACCCATCTAGCCACCTCCCCCTTTATCCCATGAGATCCAACCTTTTGCACCAACCTACCATGAGGGACTTTGTCAAACGCTTTACGAAAGTCCATATAGACGACATCCACGGCTCTTCCCTCGTCAACCATTCTAGTCACTTCTTCAAAAAACTCCACCATGTTAGTGAGGCATGACCTCCCTCTCACAAAACCATGCTGACTATCGTTAATGAGTTTATTCCTTTCTAAATGCGCATACATCCTATCTCTAAGAATCATAGAACCATAGAACCATAGAACCCCTACAGTGCAGAAGGAGGCCATTCGGCCCATCGAGTCTGCACCGACCACAATCCCACCCAGGCCCTACCCCCACATATTTACCTGCTAATCCCTCTAACCTACACATCTCAGGACTCTAAGGGGCAATTTTTAACCTGATCAATCAACCTAACCCGCACATCTTTGGACTGTGGGAGGAAACCGGAGCACCCGGAGGAAACCCACGCAGACACGAGGAGAATGTGCAAACTCCACACAGACAGTGACCCGAGCCGGGAATCGAACCCGGGACCCTGGAGCTGTGAAGCAGCAGTGCTAACCACTGCTGCTCCAACAACTTCCCGACCACGGACGTCAAGCTCACAGGGACCACATTAGCTATCCTCCAATCCTCTGGGACCTCACCTGTGTCCAGTGACGAGACAAAGATTTGTGTCAGAGAATCAATTCCCCCACACAATAAATTGTGACACTCTCGTCACTTTTGTAAGAAGTTGTTGTAACTGTTTAGTAATCTTTTGTGATTCAAGAACTCGGATCCTTCTGTACCACAGCGTTTGTAATCTCATCATTTGAATCATATGGTTTTTTTTATTCTTCCTGCCAAAATGGGTGGTTTCACATTTCACCAAATTTCAATCCAATTGCAACATTATTGCAAACTAATTTAACTTATGTCTCTGCCTCTGTCTCCTCCTCAGGTTCACGTCACAATTTACTGTCCCACCTATCCTTGTGTCATGAACACTTTGGCGACCACGCCTTCAGTCTCTTCATCCAACTTGTTTATTTTTTATTAATTTATTGAATATGGCGTTGCTGGCAAGGCCAGAAGTTATTGTCCATCCTTATTTGCCATTCAGAAAGTGATGATGAGCTGCTTTCTTGAACCACTGCAGTCCTAGATGTGTAGATATACCCACAGTACTGTTAGGGAGGGTGTTCCAGTATTTTGACCCAATGATAGTGAGAGAACAGTGATATATTTACAAGTCAGGATGGTGAGGCACGGAGGGAACTTACCCGTGGTGGTGTTCCCAGGTATCAGCTGCTTTTGTCCTTCTAGATGTTAGTGGTCGTGGGTTTGGAAAGTGCTGTCTAAGAAGCCTCAGCGAGTTCCTGCAATGCACCCTGTAGACGGCAGACAAGCTTCTTATTGTGCGTCGGTAGTGGAGAGATGAATGTTTGTGGATCGGGCAGCAATGAGGTGGACTGCTTTGTTCTGATGGTGTCGAGCTTCTTGAGTGTTGTTGGAGCTGCACTCATCCAGGCAGGTGGAGATTATTCCACTTAGAGGTAGTGCAGTCGTTTGAGGCCACAGCATTGATCCCTGTGGCACATCACTCGTTATATCCTGCCAACCAAACAATACACAATAATGCAAACTCTCAGCTTCCTGTGAGCTTGGCAATGTTCAATCACAGCCCAAATGTTACCCTCTACACCATGAACTTTTATTTTCCACAATGATGTTTGATGTGGCACATTTACAAATACCTTCAGGATGTCTACATCAAGTACCTCCACTTTATTGTGCCCCTTTATCTACCTAGGTGGCACAGTGGCATTGTCACTGGGTGAGTAATCAGGAGAGCCAGGAGAATGACGACTTCGAATCCCACCGGTGAAATTTGAAGTCTGGAATTAAAAAGCCGAATGAAACCATTGTCAATCATTGTGAAAAACCTAATGTCCTTTAAGTACCTGTCCTTACCTGCTCTTCAGTACCTGTCCTTGCCTGGTCTGGCCGACAAGAGATTCAAGATCCATAGAAATGTGGCTGAGTCTTAAACTTCCTTCTGAAATGGCCTAGCAAGTCAAAATTCTGGAAGTCCAAACAGCACTGTGGGTAATACCTACCTCTCTGGTTCAAGAAAGGATCTCACCACGACCATCTGAACGGCAATTCGGGATGGGCAAGAAATGCTGGCCCTGCCAACAACGCCACGTCCACAGTGGATAAAGAGCAATTATGGATGGGCACCGCCCACATCCCATAAACAAATTAATTAAACAAATTAATTGGTGAAATATGATTTTCCTTTCACCTTGTGTGTGGAGCTCTATTACGGTGGCACAGTGGTTAGCACTGCTGCCTCACAGCTCGAGAAACCTGCGTTAGATTCCCGGCTTGGGGCACTGTCTGTGTGGAGTTTGCACGTTCTCCCCGTGGCTGCGTGGGTTTCCTCCTGGTGCTCCGGTTTCCTCCCACAGTCAAAAGATGTGCGGGTTAGGTGAAGTGGTCATGCTAAATTGCACCTTAGTGTCCCAGGATACGTAGATTAGAAGAATTAGCGGGGTAAATATGTGCCGTTACAGGGATTGGGCCTGAGTGGGATTGTTGTCGGTGCAGACAACACCGAATGGCCTCCTTCTGCACTGTCGGGTTTCCATGATTCTATCTTAACTCTCTCTGATTGCCTTATTTTTTTCCAAGTGCCCTGCTGTAAAATCTTTCATAATGACTTCTAACAATCACCTTACGACGCTGTTCGGCTAACTAACCCAAACTTTACTGATTTGTTTTGAATACAGAGCTTACATTTGCGCTGTTCCAATCGAATGGAAGCTTCCCCAAATATATGGAATGTTGGAAAACTAAAACCAATGCAACAACGATCTCGTTAGCAACTTGAAGACATTCAGGTGAAGTTCACGCAGAGCACAGGATTTGTCAGCCCATAAATCCAACAATCTGCTCAGTACCACCTCCTTGTTTATTATAATTTCCCCGGGTCCATCCCTCCCTTCCACTGCCTGATCTACAGCTATTTCTGGAATGAAACATTTGTCCTCTATAGTTAAGAAATGTGCATTATGTCTGCTTAATTCATCCACCATATCCCTACTTCACATTACCAATTCCCCAGATGCACTTTGTACAGGACCAAAGATTACTTTGTTAACTCTCTCCTTATTTAAGTACCGATAGAAAATTAATTTCCCAGTGAAATGTGTCCATTCTGTGTTTTTTAAATATCCCTTTATATGGCTGCCACGATCTGTTATATGATCTGTTGACCCATCTCGTAAGTATTTTCCAGTTCACTCTAACTAACACCTAGTGCCCTCATAACTATCTGTCTTTATATTACGAGTGAGCTTTCTCTGGCACTCTAATCTATATAAGAACTCTCACAACACCAGGTTAAAGTCCAACAGGTTTATTTGGGACCACAAGCCACAAGCTTTCAGAGCGCTGCTACTTCATCAGGTGCAGAAGTCTCACCTGAACTTCAATCATTGCCCTGTTATTTATTTTTGGCATCGAACCTCACCTTGTGAAATACTCCCTGCCTGCCATGGGCTGTTTATCATTCCCCATATTAGTGCCTATCTCTCTAGCCTTGTCTCTACTCTTTGGTATACCACTTCAACAAATATATGATCCACTGCGCCTACCATTGAACGTAAAATTTTGTCTGCTTTCCTGGTAATTTGGCTCGTTGGAACGCCAGCCCCATCCAGGCAAAGATTATCAAATGGTTCACACCCCACTTTCCACAGTACTGGCACAAGGACCCCATTAACCCACTGCTCCCACACCAATATTGGAGCCACACTTTCGTTGATTTAACGCTATTTATTCTGTGTCAATCAGCACGTGCTTCAGGTCATAATCCAGAAATTATTATTTTTAAGATTCTCCATCTTAAATTGGTGCATAGCTCCCCATAGTTACGATGCAGAATCTCTTTCCCTATTTTGTGTGGAGGTCATGCTGACATTGAACACGTCCAGTCAATCCTTTCCCTCCCGCTGCAAGGTCCCCTCCAGCCCTGAGCAGAGATCTTGAACTCTGGTACGGATCAGGTAACATAGCTGTCTCCAATCTCACCTCTTGCTACAGATAAATATACTGTCCCCAAAACCAGGACATTCTTATGTGCTCCCCCCACTTGATTGATATCCTGCACCAGAGTGCCATGGTTAGGCAGTTCCTACACGTTACAACCATCACTCTCATCACAACAAGCTGAAATAATCTGAAATATGTTGGAGGATTGCAGAGGCTGATGCTTCTGCACTTCTATTGTCTGCATCCCCATATCTGCCTAACCTGCGGTCACACCTCCACGCCCATTTTCCAAAGAACAACATCCCATCCAAAGGGGTGTGACTATCTACTGAAACAAAGTGGTCAGGTAACTCTCACTCTCCCTGAGGTGTTCCAGTGACAACAGATCAACCTCCAACTCAGTGTCTCTGAGCCGAAGCTTCTCGAATCGCAGACACGTACTGAAGACATGCTTGCCCTGGATAACACATTTACATTTGCTACCACATGAGGAAAACTTAGCACATCACCTGCCCTGCCTCACCAATGACTTCAATTAATTACTGAATTATTTCATTCACCTTTCTTATTTTAGATATTTATTAATCTTACCACACACACCTGTACTATTTCAAACCGTGTCTGCAGCTTGGCCTTCAGTTCATTCATTTACTGTTGAACAGAAACTCCCCAAGCTGCAGACTCTTACTGCAGACGTGTTGGACCCGGGTCACACTGACTGGTATAATGCCCCGCATTGTTTTACTGCAACACTTTACCGCAACACGTCAACTGTTGTAATCGTTAGACCTTAATCAATTTATTCTTCGATATAGATTTATAATTTATAAAAATTCTTCTTAAACATTCTATTTGTAAAGCTTGTGAATATTACGACAACAAATAAAGTAACTTACAAGTACAAATACGTTGGAAGAGATTTGAAGATAAGTGAGTGAAATATTCAGGGAACGTTCAGATCTCTGTTTTGCTGTGAGGTCACAGTTTGATTTCTCTTGAAATGTGGGCACTCCACTCCACTCCACTCCAGTGCCTTTTGCTACCAAATAAACCTGTTGGACTTTAACCTGGTGTTGTGAGACTTCTTACTGTCTCCTCTCCGAAGCCAGTGCCGTCACTGGATTGGATCATTGAATCTAGCTGGTCGTTATTGCCTCTGGTAGTTACTATCGCCAAGACTCCTCCATGCTGCTGACTTCCTCTGGATTCTTGTTTCACTCCTTCTTGGGCTCAGACATTTCGCTGGTTGTGACCCTCCACAGGATCGGCCAGTCACCCGATTGGAAGATGTCAACTTCGCCTCAGTGCTCGGGAATTATCCCAATCACCAGCCCCACCACCAGCCCTTCCACACTGTGTTTCTTTTATTCATTTACAGGATGTGGGCGTCACTGGCCAGGCCAGCATTTATTGCCTGTACTTGATTGTCCTCGAAAAGGTACAAAGAGCCTTGGAGATTGTGCTCCCAAATAACAATATTATCATTAGCCGACCAGAGAAGATTGCAATCGAACTGAAGAACAGACAATGGTGTTTCCTTCTTCCTTTCCAATGCTACTGAGTGCTGTCTGCTAAACCTCCTGGCTTTCTGACATCCAATACTTCAACCAAAACCTCTTGCCCGATGGTGCACTGTTCATTGTGGTGTGTCCATTGATGGGTTAGGGATAAATATTCCATTAAGCCCTCCAAGACTGGGACACACCTCGGCTGCTCTCAGTCGTGTGGTTTATTCATTCACTGAATAACACACATACCCGGGTACTTCACCGCACTCTTGACCTGCTGCCTGCACTTGCACTGAGTCACCACTTTTCTTTATTCCTTCCTAGGATGTGTCCCATCGCTGGCACTGCCGCAAATAATAGTCCAACCACCATTGTCCTCTCTTCCACAGCTGCAATCCAAGTGCTGTAAGGGAGCGACTTCCTGCCTCGGGTATCTTGTTAAGTTCCCACAGCGGATCTTGCATGTGGAACACACTACTGCCACTGTTCCTCAATGGTGGAGAGAGTGAATGTTTAAGGTGGTAAATAGGGTGAGAATCAAGCGAGGCTGCTTTGTCCTGGATGGTGCTGAGCTTCTTGAGTGTTGAGGAAGGTGCAGTCGTCCAGTGAAGTGGACAGTAATTCATGTCACTCTGGACCTGGCCCTTGTAGATGGTGCAAAGGCTTTGGTAAGTCAAGAGGTCAGTTCCTGGAAGCTCTATGCCGAGCCTCTGACCTGGTTTCATCGCCACAGTATTTATATGGCTAGTTCTGTTCAGTTTGTGGTCAATGGCAGCAACTAAGACTTTGATATTCCAAAGAGCACCGGTCAGTGCCACCCAGCGGCATCAAAACTAATCTCAGAGGAAGTTGAGCTCAGTAGCAAGCCATAATTCGAACACCCCGTGAGTTATAAATAAATGGGGTTTTATTCATTTATGTAAATCAATAAATGGGCGTGAAATAGAAAGTGACATACCGGATTGAGTGTCTAAGCATGAGACCAGCATCGAATTTAAAAAGTCAGAAAGTAAACGTATATGAACAATTTCAACGGTCACAGTCACTTACCAGTCACACCGATGACAGCAAAAATCACATTGAAGATTTTGTCGACAGTTTCGAATGTTTCACGCATTTTCTGTGTGCTTTTCTCTGACAATGATGCTGCTGACGTTCCCTCTGTATTTACTTCTGAGGGCCAAATGCCAAAGCCTTTCATTTATGCCATGCGGAATTACCTAGGGGATACTGAGGTTGCAACATCGTTAAATTTATTTTTCTCGTAAATTGGAACAACGAGATTACCACATCGAGCTCGGTCCAATTTGTGACAGAATGTATTGATTTCTGAGATTAAACAGAAATTTCCAAATGGTGGGAGATCCTGATGACACCAGGGCCTGAGTGGGATTGTGGTCGGCACAGACTGGATGGATCGAATGGCCACCTTCTGCACTGTCGAGATTCTATGATAGGTAACAAATGTTCTGCCGGCAAAGGTGCTGTCCACTTAATCATTGCCTCTAGCATCCATGGTGTTGCAGTGAGTTCCTTTTCTGTGATCATTCAGTGATTAAATTTCTCATGTTCAATTATCTCACTCAGACCCTTTCTGCTGCACAATGACATGTGACTGTCCTCTTTAAAAGTGGGCATATCTTTATGTTATGAAAGAGCAATTATTGTAATTATAAAATGCAGAACACAATGAATAAGCCATCTAAAACTCATTCAAAAATAGAACCTGAATGTTCACCTCAAATTAAGTTTTTTTTTATATTTCAAAAATACAAAATATTCATGTATAATCTGAAAAGTATTACAGGATCATTACAACAGTAAATTGACATAGTGACATTTCCCTGAGATCAAAATTTACATTGTGCCCAGTCTGAGAACATTACATGTAGTTCAAGACAGGTTCAAATGTATTTATTAGACCATCAGGCCATAAGACGTAGCAGTGGAATTCGGACACTCAGCCCAGCGAGTCTGCTCCGCCATTCAATCACGGCTGATGTTTTTCTCATCCCCAGTCTCCTGCCTTTTCCCCACAACCCCTGATCTCCTTATTCATCAAGAACCTATCTATCTCTGTCTTCAGGACACTCAATAACCGAGCCTCCACAGCCTTCTGCGGCAAGGATTTTCACAGATTCACCACTCGCTGGCTGAAGAAATTCCGCTTCATTTCTGTTTTAAAGGATCGCCCCTTTAGCCTGAGATTGTGCCCTCTGGTTCTAGTTTTTCCGACTAGTAGAAACATCCTCTCCACGTCCACTCTATTCAGGCCTCGCAGTAGCCTATAAGTTTCAGTAAGATTCCCCCCTCATCCTTCTAAACTCCAACAAGTACAGACCCAGAGTTCTCAACCGTTCCTCCTATGACAAGCTCTTTATTCCAGGGATCATTTTTGTGAAACTCCTCTGGACCCTTTCGAAGGGCAGTACATCTTTCCTTAGATATGGGGCCCAAAACTTCTCACAATACTCCAAATGGGGTCTGACCAGAGCCTTATACAGACTCAGAAGTATTTCCCTGCTCTTGTATTCTCGCCCTATCGACATGAATGTTAACATTGCATTTGCCTTCCTAACTGCCGACTGAACCTGCACGTTAACCTTAAGAGAATCTTGAACAATAACTCCCAAGTTCCTTTTGTGTTTCTGATTTCCTAAGCATTTTCCCATTTAGAAAATAGTCTATGCCTCCATTCCTCCTTCTAAAGTGCATAACCTCACACTTTTCCACATTGTATTCCATCTGCCACTTCTTTGCTCACTCTTCTAACCTGTCCAAGTCCTTCTGCAGCCCCCCTGCTTCCTTAATACTACCTGTCCCTCGACATGCCTTTATATCATCTGCAAACGTGCCTTTAGTTCCTTCCTTCAAATCGTTAATGTATATTGTGAAAAGTTGTGGTGCCAGCACTGACCCCTGAGGCACACCACTAGTCGCCAGCTGCCATCCTGAAAAAGACCCCTTTATCCCTATTTTCTGCCTTCTGCCAGTCAGCCAATCCTCTATCCATGCCAGGATCTTACTCTTAACACCATGGGCACTTAACTTATTTAACAGTCTCCTGTGCAGCATCTTGTCAAAGGCCTTCTGGAAATCTAAATAAATCACGTCCACTGGTTCTCCTTCATCTAACTTCCTTGTTACCTCCTCAAAGAACTCTAACAGATTTGTCAGACATGAATTCCCCTTGACGAAGCCATGCTGACTCAGTCGTATTTTGTCATGCTCTTCCAAGTGACCCTGCGATCTCATCTTTAATAATAATGTACTCTAAAATCTTGCCAATGACCGAAATCAGGCTAACCAGCCTATAATTTCCTGTCTGCTGCCTCCTTCCCTTCCGATGAAACTTTGTACATTGGTCCAGAAGCACTTTGTGGTGCTTTAATAGAGTTACGAAAAGTTAGACATTATAGGCAGCCCAAGGGTTTTTTTCCGGTTACGAGCCTCAAAGTCTACATTGGCTGAAACGCCTTACACTGTGGTCTTTCCCAGTTTTGCCTTAATGGTGACTGCCCCATGCTGGAGACCGTCCCTCAGCATCTTATCCTGGACCTTGGGATGTGCCAGTCTGCAAAACTCGGTGGAGGACCATTACTGCACTGGTCAACAAGTTTCGGGCAGGCCAAAGGGCATCTTTCACCGAGTTGATGACAGTGCAGCAACAGTTGATATTTGTCTCGGTGTGCATACCAAGGAACAGCCAGTTGAGCACAGAGTCCTGTGTCACAGAGCTGCTTGGGCTGAACCTCAGCAGAAACCTAATCAACTCTCTACAGACCGTCTTTGCAAAGGCACAATCCACAAGGAGGTGTGCGAACACCTCATCCAACCCACCCCTCCTCTCCCCCCTCCCCCCTCCAACCCGCCCCCACAGCCGCTTCGAGAGCAACGTGCGCTATTGCTGAGACTTCGGGTGCGCATGAAGGATCTGAGGGGGAGGGCCCTTCTCACCACCAGCCAACCCAGGTCTTGGCGTTTGTTTGAAAGTTCTGGTGATGACGTGTTCTGCCAGATGACCCTCTGACACTCCAGAAACCATCCAACAGGATGAACCATCTCCTTTACCTCAGGGCCTCGAAGGCAATACGTGCTGACCACTGCCTGATCGCCACGTGGTCAAAGTATTTGTCTGAATAAGTTTCACCACGAGGGTCAGGTGATGTGGTACGGTCCAACCACTTGGAGCATTCCATGTCAACTTCGCCTGAACCATCCTTCACAACACCAGGGACAGATCGAAACTCAGTGCATTGTGACACTTGGTGTTCGCGTACAGAGGATCTACAGCCTGATACAGCCCCATACAAAGGTGGGCATCAGGATGAGGGCGGCATTGAATCCACTTTTTCCCTGCCTTCTCCAGAGATTTGTACATGGTGTCCCTGCGGGCACGATCCATCTTGGATCTCCAGATGAATTTGAAGATGACCCGAGTGAGTGCTGCTGAGCAGGATGGGGATACGGGCCAGAGCTCCACTACCTACACTAAAGCAGAGAGCACCTCACACCAGATGACAAGCTTTTCTTCCCGGAAACGGAGAGAGAACGTTGCTCCCACATGCCCAGTTTCTGTTTAACCTCCTCCATTACGCTTCTCCTAGTTTTTGGCGTATGGCCCAGCTGCTCCAACCCATATCCCCAGCACCCTTGAGGTGGTCTGGTTTGACGGTGAAGGGGTAAAGGATCAGTTAGCCAGTTTCTAAAGAACATGGCCTCGCTGTTGCCCCGGTTTCCCTTGGCACCCGAGACCAGTTGGAACTGGTCACAGACTTTCAGGAGCCTGCTCACTGATGATGGGTCTGAGCAGAAAGCGATTTTATCCATGTACAGGGAGGCTTTGACCTCTGTGCCTCCACTGCCTGGGGTCGTCACTCCTCTTATGCCTGGCTCCTTTTTGATGGATACGGTAAAGGTGTTCTAAGTAGGACGGGGGAGAGAGAGCCGCCCTGCCTGACTCCAGATTAAATCTGAACACTTCTGATCCCACCCATACAGGGAAATTGAATTACTGATGCTGGTGTAGAACAGTTGGATCCAATTGTGGATTCGGTCCCCAATCCCCATTTTGGAGAGCACATCCATCATGTAGGTCTGTGATATTCTGACAAATGCCTTCTCCTGGGCCAGGCTGATGGGGCAGGTATTCACATCCCTCTCCCACACAGAAACATAAGGCTATCCGAGGTCTTCCTGCTGGACACACGACAGGCCTGGTCAGGGTGGATCACCGACTCCAGTGCAGACCTGACCCGGTTGGCGATAACCTTGGCTAGATTTTTGTAGTCCCTGTTCAACAGTGAAATGCATCACCAATCTCGAATTTATTCCCTTTCCCCTTCTGCTCGTAAATAAGGGTAATGATGCTTTTCCTCATGGATTCTGACATGCTGCCATCCAGAAGCATACTCTCGCATATTTCCAGCAGGCCTGGCCAATCCAGACCCACAAAGTCGAGTCCAGGCTCTCCCGCTCGCCATCATCTCAGACCTCCGTGGTAGACGACAGGAAAGACTGGGAGGCCGTGCTGTCTGTGGGTTTCAAGTCATACAGTCTGGTGTATAGAATGATTTGCAGCTCCTCGGAATGTCAGACAACGATGACTTTACTGAGCCATCTTCTTCCTTCAGGCTGCTGATCACAGAGCTCTCTCTGCGCACCTTTTTGAAGAACTGTGAGCATGTTTCGTCCTGTTCCAGGGAGCAGTTCCTGGATCTAAAGATGACCGGAGGTCTCTAAGGCAAAGAGCGAGGCGTGCTGGATCATCACCTCCTGGAGATCCTCCTTGATTCAACCCCCATTGACTGCAGCCAGAGCAGATTCTGCATGCTTTTCTGGAGTCAGGACAATTACACTCCCCACCGCCCCCCCCCCCCCCCACCTCCCCCCACCCCCCGTCTCTCCCCCCCACCCCCCAACCTCGTCTCTCCCTCACCTTCTGAACATCCTTACGGATGAAGAACCTCTTGATGTCCTCCTTTGTTACTTCCCACCAGAGAGCTGGAGACTCAAAGAGCGCTTTGACGGTACTCGAATCTTTGCAATCCCTTTTGAGTTCCTCGAGGTTCTCTGAGGTCAACAGTTTTACAATCAGCTTCCATGTCCTGCTGCCCAATTTCTGGATTTCTTTTATGTGTCAATCAGCTAGTTGGAAGCAGTGGTCATTGCAGAACACCGGCTTGACATCGGTGGACCTCACCACGAAAGTCTGGGACACAAACAGGAAGTCTATCCCAGAGCGGACAGATCTATTTATCCCATCAAGCTGGACTCCGTCTGCAGGGTTGCTGAAGACGTCATGCAGCTTGGCGTTTCTGTCAGCAGTCTGGACTTGGCGTCCAGTTTGCTGTCGGCCTTGATGGATCGTCCGGATACATCGATGATGCAGTTGAAGTCACCGTCCAGAATGTTGGGCCTGGATGTGGTCAGCAGCAGTGGGAGCTGCTGGAAGACTGCCAGCCACTCGCTCTGTAAGACCAGGCCATGCACATTAATCAGAATAAGGGGAAAATTGTTTGTATGTGATGTCTGCTTCGAGGAGGCGTCCTCCCATCAACTACTTAACTTCAGAGATAGTGAACGTGCTCCCCCCTGCAGCAGAATGCTGACCAGCTGAAAGGCCCTTGGAAACATAAACTCGACCAGCGTCTGCGGCTGCTGAGTGGTGCTCTGACACAGCAGGTCAACCTTGACATTGGCCAGATAAGTTTAGATGTCCACTCATCGCGAAGTGTCTTTAATACTTGTCTGCCACGCGGGCGGACGGGTCAGGTCACACGGAAAATGCATTTCCCGACTGAACATGTGCAGAAAGCACTCCACACAATCCTTCCAGTTGTTGGTGTTCCGGGTAAGTGGCCATAACACTGGAAATTGTCTAATCCTGTGTGAAAGCCGCACTCTGTTTTCACTCTGTGACTGCTGATGTTACAGGCTGATCTAATTGCGACTGTTGTTCAGGCGCACCACCTGTTTGATAATTTTGCTGAAAATGAGGAAGAGATCTTCACTCTTGTGACAATATACTTTCTAAGTATCAGTTTCAATCTTTTTACCAGGTTAAATGATCACGTTTACTGCGTTGTGGGGAAATCCTACCCCCCCGCGATCAGTGCTTCAAACAGTCAAGCATATTGAGTCTCAGTTGTTGTGGAATTGTACTTGATATGGCGCCATTAACCAGAGGGAAATGCCATATGCCAGTATAATGTGTTGCTCAGATTAACCGTCAGATTAACACCTGTCCTGTGTGTAAGTCTGTAATTTGAATGGAATCAATGCAAGTTACAGATCGCATGGTAGATTGATGCAGAATGTTAAATCTCGCAAGGTCCACGGTGAGGTAGCCAATTGGATACAAAATTGGCTTGACGACAGAGGTTGTCGATTATTTCTCAAACTGGAGGCCTGTGACCTCAGGGATCGGTACTGGGTCCACTGTTATTTGTTATTTATATTAATGATGTGGATGAGAATTTAGGAGGCATGGTTAGTAAATTCACAGTTGACACCAAGATTGGTGGCATAGTGGACAATAAACAAGTTATCTCGGATTGCAAAGGGATCTTGATCAATTCGGCCAAGTGGTTCGATGAATGGCACATGGAGTTCAATTTAGATAAATGTGAGGTGATGCATTTTGTTGACCGAATTGGGGCAGGTCCGACTTAGTTCATGGTAGGGCGTTGGGGAGCGTTATAGAAAAAAGCGATCGAGGAGTACAGATTCACAGCTCCTCGAAGGTGGAGTCACAGGTGGACAGGGTGGTGAAGAAGGCACTTGTTACTGGGATTTGATAGTTTGAGTTATAGAAGAGGCTGAATAGACTGGGACTTTTTTCTGTGGAATGTAAGCAGTTTAGGGATGATCTTATAGAGGTCCTCAAAATAATGAGGGGCAAAGCTAATGTAGATAGTCAACATCTTTTCCCAAAGTTAGTGAAGTCTAGAACTAGAGGGAATAGGTTGAAGGTGAGAGGGGAGAGATACAAGAAGGTCCAGAGGGGCCTTTGCTTCACACAAAGGGTGGTGTGTGTCTGGAACAAGCTGTCAGAGGCAGTAGTAGAGCTGGGTACAATTTTGTCTTTTAAAAAGCATTACGACAGTTACATGGGTAAGATGGGTATCGAGGGATATGGGCCAAATGCGGGCAATTGGGGGTAGCTTAGCGCTAAAAACCGGGCGACCTGGACAAGTTGGGCCAACGGGCTTGTTTCCATGCTGTAATTGTTTAAAGGGTCAAACTCTCTTCTATGAATTGCCTCTGTATTTATCATATTTCAATCTGTGAATATGAGAAAGGCAGCCGCTTGGCTGAAGATGCTTAATAATGAGGTCTATGAAATGAAGTGCAATGTGTTCAAATATGCCATTGAGACCCTTCAACAGAAACCATTGTGAATTATTTACTGGGTGTGCAAATTATTGTACAATGAGGGACTTTAATCTAAGTGCATACCGTCGAAATACTTTTGTTGATTGAGTGGAGTGCAAACGCCTTGTCCCCACAGAGTTCTGAAAGTCATGGAGCAGGATTGCAGAATCCCGGTATTTTGTTTCTACCTGGAATTAGGAACATTCCCTGGTGAATGATTAAGTCATTTCTGGAATTGGTTACGATGGGAGATCAGTTCGTGTCTATGTTTCTGGATCTTTACAGATGTCACCTGTACTGATCTTTATCCTTTGATCAGGGATATGATTCTCCATGAGGTGAGAGAAATAAAAGGTGAAAATTTTATATTTCAGGACAGGATAAAGCAGAAGTGAACTGTTAATTATTACAAATCGATCACTTTTCCCAGTTCGGCATCAATCCTCTCGTCAGAGACCTCTCCCCTCTTTTCCCACTCCAGCAACCTTTAAATGCTCCGTGGGGAAAGACATTGTTTCACACTCATAATGATCTGGTCTTGTGGTGACAATTGTTATGAAGGGGAGGTTGATCTCCTCTCTGAGAACTAACATGCAACCACTCAAAGAGAAGTAACTTCCTTCACAATCTGTTGAAGAGTGTGTGAGAAGGGTAATATGTGCTTCAGCAACTTTTCGTGGTAAAATCAATAACGTCCTGAGACTCCCTCCGGAAAAACAACAAGTAACACTTTATTTTTCTAACGAGCAGTAAACAGGTTAAGTAAACTAATAAAAACACTGAATAAACACTATTCTAATGGATTGCTGTTCAGATAAATGCAACACATTAATTAACCAAAAGAAATAGAATTTTAGTCACTCAAATTCCAATCAGGTTTATCATCTTCTGAGGCCTTCTGACTTCTTTGCCTGTTTTCTTCTGCCTTCTTTTGATATCTTTAAGATTGAGATGGGGCATTCTTTTGAGACATACATGTGGCTGGTATGCTGTTAGAGACAGTTGCTGTCTGTGTTTCTCTCACAAGCTGTGAATTGTGGCAGTTGCTGACAGGCGGTCTTCTGGCAGTTCTCTGGAGCTGGGAGCTGGTTTTATTTCCCTGATAACATTCCAAAAAACCCCACAATAGGATTGGTTTACAGGTTATCAAAACATCAAATTCAAATCTGATACACTGCTCCTATTCAAATGCCTCTTTCAAATTGATTGGTTAAAATTCAAAAACAACCTTTCTTCTTGGCAGCATTGCTGCCTAGTGTCACAACATAATGTTTCATTCTATGTTCTTTGTGTACTGCACAGCTGCACCTCCTTAACTCTCTAAGCATTGCAAAAAAAACTGTCTTTACTTTCACCAGACTCTTTGCATTTTTACATTGTTTTTTAATTTTACAAACGTTAACTTCACAACACAATCCATCTCCCTCTGGCTCATTTCCAGCACTCCATTTGGAATAGCTTGAGTTGCTATTTCCTCATCCTCTTGACCCACTGTAAATCTCTACTTCCTCACCAGCACTGAGTTGGGAAATAAAATGAATATTTCGAACTTTGCTGATACGCTTCTGTAAAGTATCTCTCTGTGAATATCTGGTGTAAACATTTTGATATTCATTAATAGTGTGGCTGTGTGAAGTTGGCAGTGTCCAGCTAGGCTGACGTTGCGTAGCGTGAGGGGCAGATATCCTGCTCAGGTCAATACTTTCAATATTTTTCAAAATAGTTTGATAACAGCCTTTATTCAATTTCTTCCTTTTTGTATTAAACTGGAACAAAAATGGCAACTTTACTTCTTAATTCGAGCAACTGCATTTCTGCATGTTACTTATCCAACACCCCCCTCCCCCCCCCCCCCCCCGCCGTCTCCTCCACCATTTCTAAGAATTTGTTGACCTCCCATCTTTATCAGAAGTACAACGATTCTCGCTGCTGCTCTGACCACCCTCCCTTGCACCCCAACTTCTGAACTGTCTAATTCTTTCAGTTTCTCCACCTCCATTCTATCGGATCTGGAAAAGTCAACTCACACACCAAAGCTTCAGACATATTTCCATCACTCCTCAGCCGAGGCTCCATTGCATTATGCTCAATAGCGCCCTCCACCCTGCTCATCAGGTTCCTGTTCACTTGTCTTCCACTGTACCCATGAACCACAATAATCTTCCTCTTGTCCTCACTTCACATCCCATCAAACTGGATACTGACTGCATCATCCATCTAAGGTGTTTCCCTCTATACATCACCAGGTGCACATTCACCCTCTACCTCTCCTCTTCCTGTGTTTAAACTCTACATTCGTTTTTTTTCTCAATGAAGTCCAACATCCCAGGAAGTGATACTATCACTGCAGGTTGTTGTTGTTGTAACACTTGTCCCTTTAACTCCCTCATGTCCCTTGTCTAAAGCTGGGCAGTTCAAACCTGTTGGGACTGACCATTCCTGGGAATATTTCTGGGGAACGCTCCAACCTTGAGGAGGTCTGATCTTGCGGGCATGTTAAAAAGTGAATGCAGGCCATTGGGTTATGTCCCATTCCTGAATATGGTGAGAATGGATTTTGGGGCAAAGGGAAATGTTTGTATGTTTCGACAGTCCCGAATATCAATGCCGTTCCGTTTTGAGGTGTATTCCCATTATGTCAGTCCAATGCAGAAAACCGATCTCCCAGAGCTAACGCTGTAGCTGAAAATAGACTTAAAATTCAGTGAAACATGTGAATTGTCAAACTACCTCTGGGTGGTTACTGCCAGTAAGAAGTTTAACAACACCAGGTTAAAGTCCAACAGGTTTATTTGGTAGCAAAAGCCACACAAGCTTTCGAAGCTCTAAGCCCCTTCTTCAGGTGAGTGGGAATTCTGTTCACAAACAGAGCTTATAAAGACACAGACTCAATTTACATGAATAATGGTTGGAATGAGAATACTTACAACTAATCCAGTCTTTAAGAAACAAAACAATGGGAGTGGAGAGAGCATCAAGACAGGCTAAAAAGATGTGTATTGTCTCCAGACAAGACAGCCAGTGAAACTCTGCAGGTCCACGCAACTGTGGGAGTTACAAATAGTGTGACAGGAACGCAATATCCCGGTTGAGGCCGTCCTTGTGTGTGCGGAACTTGGCTATCAGTTTCTGCTCAGCGACTCTGCGCTGTCGTGTGTCGCAAAGGCCGCCTTGGAGAACGCTTACCCGAATATCAGAGGCCGAATGCCCGTGACCGCTGAAGTGCTCCCAAACAGGAAGAGAACAGTCTTGCCTGGAGGTGCGTCAACACCAAATTCATCAGCCACACTCACAGGACAGCCCCGAACATCACCCAAGCACAACGTAACGCCATCCACGCTCTCAAGACCAACCGCAACATTGTCATCAAACCAGCAGACAAAGGAGGGGCCATCGTCATACTGAACAGAACGGATTACTGCAAAGAAGTGTACCGACAACTCAACAACGAGAAACACTACAGACAGTTACCTGCAGATCCGACCAAAGAACACACCCGTCAACTCAACACTCTGATCAAGACCTTTGATCCGGACCTTCAGAACACCCTCCGTGCTCTCATCCCACGTACTCCCCGCGTTGGAGATCTCTACTGCCTCCCAAAGATACACAAGGCAAACACACCCGGCCGTCCCATCGTATCGGGCAATGGGACCCTGTGCGAGAATCTCTCCGGCTATGTCGAGGGCATCCTGAAACCCATTGTACAAAGAACCCCCAGCTTTTGTCGCGACACGACGGACTTCCTACAGAAACTCAGCACACTTGGAGCAGTTGAACCGGGAGCGCTCCTCGTCACAATGGATGTCTCGGCACTCTACACCAGCATCCCCCATGACGATGGCATTGCTGCAACGGCCTCAATGCTCAGCGCCAACAACTGCCAGTTTCCAGATGCAATTTTACATCTCATCCACTTCATCCTGGACCACAATATCTTCACCTTCAACAACCAGTTCTTCATCCAGACACACGGAACAGCCATGGGGACCAAATTTGCACCTCAATATGCCAACATCTTCATGCACAGGTTCGAACAAGACTTCTTCATCGCACGGGACCTTCAACCGATGCTATACACTAGATACATCGATGACATTTTCTTCCTTTGGACTCATGGTGAACAATCACTGAAACAACTCTATGATGACATCAGCAAGTTCCATCCCACCATCAGGCTCACCATAGACTACTCTCTGGAATCGGTTGCATTCTTGGACACACGCATCTCCATTAAGGATGGTCACCTCAGCACCTCACTGTACCGCAAGCCCACGGATAACCTCATGATGCTCCACTTCTCCAGCTTCCACCCTAAACACGTTAAAGAAGCCATCCCCTACGGACAAGCCCTCCGTATACACAGGATCTGCTCGGATGAGGAGGATCGCAACAGACACCTCCAGACGCTGAAAGATGCCCTCATAAGAACAGGATATGGCGCTAGACTCATTGATCAACAGTTCCAACGCGCCACAGCGAAAAACCGCACCGACCTCCTCAGGAGACAAACACGGGACACAGTGGACAGAGTACCCTTCGTTGTCCAGTACTTCCCCGGAGCGGAGAAGCTACGGCATCTCCTCCGGAGCCTTCAACATGTCATTGATGAAGACAAACATCTCGCCAAGGCCATCCCCACACCCCACCTTCTTGCCTTCAAACAACCGCACAACCTCAAACAGACCATTGTCCGCAGCAAACTACCCAGCCTTCAGGAGAACAGTGACCAAGACACCACACAACCCTGCCACAGCAACCTCTGCAAGACGTGCCGGATCATCGACACAGATGCCATCATCTCACGTGAGAACACCATCCACCAGGTACACGGTACATACTCTTGCAACTCGGCCAACGTTGTCTACCTGATACGCTGCAAGAAAGGATGTCCCGACGCATGGTACATTGGGGAAACTATGCAGACGCTGCGACAACGGATGAATGAACACCGCTCGACAATCACCAGGCAAGACTGTTCTCTTCCTGTTGGGGAGCACTTCAGCGGTCACGGGCATTCGGCCTCTGATATTCGGGTAAGCGTTCTCCAAGGCAGCCTTCGCGACACACGACAGCGCAGAGTCGCTGAGCAGAAACTGATAGCCAAGTTCCGCACACACAAGGACGGCCTCAACTGGGATATTGGGTTCATGTCACACTATTTGTAACTCCCACAGTTGCGTGGACCTGCAGAGTTTCACTGGCTGTCTTGTCTGGAGACAATACACATCTTTTTAGCCTGTCTTGATGCTCTCTCCACTCCCATTGTTTTGTTTCTTAAAGACTGGATTAGTTGTAAGTATTCGCATTCCAACCATTATTCATGTAAATTGAGTCTGTGTCTTTATAAGCTCTGTTTGTGAACAGAATTCCCACTCACCTGAAGAAGGGGCTTAGAGCTTCGAAAGCTTGTGTGGCTTTTGCTACCAAATAAACCTGTTGGACTTTAACTTGGTGTTGTTAAACTTCTTACTGTGTTTACCCCAGTCCAACGCCGGCATCTCCACATCATGGTTACTGCCAAACATTGCCAAGACTCATGTAAGCCAAATAGAAGATGATTGGGGTCGGGTTTGAGTTTATTTAAGTTTCAACTGCCGTTCTAATCCACGATCCAACTCTGTAGTTATTTGTCCGACAGTTCTCTCCGTCGTAACTGGATCAGACATGGTGAAAATCTCATCAGTAATTTTCATTCCCTTTCCCCTCTCTTTCCGAATGAATTTACTGGCGATTTTCATCCTGTCTCGGGGAAGATGTGGCCTCTCCGCGTGCACTATTCATTATCATGTGGGCATGGCATGAGCAGATCTCCTGTATATTATCACGGCAATCATAATGTGGGAATTCCGTTCTGATTATTACCCGCGTTGTTTCTTGGATATCACTCCTATTTGTAGTGTAATTAATGTGCTGCGCCGTTCAGCCAGGGACTGTTCTGTCTGGTTCACTCTCACTTTCTCCTTTGATAGGTTTGTTGTCATTTGTTGCCAGAATCTGAAGACAAAATATTGCACTGATAAAAATGCTGCTGTGGCTCTTGCCACAACCTGCATTCTGCTCTTCCTAAAAAACATTTCTTTCTATTTTCAGTATGAGCCTTGGAAGATAAATCATCATGTGTCTTTCTACTGTAAGACAAAAGCGATCTATTATACTGATCCTGGGTGGGTGTATTGGACTGGATTGACACAATTTTAGTACCATTGTTCCCATTCGTCTTCATTCTGTTGCTCAATGCTCTGACAACCACACACATTTTACTGGCCAGTCGAGTCCGCAAAGCAATGAGGGGTCAGAGGAAGGGAGAGAATATCAGGGACCCAGAGATGGAGAGCAGAAGGAAGTCTGTGATTTTGCTCTTCACCATATCCGGCAGCTTCATACTTCTGTGGTTGGTTTTTGTTATTAATTTTTTATATTATACCATCACAGGTACAGTTACAGCAGATTACCAGGGTTTCATCTAAACATTGAGCAAAGTTGGATATATGATGTGTGACTTGAACTGCTGCACAAACACGTTTATTTATGCTGCAACTCTCTCAAAATTCAGAGACAAGCTCAACAACTCGATGAAATATCTGTTAAAATGTATTTTGTCTTCAATGAATAAACAGAATATCTGAGAACAGCCCTGAGACATGTTGCATTATTCGAAATCGATCAATGGAATTTTTTCTCCCAGAATTTCTTTAATGGACTGAGTGTGTATCAGGAAATCCGTGGGTATTTCGTAGAGGGAAGTGCACAGACACAAACTGAATTTGAGACATGGCAATATCAGCAAAGGACAGAAATACAGGAGATGGACTTTCTACCCCACACCCCACCGCCCCCCGCCCCCCAACCCCCAAGTCCTGTTCTGCCATTCAATAAATCATGTTGCAGCTATAAAAAAAAAACTTAGTTCGACCACATTTGGAGCATTGTGTGCAGTTCTGGTCGCCACACTACCAGAAGGATGTGGAAGCTTTGGACAGAGTGAAAAGAAGGATCACCAAGATGCTGCCTAGTCTCGAGGACGTTGGCTATGAGGAGAGGTTGTAAAAATTAGAATTGCTTGCACTGGAAATACAGAGGCTGAGGGGATACCTGATAGAGGTCTGCAATATTATGAGAGGCATCGACAGGGTGGATATTCAGAGGCTTTTTCTCTGGGTGGAAGTGTCAACTCCAAGGGGGCACGGGTTCACGATGAGGAGGTGAAGTCGGGAATGGGTTAATGAACTTTGTCACACTTAAGCATTAAGACTCGAACTCTGTGGTTTTGTTGAGAACACTGCAGAGTCCATGTTTTTGTCAGAGTTCGGTGTTTTTCATGTCTGTTCCAGATAAAAGGAACAGCTATTCCTCTGTCTCCATTTGTTATCAAGAAATGCGATTAACCCAGCTCGAAATAAGCTAAACAGTCTCCATTTTTATGTACCTTTGTTTAACACGATGGAGTTGACATGTATGCCTTCTGTCTTTGAATCACCGTAGATTCATATGTATATTCATCATACGTTATTCATCTTATCCTGATATAAAGTATCATACAAACCTGTATGTATACTAGTTAACTTTTTGTGCAAAACCTGTGATGTTGTTTCAAGGATATAAATGACGAACAATCGTGGCCTTGGAGATCGAACAAACTACGCAGAGGAAGATACTGCTAATACAACAAGAATCTCACCATGAACAATGACAGACATCTTAGAGAATTGCAATGGAATGAAGTGGGAGGCAGTGCTTCTCCCACCCATTAAGTCCATCACCCTTGTACGAGACATGGGAATGAACCCCGCAGAAGGAATGTTAGGTGAAGGGTCTCCCCACTCATGTAGGGACGTAGATGAAGAGGTAGAGGAGAGTAGAATAAAAGGTGTGCCCCTGGAGGCACCCGATTTGGTCCTGTTTGTGGATGGATCACGGAAATATGCAGATGTAGGCCCATTACGGGACAGGATTAGACGATATGTATTACAGTTAAGCTCCCAATTGAAAGATATGCGGAAAACAGTACGGGACAAACAAATGGTGATAGATGAGCACGATAAACTAGAACAGATCCCGGAGGTACCCCCGGCGGGCAGCAAGGTTATGGTAAAAACACTACCAGGAAAACCTGGATTTTCCCCCAAATGGAAAGGCCCCTATGAGGTCATTATCAGTGGAGGCACCTGTGCCTGCATAGATATGCAAGGTAGGGGTGTCTGGAAGCATTGGACTCAATTAAAGGAATACACCAATTACCGCAACAAAACAGTTAAAAGGGGAATAAAGGGTTAAAAGAAAACAAACAGGTTGTAAGTTTCTCTCTCACTCGAGGGAAAGAGAGAGAGATGTCAGATGTAATTGCGATCGAGAGCCTCATGTGGTGGAATGGGGTATAGCAGATCAATGCGAGTTTAATAAATTAATAAATTTTACGATAGGGGCATCGGACAGAGATTTGGGGAATGTGGGAATAATAGCATTAGATTACATCTGAAGAGTCGTAAGGAGAGTGAACCATTTAAGCACACAGTAGATTCGATCTTGCATCTGCCTGTGTAAAGATAATTATTTTAGTAGGGATATTTAAAAGTGATAAAATAAATGGATTATTTGGATCAGGCTTTGTTAAATTTGAAAATGTATTTTTGATAGAACTGAAGTTGAAATGATAAATAGAAAGAATTATTCCTGCGTATTTGAAATGATGATTAATCACTTGTTTATGTTCCTCTGAGTTATAAGATTTGCAGTAATTTTAAGATATAGTCAAAATTTAACAGTGAAGGGAGTTACATAAGGTAGAATGTGTGTGTCATACTGGGAATTATTATACTGCCATAATGCATTCTAATTAAAATGTGTTACATGGATCAACCAGGAAACTGTATTAAATGACAGACAGGCTAAAAGGGAGTGCCCGCCTATAATACCAAATTGACAAATCAATATAATTAGAAATGAGGGAAATAATTCAGTGGAATAAATGAGATAAGGAAATGCTGGGGAAGTATTTGTTACAAACGGTTAACGATTAAAGTGATAAGATTTATTGAATTTACTTCTGCTTTGAGTTGAATTACAGCTTGGAAGGCAGCGGCATAAAAGCGACTGTTAATCAACGGTCTGTATTCTTAAATGTTTTACTTCCATCCCAGTTTAAGATGTTAAGTCTGAATAAATGTTGGAAGCTTCCATGTGTATCTGTGTGTTTAACAACGTGATAGCGTGAATGTTTTGTTGTTGTTCGTTTTAATGTTGAGAAAGGAGTTAAACCTTGGAAGGACCATGTGCTCTTTCCTTGTCTTGAAGTTGAAATTATAAGAGTGTAGTTGAGAAGTTAAAAAAATAAGTAATTTTGTGAAAAATAGAAAAGCAGGAACAAAAGAATGAGGTGAACATACTGTCTATGAGTCAGTTTAAAGTCTATCAAATCAATGAATCGTAGTTCCGATTATCCCAAGTTACAGCAGGAGATTAAATCAGTTAAAACCTCAGTTGTTAATACAAATAAAGATGTTGTCCTTGAGTATTTTTAATTTGCATTTGATGCCAACCATTGAACACCATGAATTATTGGAACTTGTGTTGCCAGTTAGTTACCGATATGAAATTCAAGACTTGTGTGATGTTTCGATAACATGCAACAAATTACATCATTTAAATCATCTAACATTGATGATAGTTCTGATCGTATAACTAGTTAAAATTATAAACTGCCGTTGGAATTGTTCCATCTATTGTTCTAGGTTTTCCAAATCTAAGAACACTGCAAAGCTGAGAACCTAGCCAGCTAGGAAGCAAACCAAAACATTTCTAATCAAGTAACTCTTGTTATTGTTCTATGTATTGTGCTTGTCATTGTTCTAAAAGTGCAAGGAATTCTGATCTGGAGCTCAGTTTAAAAATGGAAACAGATTAATTTAAAAATTAAATTCAGAGGGTTTTGAGATACCCGATGTAATATATATTGTGTATTGATAAAAACATAAGTCTGTGAAAAAAAGGCTAGTTATTCCAAACATGTAACCATTCTTTGCCATAATTTGTAATGGCTTGCACAATTAATATTAATATGACAGGAAGTGAAACCGGTTTACTGGAGAGAGACAGAAAAAGAGTTGGAGACTGGCTTTGCAGCCAGACTCAGAAATCTTGCATCATTTCGGTTATCTGTGTTTTTAAAGAGCGGTGTCTGACAGCATAAACTATTGGCATCTGTGAGACCTTATGAGACAATCGGTCTATAGAAGAATCATTTCTGCTTAAACATTGCACTTTCAAATGTGGACAAACAAATGATCAAATTAGATATAATGTAAAAATACATCATACAAAGATCGGAGCTGCATGGTATGTGATTTAAATGAGAAAAGCGATGTCTTTTGGAAGAATGTCCGGCTGCAGCCAGTGCAAAGTGTTGTTTGATTCGTACTAAGCCAACTGAAGGGTCTGTTTATTTCTTCAGAATAAACTCGATTGAAGTAAATATGCCTTTCTTTAAGCATTGCTTTCGAAATAACGGTTATTTTAGAAAAAGGAGAGAGAGAACAGCCAAAAACCAGCGGTGAGATTAAACAAAACCAAAACATCTGTTTCTAAAGCATAACTAAATTAGATATTATTATTACATACAAGCAGTCTCCAGCTACATCAACAACTTGGCCATGAGAAAGTTTGTTTACCTTACATTGTACTATCAGGGAATGCAGCTAAGTTTCTAAGTTGGACTCAGAATTCCAAGCTGCTGAGGCCAAATTAGCTTAAATTAACTTAAAGCATAGCACAATTAATTACATTGGGCAAAAATACTTTGCACTGGCGAAGGCCAGACAGACATCGGAAAAAAAAACGTGGATGAAGATATTGCCCACCATACTAAATGAGATTAAGGGTTGCTACAAACCAAACAACCGGATTAACCCCTTATGAGCTAATGACAGGGCGGACGACACAATTACCAGAAAGCATCATAACAGGTGGGACCGATGTAGGTCCACTAAAAGATACAATCAGGAGATATGTTTGGAACTAAGCACCCAACTAAAAGGGATGCAGAAATCGGTAAAAGACAATCAAGAAATAAGAGATGCAGAGAGAGCTTGAAATGCTCCCTGACAGTCCCAACAGTGGGATGTCCTAGTACAAATATTACCTAACAAATCAGGGCTTGTACAAAAATGAAATGAGCCGCATGAAGTATGATATCTGTGCCTGTATATACTCAGTTGAATATGCTGAAATTAATTGGAAAAGTATGTGATATACTCCAATTGCAGATATAAACAAACAACAACTGACCCCCAAGCAAGCTGAACGGGCACGCGGAAACTTTGCGCGTGGGCGATATAGCCTTTGGACCATTGTATAACGGTCGCGCGGGATAATAGGAGGTGATAAGATGCTTCTCATGCTGATACTCACAATCCTGGCCCTGTTAGCCATAGCGGGAGAATATAAATTGAATTATGAGGAGTTAGGGATGAAGCACAGTGATCATCTCTGTAACGATGACTCTGTCTATTGTATGAACACCTTTGTGTATATGTCTTATCTGTATGCATCACAATCGAATCTGAGCAAGTGCTTGGTCTGTTCACACATTCCCACGCACGGAGGAAAGGGAGGAATTCCCTTATTTCCTATCCCTTTATCAGCTCCAGAAGTAATTGAATGGGTTTTAAATAAGGAATGGAACCCAGAAAGGGACAAGGCAACTGACATTTAAAACCCCATCGGGTACCACTATGCAGGGTATCAGCAACAGTGATGTTGTGTTAAGCTAGGGGGCGGAAGGTGCACTTTATCGTCCTTTAAGAAGAATTACCAGCCCGGCTACGACAGATCAGATTCCCCACCCCACTTTGCTGTGAAAAATAAACAGAGAGGATCTATCTGCCTGATGAGAAATGGAACCATACCTGTTGGCCGTAGCTACTGTATACAGCAGATTGATATCACTGATGACGCTGAGGCCATGATACAGATCACAATCCAGTGCCCCATAGCCACCGTCCCGGTTAGCCTCTCCTCCGCTTATGTAAGAGCGATGACTGCATATAATGGTACCTATTTGTCTGTGAAAACAATGCCTATCCGTGGCTTCCCTGGAATTGGACAGGATCGTGTTATTTGGCATATGTGGTGCCTTATATTCACCATTACACTGACTTACGGGACCACCCCGAGATACACCTGCTTAGGGCTAAGCGAGCCATTAGTGAGACAGAACGATTCTTCATGATAGCCTACCCATTTTTTGGGACGGCAAAGGCAGCACAGGAACTTATGCAGATGGCCTCAACCCTAGCGAAAGTTGCAAATAAGACTAAGGGTGGGTTTGAGGAGGTGAGCACGGCCATCTCTGAAATGTCAACAGAGGTCGTTGCTATTCGAACTATGGCGTTACAGAACTGATTAGCACTCGATTATGTGCTAGCCTCCCAAGGTGGAACATGTGCCATAGTTTGCTGGAAATGCTGTACGTATATTCCCGATGCTTCGGAGAATATAACTCGCTTAGCAGATCATATTAAACAAGTAGCAAAAACAATACAGGAAGAAGGGAACCAATATCATGATTATAACCTTCCGGGCTGGCTGGGGCAATGGTTCGGGTCGTGGGGTTAATACCTGATGCATGGATTGATTGTACTAATTGTAATTGTAATTACTTGCTGTGTTTGTATGGCATTATTGAACGCCTGTTGCAAAACAGTAACAGCGCGAATTATGACAGTCGCAAGTGTACAGGCGGAGGGGGCAGACCTCCCGACTAAGGAGCTAGGCCCGTTCCCCGATAACATGTGGTTCTGAGTTGGTTATAAATGCCATGTTTGGACCTGGCATCTGACCAAAAGGGAGGAGTGAAGTCGGGAATGGGTTAATGAACTTTGTCACACTTAAAAGCATTAAGACCCGAACTCTGTGATTTTGTTGAGAACACTGCAGAGTCCATGTTTTTGTCAGAGTTCGGTGTTTTTCATGTCTGTGCCAGATAAAAGGAGCAGCTATTCCTCTGTCTCCATTTGTTATCAAGAAATGCGATTAACCCAGCTCGAAATAAGCTAAACAGTCTCCATTTTCATGTACCTTTGTTTAACACGATGGAGTTGACATGTATCTGTCTTTATATAACCATAGATTTATATATATATATTCATCATACGTTATTCATCTTATCCTGATATAAAGTATTATACAAACCTGTCTGTATATTAGTTAACTTGTATGTGCAAAACCTGTGATGTTGTTTCAAGGATAGAAATGACGAACAATCGTGGCCTTGGAGATCGAACAAACTACGCAGAGGAAGATACTACTAATACAACAAGAATCTCACCATGAACAATGACAGACATCTTAGAGAATTGCAATGGAATGAGGGCGGAGCCCGGGACATATATAAACTCTGTTCTTATTTGTGTTCGAGGAGAAGACTGGGGGTCCACTGTTAGGAACCTCACTTCTCACACAATTGTGAAAATAAACACTGCATTTTGATCTACTAATAGTGTCAGAGGTTTTTTACCTACAACAGGAGGGAACGTTTAAGTCAGACAGACGGGGGAAGTTTTTCATGCAGAGACTAGTGGGTGCCTGGAACGCGCTGCCACAGGAGGTGGTGGAAACAGCAAGTTTAGAAACATTTATAAGGCATCTGGATGTGTACTTGAATCGGGAGGGAATAGAGGGATCCAGACTGAGTAAGAGAAGAAGGTGTATTTCTTAGTTTAGTTAGGGCATCATGATCACCACGGACTTGGAGGGCCCAAGGGCCTGTTCTTGAGCTGTACTTCCCTTTGAACTTGTTCCTGTTCCATTTCCATTGCTGATCTGATAGTAACCTCAACTCCAAATCCGAAAGTGTTCCCCATAAATATCCACCATCAACACCGGCCGCCCAAAAACAACACATGTCCTTGTCAACCTGTTACATTTGCAAACAGCTGCAGCTCGTTGCAGATGGAGGTTCATTCAGCGAAATAAGGATGGATTTTGCAACTGAATCCATTTATTTAATGTTAGCTAGTAAGCCACACTACTTTAATTTCATAGTGACAGACACTCTCAGCAATACTTCATTACTGGGGTCAGATATTCCACTCTGGTTGTGAGGCATATGTACAATTTGGACTAATATCTACTCCCAGTAATACATCACTGGTGGCGTCAGGTATATCCGTCTTGTGAGTCACACCCTCTCAATCTGCTTTTACTCTGTCTCCAATTCAATCCTTCCTGCAGACATTTTGCTTTCCCTGAGATCTGATGTAACATTAAATGTTACTTCACCAATTACAATGACCAATAGATAAGTTGATAAGGAGGATGTGCAGGATATTCTGGAGGGTCTGAAAATAGATAAATCCCCTGGTCCGGATGGGATTTATCCAAGGATTCTCTGGGAGGCAAGAGAAGTGATTGCAGAGCCTCTGGCTCTGATCTTCAGGTCGTCGTTGGCCTCTGGTATAGTACCAGAAGATTGGAGGTTAGCGAATGTTGTCCCATTGTTTAAGAAGGGGAACAGAGACTTCCCCGGGAATTATAGACCGGTGAGTCTCACTTCTGTTGTCGGCAAGATGTTGGAAAAAATTATAAGGGATAGGATTTATAGTTATTTGGAGAGTAATGAATTGATAGGTGATAGTCAGCATGGTTTTGTGGCAGGTAGGTCGTGCCTTACTAACCTTATTGAGTTTTTTGAGAAAGTGACCAAGGAGGTGGATGGGGGCAAGGCAGTGGACGTGGTATATATGGATTTTAGTAAGGCGTTTGATAAGGTTCACCATGGTAGGCTTCTGCAGAAAATGCAGATGTATGGGATTGGGGGTGATCTAGGAAATTGGATCAGGAATTGGCTAGCGGATAGGAAACAGAGGGTGGTGGTTGATAGTAAATATTCATCATGGAGTGCGGTTACAAGTGGTGTACCTCAGGGATCTGTTTTGGGGCCACTGCTGTTTGTAATATTTATTAATGATCTGGATGAGGGTATAGTTGGGTGGATTAGCAAATTTGCTGATGACACCAAAGTCGGTGGTGTGGTAGACAGTGAGGAAGGGTGTCGTAGTTTGCAGGAAGACTTAGACAGGTTGCAAAGTTGGGCCGAGAGGTGGCGGATGGAGTTTAATGCGGAGAAGTGTGAGGTAATTCACTTTGGTAGGAATAACAGATGTGTTGAGTATAGGGCTAACGGGAGGACTTTGAATAGTGTGGAGGAGCAGAGGGATCTAGGTGTATGTGTGCATAGATCCCTGAAAGTTGGGAATCAAGTAGATAAGGTTGTTAAGAAGGCATATGGTGTCTTGGCGTTTATTGGTAGGGGGATTGAATTTAGGAGTCGTAGCGTTATGTTGCAACTGTACACAACTCTGGTGCGGCCGCACTTGGAGTACTGTGTGCAGTTCTGGTCCCCACATTACAGGAAGGATGTGGAGGCTTTGGAGAGGGTGCAGAGGAGGTTTACCAGGATGTTGCCTGGTATGGAGGGGAGATCCTATGAGGAGAGGCTGAGGGATTTGGGATTGTTTTCGCTGGAAAGGCGGCGGCTAAGAGGGGATCTTATTGAAACATATAAGATGATTAGAGGTTTAGATAGGGTGGATAGTGATAGCCTTTTTCCTCTGATGGAGAAATCCAGCACGAGGGGGCATGGCTTTAAATTGAGGGGGGGTAGTTATAGAACCGATGTCAGGGGTAGGTTCTTTACCCAGAGGGTGGTGAGGGATTGGAATGCCCTGCCAGCATCAGTAGTAAATGCGCCTAGTTTGGGGGCGTTTAAGAGATCCGTAGATAGGTTCATGGACGAAAAGAAATTGGTTTAGGTTGGAGGGTCACAGTTTTTTTTTAACTGGTCGGTGCAACATCGTGGGCCGAAGGGCCTGTTCTGCGCTGTAATGTTCTATGTTCTATGTTCTAATATTCGGAGCACATGTGAGTTTCAAACAGTGGCTTAGTATTGAATGGTGAAATATAATGCAACTCATGAAGGTAAATCAAGTTATTTGATTAAATAAATTGCATCGCTGATCAATGCCTGTGAAACACATCAATAAATAAAATGAACAGTAAATGCATTTTCCAAAGCATATGTGTCATTCATTATCAGTGTGAAATGATCGTCCCTTCGTGTGGCAGGCAACCTCTCTGTACTAATCTGACTCGATGCATTCCCAAAGACATTCATTGATCCACTGCGGGATCATCTGGGTACAATGAAGTAGCATTTTTCAAAATAATTGAATCAAATATGAATAAACGAACGTCAGTTGAACTTTTTTAACATTCGAGGTCCAACTTTTCAATTAGTGTCCTAACTCAGTATATCCTTCATGTATGGCCTTATCCACTTTTAACCTATGTTGGTACCGATATGTCCCACAACCACTGACTGTTTAATCCCTATCTTCAGAATGTCCCATCGCAACTTTAAGGAAAGATTGCTGCAAACCATTTTTAAGCAGCAATGTGATGTCAATGCTCTCAGCAGCAAAGTCTTCCCCCTCCCTTCAAAAGGCAGCAGGGGACATATGCTCCAGGGAGAGAAAAATGTGTGTGTTTGATTCTGACAGTATTCAGCAGAAGGCAGATTGGTAACAGCGTTCCTTCCTCTGTGTCTCTGTGAATGCGAGAATGGCTCCAAGCCTCTCCTCAAACCTCTTTCGCTATCTTGTGATTAAAGTGAAACAATGCTACTGTCTGCTGGTGGCTCAGAGCTACTGCAAGTGATGCTGTCTGTTAGCCTCAGAGAAATTCAGTAATCAACATGCCTGAAGCTGGGAACCGGTTGCTGAAGTGCGAATATTGAACAATATTATCAGGGATTAAAATTTGCAGCAGAGACCTGAGCTGGTTCATTCTCCCATTTATCACCAGACACTGTACCTGATCTCTGTCATTTATTCCCCATGGGAGATATTGTCTATAATCTCAGACTGGAATGTGTACATTTTGTGCAGATACCAGACACTAATCCCGTTCAGAATGGGAGTGGGGAAACTTTGCTGCACTCGGCAATTCCTCTGTGAGACATTGTCAATGGTTAATCTGACATAATGGACCTCACTGATGGTTTCTTTTTAACGTTTCCAAGATAATTATCGCAATTTCACAGACTGATTCTTTGAACATTGAAAACATCATCATTTCTGTCGCAGAATGTTTTACGTATTGACAGCCTTTTCTTCCCATTGTTCCGTGCTCGACCAGAAAAGATCTAAAAAAAATATTCCCATTCTGCAGCACCTGCTCGACAATTCTCCGGGTTACATTTACCCTGCCAGTTATAAACCGCAACAATAGTTCATGCATATTTACCAGTGAAAGTTCCAATGTTGACTCTGGTGAAACAGGAGGAACATTCCATAACACAGACAAGAACAGTAAGAAGTCTCACAACAACAGGTTAAAGTCCAACAGATTTATTTGGAATCACGAGCTTTTGGAGCGCTGCTCTTTCATCAGGTGATTCTCTGATCAGCACTCACCAGAGGAAGGAGCAGCGCTCCGAAAGCTCGTGATTCCAAATAAACCTGCTGAACATTAACCTGGTATTGTGAGACTTCTTACTGTGCCACCCCAGTCCCACGCCGCCATCTCCACATCACAGACAAGAACATAAGGCATAGAAGCAGGAATAGGCCACCAGGTCCTTCAAGCCTGCCCCGCCATTCAATATGCACATGGTTGATCTATGCCGGCATCAGCTTCTTTCTGTGCTATTTCCACATAGCCCTCTACTCCTCGATTTACCAAATATTTATCCAGCTCCACTGTAAAAACTTTTAATTAATCAGTCTCCACCACCCTTTGGAGCAGAGAATTCCGGAGATTCGCCACTCTCTGTCAGAAGAAATTTCTACGCACCTCAGTTTCAAATGACTGACAATTTCTCGTGAAGTTGTGTGCCTTTGTTTGAGATTCTCCCACGAGTGAAAACATCTCACCATCTATCCTGTCAAGCTCCATCAGGATTATGTTTAAATATTTAAATCAGGTCATCCCTCGCTCTTCTAAACCCCAAGGAATACAGACCCAGACAAATGCACAGAGGGTAAATGATACTGCAAATATTTCTGGAACTTTTAACATGCAGAATGCACAAGTCAGTTAATGTGCTTCTGTCACAAACTTGAAAGGTGTTTATGCATTATAATCTCGATCTCACACAGACACTGGCACAAGGACACAGAAAGAAACACATTAAAACACAAACACACACACAGCCAGACATGTAATTAAACACACAAGCGCACACTTGCATTCCACACTCGCCACCCACCTACACACATTCCCCCACAGGCACAAACACATCACACCCTTGTACACATATCCCCAAACACCCACACATACAAGCTGATACACACTGACACACATGCACACAGGCAAACATAAATCAACACAGACTTTCCCACAGACACAAACCCACACACATGCACATTCTCACCACGCACTGACACACAGAGATACATACAGACAAACACAGAATCACTCTCAAACACACGCACGCAAGCAGCCATAGACATGACAAACTCCAATAACAAGCACACGCAGGCAGAAACAAAGAATCACAGACTTTCTCACAAGCACACTCACATTCAGAAAGACACAAAGATAGACCGAAGAGGATTAATGTCAATCTAACTCTATTCATCTGGGAGGACACCGGAAGAATAGCAAAGTTAAAATTGTGTGTGTTATTGTGAAATTAGATAATGTAAATAGACCAGCATAGACCAGTGTGGAAATGTAATTGATAATTTGGCTGCAGACAGTGAGCCCCCTGAACAAATATGAAATGGAACACGTTCTGAACTTTGAATTGTCATATTTAATGGTGGAGGAACTGGAAGCAGGGTTGATGTGATAAGGGAGGTTGAGGGGCGGCGAGGGGAGCGGAATACAGAGATAGAGTGAAGCTGCTGCAGAGAGAATGGTTCTTGTTGTGTGGATGGTTGGATGTATGTATGTATGTGAATTTGAGATGCTGAAGTTTAGATTTGAATAATTTCCCAGTCTCTCTCAGCAAACTGAATTGGGGGAGCCTTTACGGAAGAGAGACTGAGCCCGCTGCTGTTCATCCTCCCGGCCGCAAGTGACCGTTCCTGCAGCCCTTCCCAGTGTCACCTCTTGTCCACCCCAGTTCCCAGCCGCCGCTCCTTGACGGGAATATCAGGGGCACCGAGGAAGGGGGTTGGGCCAGAGAGGTGGCCACCATCTTGCAGTGACGTCAGGGCAACCGCCTCCTTGGAGTGACGTCATAGGAACCGCCATATTGGAGTGACGTCAAAGCGAACGCCACATTCCCCCAAATGTTTATTTTCTTTCAATTCTGACCCAGGAAAAAAATGAAAGGAGACTAAATGCTGAGCCAGACATCACTCCCACCGCCGGGAGCAGAATTTACTCAAAAAATGCAAAAAACAGTTATATATTTTTAATAAACTGCTGAAGAACGCGTGCGTCCCGGGGTGTCCCAGGGTGCACCACGCGGACCAACTGCCAACTGAACACAAAATCAATTTGCAGAAATCGAATAAAAACCCGAGAAACGGCAGCTCAAAACTGAGACGAAAGTGAAAGCCTGACGGGAGAGCATGTGAGTAAATAAAAAGTCATTGTTTAAATCAATCAAAAAGCTTCTTGTGCGCATGCGCCTTTCTCCCTCACTGACGCTGTGTCCCCAGGCAACGCAAGATGGCCACCGCCGTCTCCCCCAGCAACGCAAGACGTCCTCCAATGTCTCCCCTGGCAACCGTGTTTGGGCGAGGGGAGGGGGAATTGGCGCGCATGCTCAGTACAGGCTTCCTCTCGCCATTGCTCACATTGCCCCATTGGATGGTGAGGAGATGGAGCAAAAATCCCAGTTTCAATGGTGAGAAGCTGCAATGCCGGCCTCTGCTCCTCACCCCTCTCCAGTCTCATCACTGCAGGGTTTTTAAAGCCAGACTGCATTGTCAGAGCAGCACATTAAGACCATAAAGAACAGGAGCAGAATTAGATCATTCGGCCCGTCGAGTCTGCTCTGCCATTCAATCATGGCTGATAAGTTTCTCAAACTCATTGTCTCGCCTTTTCCTCATAATCTGTGATTCCCTTACCAATCAATAATCTATCCATCTATCTCTGTCTTAAATGTACCCAATGACCTGGCTTCCACTACCTTCTGTGGCAATGAATTCCACAGATTCACCACCTCTTACTGAAGAAATTCCTCCTCATCTCAGTTCCAAAGCATCGAACCTTTACTCTGAAGCTGTGCCCTCGGATACTAGTCTTCCGCGCTAATGGAAACATGTTCCGCATGTCCACTCTATCCAGGTCTGTCATTATTCTGAACGTTTCGATGAGATCCCACTCATCCTTCTAAACAGGGCGGGACAGTGCTCAGCACTGTTGCCTCAGCGCCAGGGACTCGGGTTCGATTCTGGCCTCGGGTCACTGTCTCTGTGGAGTTTGCACCGCAGGTCTGCATGATTCTTCTGGTGCTCTGGTTTCCTCCCACAGTCCAAAGATGAGCATGTTGGGTGGATTGCCCATGCTAAACTGTCCCTTAGTCTCCCAAAGATGTGTAGTTAGGGGAATTAGCAGGGTCAATATATGGTGTTCCAGGGAGAAGGCCTGGGTAAAATTTGATTTGATTTAGTTTATTATTGTCTTATGTATTGGCATGCAGTGAAAAGTATTGTTTCTTGCGTGCTATACGGACAAAGCATACCGTTCATGGAGAAAAAAACGATAGAGTGCAGAGTGTCATGTTGTAGACATAGCGATGGTGTAGAGAAAGATCCACTTGATGCAAGATAGGTCCAATAAAAAGTCTGATGGCAGTCGGGAAAAAGCTGTTCTTGAGTCGGTTGGTAAGTGACCTCAGACTTTTTGATCTTTTTCCTGAGCGAAGTAGGTGGAAGAAAGTATGTCTGGTGTGAATGAGGTCCTGAATTATGCTGGTTGCTTTGCCGAGGTAATGGGAAGTGTAGACAGAGTCAATGGATGGGAGTCCGGTTGGCGTAATGGATTGGGCTACATTCACGACTGTTTGTAGTTTGTTCCCATCTTGCACAGAGCAGGAGCCATACCAAGCTGTGATACAACCAAAAAGAATGCTTTCTATGGTGCATCTGTAAAAGGCGATGAGAGTCATAGCTGACATGCCAAATTTCCTTAGTCTTCTGAGAAAGTAGGGGCGTTGGTCGGCTTTCTTAATTATGGCGTTGGCTTGGGTGGACCAGAACAGGTTGTTGGTGAGCTGGATACCTGAAAACCTGAAGCTCTCAACCTTTTCTACATCATCCCCGTGGGTGTAGACAGGGGCATGTTCTCCTCTATCTTTCCTGAAGTCAATGACAATCACCTTCATTTTGTTGACATTGAGGGAAAAATTATTGTCACCACACCAGTTCACCAGACTATCTCATTCCTGCACTCTGTCTCGTCATTGTTTGAGATCCGACCCACGACAGTGGTGTCGTCAGCAAACTTGAAAATCGAGTTGGGGTGGAATTTGGCAACACAGTCATAGGTATAAGGAGTATAGTAGGGGGCTGAGAACACAGCCTTGCGGAGCACCGGTGCTCATGATGATCTTGGAGGAGGTGTTGTTGCCTATCCTTACTGATTGAGGTCTCATAGAATCATAGAATCATAGAAACCCTCCAGTGCAGAAGGAGGCCATTCGGCCCATCGAGTCTGCACCGACCACAATACCACCCAGGCCCTACCCCCACATATTTTACCCACTAATCCCTCTAACCTACGCATCCCAGGACTCTAAGGGGCAATTTTTTTAACCTGGCCAATTAACCTAACCCGCACATCTTTGGACTGTGGGAGGAAACCGGAGCACCCGGAGGAAACCCACGCAGACACGAGGAGAACGTGCAAACTCCACACAGACAGCGACCCGAGCCGGGAATCGAACCCGGGACCCTGGAGCTGTGAAGCAGCAGTGCTAACCACTGTGCTACCGTGCCGCCCATCTGTGGGTCTGTGGGTTAAGAAGTTCTGGATTTGTGGCAGAGGGAGGAGGCGAGGCGAGGACCAGGCCACGGAGTTTGGAGATGAGCTTTGTCGAAATATTGGTTTTGAAGGCTGAGCTTTAGTCAATAAATATGAGTCTGACATAGGTGTCTTTGTTATCTAGATGTTCCAGGGTTGAGTGCTGGGCGAGGTAGATGGCGTCTGCTGTGGACCTGTTGCAGTAGTAGGCGAACTGTAGTGGATCCAGGCAGTGCGGGAGGCTGGCATTGATTCGTGCCATGACTAGCCTTTTGAAGCACTTCATAATGGTGAATGTTGGAGCCACCGGAGATAGTCATCAAGGCACACTGCTTGGCTTTTCTTTAGAAGTGGGATGATAGTCTTCTTCTTGAAGCAGATAGGGACCTCAGATTGTTGTAAAGAGAGATTGAAAATGTCTGTGAATACCCCCGCCAGCTGATCAGCGCAGGATCAGTGTTGGTCCATGTACCCCAGGCTTCACCCAGCCACCAGGGGGCATTGTGGGAGAAGGTAGCACCATTGCACCATCGCCACTGTGACCAACCAACAAATTCAAAATCACGGTGAGACAGTGTGGAAATGTTCGCATCTTTATTCAGAAAATAATGGAATACTTATTGACTTGTTCACATAAATCTCAATGATGGTCAACCAGAAATTATACAAAAACAAGAATGCAGCAAGGTTTAGTGTTATAAGAAAGTACACGTTTGCCAATGACTCCCAATATAACGGAGGGTTCCAAATTCATACCACATGCGATGTGGCAAAGGGGGCACCAGGCAGTGCTAAAGACTTTAGCTTAATGAACACCGATGTGCACTTGCTTATAAGAACATAAGTATAGAAGAAATAGGAGCAGGAGTAGGCCATCTAGCCCCTCGAGCCTGCCCCGCCATTCAATAAGATCATGGCTGATCTGAAGTGGATCAGTTCCACTTACCCGCCTGATCCCTATCACCCCTAATTCCCTTATCGATCAGGAATCCATCTATCCGTGATTTAAACATGTTTAACGAGTTAGCCTCCACTACTTCAGTGGGCAGAGAATTCCAGAGATTCATCACCCTCTGAGAGAAGAAGTTCCTCCTCAACTGTCCTAAACTGACCCCCCTTTATTTTGAAGCTGTGCCCTCTAGTTCTAGCTTCCTTTCTAAGTAGAAAGAATCTCTCCACCTCTACCCTATCCAGCCCCTTCATTATTTTATAGGTCTCTATAAGATCCCCCATCAGCCTTCTAAATTCCAACGAGTACAAACCCAATCTGCTCAGTCTCTCCTCATAATCAACACCCCTCATCTCTGGTATTAACCTGGTGAATCTTCTCTGCACTCCCTCCCAGGCCAATATGTCCTTCCACAAATAAGGGGACCAATACTGCACACAGTATTCCAGCTGCGGTTTCACCAGTGCCCTGTACAGATGCAGCAAGACATCTCTGCTTTTATATTCTATCCCCCTTGCGATATAGGCCAATACCCCATTTGCCTTCTTGACCACCTGTTGCACCGGCAGACTGGGTTTTTGCGTCTCATGCACAAGGACCCCCAGGTCCCATTGCACAGCAGCATGTTGTAATTTTTTTCCATTGAGATAATAATCCAATTTGCTATTATATCTTCCAAAGTGAATAACCTCGCATTTGTCAACGTTATACTCCATCTGCCAGATCCTTGCCCACTCACTCAGCCTGTCCAAATCTCGTGGGACACTCACTCTGATCCCGCACTGAGTAATCCTGAGGCAGAGTGAGGATTATATCAGATTAAAACCATATGGCAAATTAGGCCGATCAATCTCACCCCTCTCTGATCACTTCTCTCTCTAACCTGCCCTCCCGACCTGTGAATAGTGGGATCTCGGAGCGAATGCCCACTGAGTAACAAAGGTACAAGGACAGAGTCTCACACACTGAGACACAGAGATACAACAGAACCACACACACAGCCAGAAGCACAGATTGACAGAGAAACATACTCACAATGAGACACACACACACCCTAAGAGACACACACACCCAATGAAACACACACCGCAAAAGAGACACACAGAAATCCTAGAGCACAGACAGACTCACACAAACAGAGAGAGACATACAGACAAAGGATAAAACATACACAAGACACACACACACACACACATGGGCTCACACACACCCTGATACCCACACGCAGAAAGACACAGCCACACAGAAAAAGCGAATAAATGACAGGAAGTCATCCTAAATCTTTATAAATATACTTCAGGTTCCAGGCCATACCTGGAGTACTGTGTACAGTTTTGGTCCCTTTACTTGAGAAAGGATATGCTGGCACTGGAGCGGGTGTGGAGGAGACTCACTGGGTTGATTCCCGAGTTGAGATGTTTGTCTAATGAGGACAGACTGAGTCAACTGGGACTGTTCTCATTGCAATTGAGAAGATTGAGGGTGGATCTGATCGAATCATATATGATTATGAAGGGAATAGATAAGATAGAAGCAGGGAGGTTGTTTCCACTCGCAGATGACCACAAAATAAGGAGAAGCAGATTTAGGAGTTGAGGAGGAACGTCTTCACCTAAACAGTTGTGAATCTGTTCAATTCCCTGCCCAGTGAAGCAGTTGAGGCTACTTCATTGAATGTTTTTAAGGCATGTATAGATACATTTTTGAACAGTAATGGAATTAAGGGTTATGGTGAGTGGGCGGCTAAGTGGAGCTGAGTCCACGAAAAGATCAGCCATGATCTTATTGAATGGCGGAGCAGGCTCAAGGGGCCAGGTGGCCTACTCCTGCTCCTATTCCTTATGTTCTTATGATGTATTGCGTCCATTTTTGAACACTGCCTTTTGGGAAGGACATGAACAACTCCTTCAATATACAGAAAATATTTACTGGAATGTTCCCCGGGATAAAATTCTGACTGTCTCTCAGAGGGACTGGTGAAACTGGGAATCTTTACCTCCAAACAGATGCAAACTCGAGCCAGGGGTGGAGAAGATTACTCCTCAGTGCTCCAACTTGACAGTACTGGGATATGAATTGAAATGCTGTGACTGATCATGGAGGAAAGAGTGGGGGCTAATAGACACCGAGAAAATGAGTTGTCAGTGAATCATATAATGGTTTTGATTTGATTTGACTTATTATTGTCTCATGTATTAGTATACAGTGAAAAGTATTGTTTCTTGCACACTACACAGAAAAAGCATGCCGTACATAGAGAAGGAAAGCAGAGGGTGCGGAATGTAGTGTTATAGTCATAGCTAGTGAGTTAAGAAGATCAACTTAATATGAGGTAGGTCCATTCAAACGTCTGATGGCAGTCGGGAAGAAACTGTTCTTGAGTCGGTTGGTACAACTCCTCATACTTCTGTATCATTTTCCCGACAGAAGAAGGTGGAAGCAAGTATGTCCATGGTGTGTGGGGTCTTATATTTTGCTGGCTGCTTTTCTGAGGCAGCGGGAAGTAGACAGAGTCAATGGATGGGAGGCTGGTTTGCGTGATGGACTGGGCTACGTTCAGAACCCTTTGTAGTTTCTTGCGGTCTTGGTCAGAGCAGGAGCCATTCCAAGCTCTGATACATCCAGAAAGAATGCTTTCCATGGTGCATATGTAGAAGGTGGTGAGAGATATAGCGGGCATGCCAAATTTACTTAGTCTTCTGAGAAGGTAGAGGCGTTGGTGGGCTTTCTTAACTATAGCGTCGGCATGGGTGGACCAGAATCGATTGTTGGTGATCTGGACACATACAAACGTGAAGGGCTTGGCCATTTCCACTTCATCACCGTTCATATAGACAGGGATATGTTCTCCACTACGCTTCCTGAAGTTGATGACTCTCTCCTTCATTTTGTTGACATTGAGGGAGAGATTATTGTCCTCGCACCAGTTCACTAGATTCTCTCTCTTTCCTGTACTCCTTTGTGTCATTGTTTGAAATCCAAACCACAACGATGCAAACTTGAAAATTCGTTGGTGGCGAATTTTGCCACACGGTCGTCGGTGTATAAGAGGCTGAGGATACAGCTTTGTGTGGCACCGTTGTTGACGATGATCGTGGAGGAGGTGTTGGTGCCTATCCTTACTGATTGTGATCGGTTCGGAAATCCAGCATCCAGTCGCAAAGGGAGAAGCCAACCCAAGGCCATGGATTTTGGTGATGAATTTTGTAGGAATAATGGCTGAGTTGTCGTCAATAAATAGGAGTCTGTCACCTATGCTGTGGACCTGTTGCGGCGATAGGCGATCTGTAGTGGATCCAGGCAGTCGGGAGGTTAGAATTGATCCATTCCATGACTAACGTTTCGAAGCACTTCATAATGATGGATGTCAGAGCCACTGGACAATAATCATTAAGGCATTGTGCTTGGCTTTTCTTGGGTACTCGGATGATGGTCATGTCCTTGAACCAGATCGCGACCACAGATTGGTGTAAGGAGTGCTTAAAGATGTCTGTGAATACCCCTCCCAGCTGGCCCATGCAGGATCTGAGTGCTGCTCTGGGTACCCCATCCAGGCCATACCGTGGATTGACTTTCGAGAAGGCTGGTCTGACGTCTGAAATGGTGACGTTGGGTATAGGGTCGGCCGAGGCTTCCGGATCCGAAGGCGTTCTCTCACTAACCTCTTGCTCAAAACAGGCATTGAATGTGTTGAGCTCATCAGGGAGGGGTACATTGGTGGCGATTTTACTTGCCTTCCTCTTGTAGCCTGTTATATCTTGCAGACCTTGCCATTGTCTGTAGGAGTCCATATGGCTCTAGCTTGGTCCAGTACTTTCTCTTGGCATTTTGGATACTTTTCTGTAGGTCGTATATGAATGTATTGTATAGGTCCGGATTCGCCTGACTTGAATACCTCAGACCTGGACCTCAGTAAATAGTGGATATCCCTGTTCATCCATGTTTTGGGCTGGGAAACACCCAAACTTGCTTCTTTGGCACACAGTCTTCTATACATTTCCTAATGAATTCTGCACTGGTGCTTATATTCACCTGTGGCAACTGCGTACCTCGAGTTTCTTAATATTCTCGACCCTCCCTCTCACTCTCTGAGATGGCCTTGGTGGGAGTCCCTGTGGGGATGGGATCTTGAGGGCAACGGATGTCTGACTGCACCTCCCCCCCTCGGTCTCAGGGGCTGGAGGTGTGTCAGATGGGCTGGAGATGGCCAGGGGCCACTGACCGGAGTGTCCGGGTTGTATGCCTGCAGATCCTCTTCCCTTCGGGTTCTTAGCGGCTCCTGTGCTCCTCCATGGGATGGAGGGGCAGCTGGAGTGAGATTCAGAAGTCCTGCCTTCCTCTGGCACTGATACTTGTGTCTGCACCATGCAGTCAAAGCCCAACACCATGGAGATAACGCGGTCAGACATGGTTGTCATGAGGTGAACCATGGTGTGGTCACCCCTTGCCATGGTGCGCGCACGTCCTGATTCAGGACGCCACCCTCAAGAATGGTCTCAAAACACTGAAGTGATGGCACCATTTCCCTGGACAAAAGCCAATCAGCCTTGCAGCTTGAGGAGGGATGCTGTCATCCCTTCGTGATGACTGTTCCTTTGCAACCCCAGCAGTTTTGGGGTGACCTGGCCCAGGAGACCCGCGTCAGTCGGAGTCTCAGCAGAGTCCTGGACTCCAGCCTCCCTCTGAGAGCCGGTTCGTTGAGACGTCCCTGCCTCCTCTGCCTGCTGTGGATCTTCAGCTGTAAGGTGCTCACCTCTGAGTCACCCAGAAGCCTGTCTACTTATAGAACCCACCGAGGTTTGGGTTTCTGCAGTGGTGCCGGGCGCGGGTGTCAGCTGTGACACCACATTAATAGTGGGATTGCAGAAGTCCCCTTCTGCAGCAGCACGGTGGCATAGTGCTTAGCACTGCTGTCTCACAATGCCAGGGACCTGGGTTCGATTCCCGATTGGGTCACTGCCTGTGCAGAGTCTGCACATTCTCCCCGTGTCTGAGTGGGTTTCTTCTGGGTGCTCTGGTTTCCTCCCACAATCCAAAGATCTGCGGGTGAGGTGGATTGGCCCTGCTAAATTCTCTCTTCCTGCCAGGGGGACTAGCGAGGGTAAATGTTATAGGATAGGGCCTGGGTGGGTTGTGGTCGGTGCAGACTCGATGGGCCAAATGGCTTCTTCTGCACTGTAGGATTCTATGATTCTCTGAGCTGCTGGAGGCTGGTGGATACAGGAGGCGTGAGGATGGTCTGGCCTACCCCGCTGGCCGGCCTGCGCGAGAAGGGGCATGGCATCAGTGCATTACAGGGGAGATGGCAGGGACATTGAGAACTCACTTGAGGAATTACAGCATTTATGGTGAGGATTCTCACATTTCTCTGCTGCCCCCAGGCTCGGTCTTCCTCCTCATTGGCCAGGTCGGGGGTTCACTGCTCTAAACATTCGAGTGACCCCAGCTGCCTGTGCCCACTGACGCTTGTTGTGGTTGAATTTGTTCTGCAATAACAGTTCAGGAGAGCGTAGGTGGGAGTGTTAACAGATAAGATCGTGATGAGGTGTGGCAGGTGTGGGGTTTATTTCTGATAACGTAGAATCCCGACACTGCAGATGAAGGCCATTCAGCCCATCAAGTCTGTACCGACTCTCCAACAGAGCATCTTACCCAGGCCCACCCCACTCCCTTTCCTCGTAACCCCGCACATTTACACTATTAATCTCCCTCACCTCCACATCTTTGGACACTAAGGAGCAATTAGGAAAGGCCAATCCATCTAACCTGCACATCCTTAGACTGTGGGAGGAACCCTGAGCACCCAAAGGAACCCCACATAGACATGGGGAGAACGTGCAGGCTCTGCATAGGCAGTGACCCGAGGCCGGAATCAATCCAGGGTCCCTGGCGCTGTGAGGCAGCAGTCCTAACCACTGTACCACCGTGCCATTCGTAAATTAATTAACAGGATATGGACATCATTGCATTTATTTCCCATCCCTAACTGCCCTCCATTTGTTTAAAGTTTAGTTATTCGTGTCAGCGTTGGAGTTACATTAACCTGGCAATGAAGTTACTGTAGAAATCCCCTAGCTGCCACACCCCGGCGCCTGTTTGGGTACACTCAGGGAGAATTTATCATGGCCAATACATCTAACCAGCGAACTGTAGGAGGAAACTGGAGCACGTAGAGGGAACCCACACAGATGAAGGGAGAATGTGCAAACTCTGCAAAGACAGTGACTCAAGTTGGGAATCGAACCCGAGTCTCTGACGCTGAGAGGCAGCAGTGCCAACCACCATTTCGAAGGGCATTTGAAAGTTAATAATATTGCGTAGATCCGGAGTCACTTGTTGGCCACTCTAGGAATGCATTAATGGACCAGGTAAGTTTTTACGACAATAATTTTATGGTCCTCCTTAGACCTTTTAAAACATTCCAGATTTGTATTCTGTCACCACCCCACCATCTACCCAAGGTGGGATTTAATCCCAGGTTCTCAGATCTTGTCCAGTGACAATACCACTGCACCACTCAAATATGTCTTGCCCTCTGTAACTTTGCACATGCCTCACTGAATAACCTGGATAATGTTGGCCATCAGAAATAGACTAAACCGGAGTCACTTACCAGATAATCACCAGATAATCACCAAATAATGTGTCTACTCCTGTAGCAGACTAAGACCATTCCTCCGTCTTTGAGGTGTTATTTTGTTTGGAAATATTGAATTACTTTTTGTCGCTGTACTGTATAGAAATATGTGTTGTGAAGTTAAGTTTTTGAAACATGGTCCCTTTATAAGCTAGTTTGGTGCTAATGCTGTGATGTTGAAAATACAGAGGCACACAGGGTACACAGATTGCAACATTTGTTGCAGGGACCAAAATATCAGGGTTGCCTTGGTAACAGGCTGTGCAGCTTTTTGCACTTTTGACAGCCTATCAGTTTAACAAAAACATTCAGCTAACAGGAACCTATCAAATCATAATTTACTCTTTTTGTCAACCTCAGACAGAGAATGGATAGGTCATCAGGATTATCAAGAGGAACTCCAGTTCAACCGAGAACCAGCCAGAACAGAAGGCTGGTTCTCAGTTGAACAGAACCTGACTCCAGTTCAACTGAGAACCAGCCAGAACAGAAGGACATCTCTAGAGTGGCTCTCCACCCTGCCAGTTAACGAAATATCTCTGAAGAGAATTCTCCATCTATCCAACAACAGTATATCAAATCAGAAAGACCTTACAGACAAAGGAATCACCAGAAAAACTCCTAAAGCTTCTGAAAGGCTCCAGACATATTTGTATATATTTTCTCAGAATTACTAAAATTCTGTTATTACTGTTTTGGTACGGAATGGTCCCCGTATTTATTTGAACAGCACTACAGTCGAACCATCCTTGAATTAATATGTTGCTTGTTTAGTTTATGTTCTGGCTGGTGAAATGAAATGATTTGTTAATTATTCACTTAAAGCAAGTGCAGGTCTTTATATTCATGAACCTCTAATGTAGAACAGTTAACACCTTCCAAAACACTTCTCCCAGATTACAAAGTGAGGGAAAGGGCATTAACCTCTGCATCGCAACACGTGGAGCAATCTCACGGTGTGTAATTTTTCTCAGCCACTTCATTATTTCAATTCTGAAATCAGAAAGATACATGGTGTTCCGGGTAATGTATTATAATGGATAGAGGATTGGTTAACTCGCAAAAAACAAAGAGTGGGAGTAAATGGGTGTTTTTCTGGTTGGCGATCAGTGACTAGTGGTATGCCTCAGGGATCAGTGTTGGGAACGCAATTGTTTACAATTTTCATAGATGATTTGGAGTTGGGGACCAAGTCTAGTGTGTCAGAATTCACAGATGACACTAAGATGAGTGGCAGAGCAAAGTGTGCAAAGGACACTGAAAGTCTCCCAAGGGATAGTAATAGTCTAAGTGAGTGGGCAAAGGTCTGAATAATGGAGTATAATGTTGGTAAATGTGAGGTCATCCATTTTAGTAAGAATAACAGCGAAATTGACTATTATTTAAATGGTCAAATATTGACACATGCTGCTGCGCAGAGGGACCTGGGTGTTCTTGCGCATGAGTCACAAAGGTTGGTTTGCAGGTGCAGCAGGTAATTAAGAAGGCAAATGGAATGTTGTCCTTCATTTCTAGAGGGACAGAGTTTAAAAACAGTGAGTTTATGTTGCAGCTGTATAAGGTGCTGGTGAGGTCACACCTGGAGTACTGAGTACAGTTTTGGTCTCCTTACTTGAGAAAGGATACACTGGCACTGAAGAGGGTGCAGAGGAGATTCACTAGGTTGATTCCAGAGTTGAGAGGGTTGTCTTATGAGGAGAGACTGCGTAGAGGAGGACTATGCTCGTTGGAATTTAAAAGAATGAGGGTAGATCTTATAGGAACATATGGGATTATGAAGGGAATAGTTAAGATAGAAGCAGGGAGGTTGTTTCCACCTGCGGATGAAACCAGAACTAGGGGGCATGGCCTCAAAATAAGGGGGAGCAGATTTAGGACTGAGTTGAGAAGAACTTCTTCACCTAAAGACTTGTGAATCTGTGGAATTCCCTGCCCAGTGAAGCAGTTGAGGCTATCTCAGTGAATGTTTTTAAGACAAAGATATATAAATTTTGGAACTGTAAAGGAATTAAGGGTTATGGTGAATGGGCGGGTAAGTGGAGCTGAGTCCACGAAGAGATCAGCCATGATCTTATTGAATGGCGGAGTAGACTCAAGGGGCCAGATGGCCTACTCCTGCTCCTAGTTCTTACGTTCTTATGTTTATGTGGACACTCACAAATCTTGAGCTTGAATGTCTTAACTGGATATTAACATTGAAATAGGTCAATTATATCCCAAGATGATGCAGAACAGCCCTGAGAGAGATCCTCTGACGTTTGGAATTGAATTACAGAAACACTAAGTAGTCTCACGACACCAGGTTAAAGTCCAACAGGTTTATTTAATAGCACGAGCTTTTTGAGCGCTCCTCCTTCACTCACCTGATGAAGGAGCAGCGCTCCAAAAGCTGATGCTACCAAATAAACCTGTTGGACTTTAACCTGGTGGTGTGAGATTACTTCCTGTGCCTACCCCAGTCCAACGCTGGCAACTCCACAACAGAATTACGGAAAGGTCATAGCGAGGCGAAGAACATCACTGAATCAATATGAGATCGAGAGATGCGGTGTTTGCATTGACAGCAGCTTTGGTGGAGAATAAAGTTTTGATTTTTATTCGCTGATTAATTAATGTGATCAATATTCACCAGGCACTGGGGTGTGCCAACTGAATATAAGGAATTAACACATCCCATCAACAAAACCAGTGGCATCATTTGTTTATTCATTTAAATTTTAAAATGAGTTGAGCGATGTTGCAATACTAATATCCCAGAGGTGATATCGCAGAGTATAAATGGAAGGCTTTGGGAATGGACCACCTCAGAGTGAATATGGAAATTGCCTGCAGAGTGAAGGGATACATCACTTCAAGCTGAAAATGTATCTGGAATTTCAAGCAGTCATGAAAATATACTATCTGATCCTTGCTGTTATTGGTGTTCCTGGTAAGCGACTTTAACCAGTGAAATTGTCTAAATCGGTATGGGAGCTACTCTACAATTTATTCTGCAACTGAGTTCATTGTCACAATTGTACAGGTACCCCATCAGACAGATGTATTGTATTATCTCTGTCCTCAGAAGATAATACACTTCTATTGAAACTCACAGATACTCTGAATAATCAATGATGTGGAGATCCCAGCGTTGGAAGAGGGTGGGCACAGTAAAAAAATCTCACAACACTAGGTGAAAGGTTGATGAAGGAGCAGCATTCCGAAAGCTCGTGATTCCAAATAAACCTGTTGGACTTTAACCTGATATTGTGAGACTTCTTACTAAATTATTAAGTTAGTACATTTCGTGGAATATGGTGTCATGTTGAACCAGGCTTCAGTAATCGTAAGCTGAAGGACTTTCTGAGTGGGAGGGAGACAGAGTAAAAACGCACTGAGTGTGGGTCACTAACCACAGTGGAAAAGTAGCTCTAGTGAACATGTACACCAGGAATATCTGTCAGTGCAGAATTGTACTGAGTATGTGTCACTTACCAGAGGGTAAAAGCCGACTCCAGTGAATATGTACACCGGGAGTATCTGTCAGTGTACAGTTCAAACTGTGGGAGTCATTCTCTGGAATTAAATAAACTGCTCCTGTTTTGAAATCATTTACCGTTATTTTTCGGGATTAAACTCCTCATTTCATGGCGCTTCCTCTGTCTTTTCTGATGTAATACATTGAAAAAAGGAAATGTTTTGCGGTTGAAGATATTTGCGCATGAGATTCTAAATTTAAACATCTGAATTATTCTGTTTAAAACTGAAGTACTTCAAAAGTAAAGGAATATCAATGAGTTACTGATATTTACTCATCCCACAGCAGTGTTAGAGAATTCCGATCCTTTGTGTTCTTTACTTTCCACTTCCATGCTTCTGGAGATGCACTGTGCTGCATTGTTTGGGTTTTCTATTCATGCTAACCTGTGACACCCACCGACCCTAACCGAACCCCAAAAACCTTCCACCCCATTCAGGCACTTAAATTCCTACAAGCATTTGTTAACCTTTTTAGGTGGATCAAGGAGCAACACCTACAACATGGACATATTAGACTCAAACGATCATTGTGATGTCTAGAGTCAAAGGTTATAGAGGTTTACAGACCCTTCGGCCCAACCTGTCCATGCCACCCTTTTTTAATCACTGAGCTAGTCCTAATTACCCATGTTTGGCCCAAATCCCTCTATATCCATCCTACCCATGTAACTGTCCAAATACATTTTAAAATACAAAATTCTACCCGCCTCTACTACTGTCTCTGGCAGCTTGTTCCAGACACTCACCCCCCCCCCCACCTGTCCACCACCCCCCCCCCCGCCCCTCCCCCCCACCCCACTTCCTCCCCCCTCGGACTGTGTGAAAGAATTACCTCTCTGGACCCTTTCTGTATCTCTCGCCTGAAACCTATCCCCTCTAGTTTGGGAAAAGATGTTGAGTATCTAACTGATCTATGCCCCTCATTATTTGATAGACCTCTGTAAGGTCGCCCCTAAATCTCCTGCGCTTCAGGGAAAAGAGTCTCTGTCGATCCAGTCTCTCCTTGTATCTCAAACCATCAAGTCCCAGTAGCATCCCAATAAATCTTTTCTGTGCTTTTTTAAGTTTAATAATATCATTTCTATTATAGGGTGACCAGAACTGCACACAGTAAAATTTAAATTCTACCATCTGCTATGGTGAGATTCGATCCCGGGTCCCCAAGAATTAACCTGGGTCTCTGGAATACGAGCCCTACTGTTTTAATTTATCAATTATTACTGATGGGTTCAGGGAGGTAGTTGCATTCTTCCTTAATGTGAAGATGACAGTAAAAAATTTGGAATGATATTTCTGTTTCCCGAGGCCATATCATTTCTATAAAATGTGATGGAATGTGATCCCAGAGCTGACCAGGTGAGCAAGCATCAGTCTGAGTAAATCCCTGGAAACACGTTTCCCTGTTTTGTGATTTTGTAAGAAGTTTAACAACACCAGGTTAAAGTCCAACAGGTGTATTTGGTAGCAAATGTTAGTGGCACTTGCTCCCAAATAAACCTGTTGGACTTTACCCTGGTGTTGTTAAACTTCTTACTGTGTTTACCCCAGTCCAACGCCGGCATCTCCACATTGTGATTTTGTAGCCAGCTTGCTGCCATTCTGCTGAGGTGCCTTTAACTCCACTTGCTCTGAGGTTAGTCATAAGGCTGAGATTTTGTAAATTCCCAAAAATATCAAGATGATTTGCTTTCATCTGTCTAACATTTTCAGCAAATTATGATAGTTATTCAAATTGAAGAGAACTTTGTTCAAATATGACCATCCTGGTGTGAATCTGAACCTGGTGTGGGTCTGAACCTGGAGTGAATCTGAACCTGGTGTGAGTCTGAACCTGGTGTGAGTCTGAACCTGGTGTGAATCTGAACCTGGTGTGAATGTGAACCTGGTGTGAGTCTGAACCTGGTGTGAATGTGAACCTGGTGTGAGTCTGAACCTGGTGTGTGTCTGAACCTGGTGTGAGTCTGAACCTGGTGTGAGTCTGAACCTGGTGTGAATCTGAACCTGGTGTGAGTCTGAACCTGGTGTGTGTCTGAACCTGGTGTGAGTCTGAACCTGGTGTGGGTCTGACTCTGGTGTGTGTCTGAACCTGATGTGTGTCTGAACCTGGTGTGTGTCTGAACCTGGTGTGTGTCTGAACCTGGTGTGTGTCTGAACCTGATGTGTGTCTGAACCTGGTGTGCGTCTGACCCTGGTGTGTGTCTGAACCTGATGTGTGTCTGAACCTGGTCAGTGTCTGAACCTGGTCTGTGTCTGAACCTGATGTGTGTCTGAACCTGGTCTGTGTCTGAATCTGGTGTGTGTCTGAACCTGGTGTATGTCTAAGCCTTGTGTGAGTCTGAACCTGGTGTGGATCTGAACCTGGTGTGAGTCTGAACCTGGTGTGAGTCTGAACCTGGTGATAGTCTGGACCTGGTGTGAATCTGACCCTGGTGTGTGTCTGACCCTGGTGTGTGTCTGAACCTGGTGTGTGTCTGAACCTGATGTGAGTCTGAACCTGGTGTGAGTCTGAACCCGGTGTGTGTCTGACCCTGGTGTGTGTCTGACCCTGGTGTGTGTCTGAACCTGGTGTGTGTCTGAACCCGGTGTGTGTCTGACCCTGGTGTGTGTCTGAACCTGGTGTGTGTCTGAACCCGGTGTGTGTCTGACCCTGGTGTGTGTCTGAACCTGGTGTGTGTCTGAACCTGGTGTGTGTCTGAACCCGGTGTGTGTCTGACCCTGGTGTGTGTCTGACCCTGGTGTGTGTCTGAACCTGGTGTGTGTCTGACCCTGGTGTGTGTCTGAACCTGTTGTGTGTCTGACCCTTGTGATTGGGGACTCCACAATTAAGGGGACAGATGGGAGGGTCGGAACTAAAGGTAGGGACTCAGGGTTGGTGTGTTGCCTACCAGGGGCTGGGGTCCGGGATGTGTCTGACAGGGTATTCAGGACTCTTAGGGGGGAGGGAGATAAACCACAAGTTATTGTACATGTGGGGACACACGACATAGGGAGGATAGGGGAAGGGGATATTAGGCAGGGATTTATGGAGTTGGGGTGGAAACTAAAGGCCAAGACTGACAGAGTGGTTATCTCTGGACTCTTGCCTGTACCACGGGATAGTTTAGAGAGGAATAGGGAGAGGGAAGGTTTGAATTCATGGCTGAGGGGATGGTGCAGGAGGGAGGGGTTCAGGTACTTAAGCAATTGGGGCTCGTACTGGGGAAGGTGTGACCTCTATGAGAAGGATGGTCTACACCTTAATCAGAAGGGGACCAATATCCTGGGGGGTAAATTTGCTAAGGCCATGCAGGGAGGTTTAAACTGATTCGGGGGGGGGGGGGGGGGGGAGGGATCCTGAGTAGTGGGGCTGAAAGTGAGGGATGCATGGATGGGGACTGCAATGCACGGCATTGCAGAGGTGGGGTGGAGCAGGGTTTGAAATGTGTATACTTCAATGCCAGGAGTATTCGCAATAAAGTGGGTGAACTTGCAGCGTGGATCAGTACCTGGGACTTCGATGTTGTGGCTATTTCAGAGACATGGATAGAGCAGGGGCAGGAATGGATGCTGCAGGTCCCGGGGTTCAAATGTTTTAGTCGAAGTAGGGAAGGAGGTAGAAGAGGGGGAGGGGTAGCATTATTGGTCAGAGATTGTATCACAGTGTCAGAGAGGAGGTTTGATGAGGACTTATCTGTTGAGGTAGTATGGGCGGAGATTAGAAATAGGAGAGGAGAGGTCACCCTGTTGGGAGTCTTTTATAGACCTCCTAAAAGTTCTAGAGAGGTTGAGGAAAGGATTGCGGAGTCAATCCTGCTTAGGAGTGAAAGTAATAGGGCAATTGTTATGGGGGATTTTAACTTGACTAATATTGACTGGAATTGTTATAGCTCTAGCTCGTTAGAGGGGTCAGTTTTTGTTCAAAGCGTGCAGGAAGGTTTTTTGACTCAGTATGTAGACAGGCCAACTAGAGGTGAGGCTATATTGGATCTGGTGCTGGGAAATGAGCCAGACCAGGTGCTAGACTTGGAAGTTGGTGTGCATTTTGGTGATAGTGACCACAATTCGGTTACGTTCACCTTAGTGATGGAAAGGGATAGGCATGAACCTCGGGCCAGTGGTTTTAGCTGGGGGAAGGGTAATTATGAGGCTATTAGGAGAGAATTAGGAAACATAGGTTGGACTAGGAGATTACAGGGACTGGGAACGTCCGACATGTGGAGTTTTTTCAAGGAGCAGCTACTGCGAGTCTGTGATAGGTATGTCCCTGTCAGGCAAGGAGGAATTGGTAGGGCTAGGGAACCGTGGTGCACCAAAAAAGTTTCTTTGTTGGTTAAAAAGAAAAAGGAGGCTTATGTTCGGATGAGACGTGAGCACTCGGGTAGTGCACTAGAAAGCTTTAGATTGGCTAAGAGGGAGTTGAAGAGCGAGCTTAGAAGGGCTAAAAGGGGACATGAGAAGACTTTGGCGGATAGGGTTAAAGAGAATCCTAAGGCGTTCTATAGGTATGTCAAGAACAGAAGGTTGGTTAGGGCAAGTTTAGGGCCAGTTATAGATGGCAGAGGGAAGTTATGTGTGGAACCGGAGGAGATTGGTGAAGCATTGAACCAATATTTCTCTTCGGTGTTCACGCAAGGGGACATGAATATAGCTGAGGAGGACACTGGGTTGCAGGGGAGTAGAATAGACAGTATTACAGTTGATAAGGAGGATGTGCAGGATATTCTGGAGGGTCTGAAAATAGATAAATCCCCTGGTCCGGATGGGATTTATCCAAGGATTCTCTGGGAGGCATGAGAAGTGATTGCAGAGCCTCTGGCTCTGATCTTCAGGTCGTCGTTGGCCTCTGGTATAGTACCAGAAGATTGGAGGTTAGCGAATGTTGTCCCATTGTTTAAGAAGGGGAACAGAGACTTCCCCGGGAATTATAGACCGGTGAGTCTCACTTCTGTTGTCGGCAAGATGTTGGAAAAAATTATAAGGGATAGGATTTATAGTTATTTGGAGAGTAATGAATTGATAGGTGATAGTCAGCATGGTTTTGTGGCAGGTAGGTCGTGCCTTACTAACCTTATTGAGTTTTTTGAGAAAGTGACCAAGGAGGTGGATGGGGGCAAGGCAGTGGACGTGGTATATATGGATTTTAGTAAGGCGTTTGATAAGGTTCACCATGGTAGGCTTCTGCAGAAAATGCAGATGTATGGGATTGGGGGTGATCTAGGAAATTGGATCAGGAATTGGCTAGCGGATAGGAAACAGAGGGTGGTGGTTGATAGTAAATATTCATCATGGAGTGCGGTTACAAGTGGTGTACCTCAGGGATCTGTTTTGGGGCCACTGCTGTTTGTAATATTTATTAATGATCTGGATGAGGGTATAGTTGGGTGGATTAGCAAATTTGCTGATGACACCAAAGTCGGTGGTGTGGTAGACAGTGAGGAAGGGTGTCGTAGTTTGCAGGAAGACTTAGACAGGTTGCAAAGTTGGGCCGAGAGGTGGCGGATGGAGTTTAATGCGGAGAAGTGTGAGGTAATTCACTTTGGTAGGAATAACAGATGTGTTGAGTATAGGGCTAACGGGAGGACTTTGAATAGTGTGGAGGAGTAGAGGGATCTAGGTGTATGTGTGCATAGATCCCTGAAAGTTGGGAATCAAGTAGATAAGGTTGTTAAGAAGGCATATGGTGTCTTGGCGTTTATTGGTAGGGGGATTGAATTTAGGAGTCGTAGCGTTATGTTGCAACTGTACACAACTCTGGTGCGGCCGCACTTGGAGTACTGTGTGCAGTTCTGGTCCCCACATTACAGGAAGGATGTGGAGGCTTTGGAGAGGGTGCAGAGGAGGTTTACCAGGATGTTGCCTGGTATGGAGGGGAGATCCTATGAGGAGAGGCTGAGGGATTTGGGATTGTTTTCGCTGGAAAGGCGGCGGCTAAGAGGGGATCTTATTGAAACATATAAGATGATTAGAGGTTTAGATAGGGTGGATAGTGATAGCCTTTTTCCTCTGATGGAGAAATCCAGCACGAGGGGGCATGGCTTTAAATTGAGGGGGGGTAGTTATAGAACCGATGTCAGGGGTAGGTTCTTTACCCAGAGGGTGGTGAGGGATTGGAATGCCCTGCCAGCATCAGTTGTAAATGCGCCTAGTTTGGGGGCGTTTAAGAGATCCGTAGATAGGTTCATGGACGAAAAGAAATTGGTTTAGGTTGGAGGGTCACAGTTTTTTTTTTAACTGGTCGGTGCAACATCGTGGGCCGAAGGGCCTGTTCTGCGCTGTAATGTTCTATGTTCTATGTTCTATGTTCTATGTGTCTGACCCTGGTGTGTGTCTGAACCTGCTGTGGGTCTGAACCTGTTGTGTGTCTGACCCTGTTGTGTGTCTGACCCTGGTGTGTGTCTGAACCTGGTGTCTGTCTGACCCTGGTGTGTGTCTGAACCTGGTGTGGGTCTGAACCTGGTGTGGGTCTGAACCTGTTGTGTGTCTGACCCTGGTGTGAGTCTGAACCTGGTGTGCGTCTGATCCTGATGTGTGTCTGAACCCGATGTATGTCTGAACCTGATGTGAGTCTAAATCTGGTATTGGTCTGAACCTGGTGTGAGTCTGAACCTGGTGTGGGTCTGAACCTGGTGTGGGTCTGAACCTGGTGAGTGAACCCCAATGTAAACTGGAAGGGCAGCACCTCACCTTCCGATTGGGCACTTTGCTGCCTTGCAAACTCAACATTGAGTTCAACCACTTCAAAGGCTGAACTCTCCCCGCCACCTTCACCCCATTTCCATTTATTTTATTTCATTCCGTTTCTTCTTTTCATTTCATTCATCCGTCTTTTTTAATCATCCTTCTTTCTCACTTCCATTTTTCCATTTCTCCATTCCAGCTCTCCATCTTGCCCGTCACCGCCTGCCCACCTCCCCCCCCCCCCCCCCCCCCCGCCCCCTCTCCTTTTCAGGACAGCTGCCTGAACCAGCTGTACCTCTGATCTGCCATTCAGACATTCTGATCGCTTCATGGACATTTTTAGAACCTCTCCCAGCCTTCTTCATCATCATTTACTTTCCCTTTGTCGTTCTCCCGCACCCAGACTCGAAACGTTGGCACACTTCTCTCTCCACAGATGCTGTCAGACCTGCTGAGATTTACCAGCATTTTCTGTTTTTGTTTCAGATTCCAACATCCGCAGTATTTTGATTTTATCTCCCTGTTTGCTGCCATTTCTCTTCCAGGGTTGCCTTCCCTGAAGATGTACTGCTCTTCTCTCCAACAGAATTTCCATGTGCATCTTTCACCCTGTGCACGTCATGCACCTTTATCGGTACATTGACACAATTTTGGTGCCGCATCATGCTCTTGTCTGGACCTGCGAAAAAAAGAATCAATTTTGCTTCCAATTTCCACTTCTCAAGCACCTTTCATGGTCCATCTCTGACACTTCCCTCCTCTTCCTTGACCTCTCTGTCTCCATTTCTGGTGATAAACCGTCTACCAGTATCCATTACAAGCCCACTGACTCCCACAATTACCTTGGCTCCAGCTCTTCACACCCCACATTCTGTAAGGACTCCATCTCATTCTTTCAGTTCCTTCGTCTCTGCCGCATCTGTTCCGATGATGCCGTTTTCCAAAATGGCGCTGCCAGTATGTCTTCCTTCTTCCTTGATCGTGGTTTTCCAGCCATTGTGACTGACAGGGTTCTCAACTGCATCCGAAACATCCCCCGGCCACTGCTCTCACCGCCTTCCCTCCCTCCCAGAACCAGGATAGAGATCCCCTTGCTATCACTTTTCACCCCACCAGCCTCTGCATTCAAAGGATCATCCTGCACCATTTCCACCAACTTCAGTATGATGCCACTCCTCACACAACTTCCCCTCACTCCCCCTGCCTCCCATCAGCATTCCACAGGGACAATTCTCTCTGGGACACCCTGGACCTCTACGCCATCACCCCCAAAGCCTCCACGCCCCCACCACCTCCCCCCCCCCCCCCCCCCGCCCTGCCCATGGCACCTTCCCTTGCAATCATAGAAGGTGTAACACCTGCCCCTTTACCACCCCTCTGCTCACCGTCCCAGGTCCTAAACACCCCTTTCAGGTAAATCAGCGCTTCACATGCATCTCCTTCAATCTGATCTAATGCATTCACTGCTCCCAATGCAGTCCACTCGACATTGGAGAGAGCAAAGGCAGACTGGGTGACCGCTTTACTGGACCCAGGACTTCCTGACGCTTGCTACTTCAACACACCACTCTGCTTTCTTCCCACATCTCCATCTTTAGCCTTTTACAATGTTCTAGTGAACCCCAATATAAACTGGAGGAACATCACCTCATCTTCTGATTAGGCATTTTATAGGCTCTTGGACTGAACATTGAGTTCAACAACTTCAGCGCCTGAACTCTATCGTCCACCTTCACCGCGTTTCCATTCATCTTATTTCATTCTGTTTCTTCCTTTCATTTCATTTAATTCATCCTTTTTTATCATCTTTCTTTCTCACTTCCATTTCTCCGCTTCCCCATTCCTACTCTCCTTCTTGCCCCCCTCCCCCTCCCCCCAACTTCAGGGCAACTGCCTGAACCATCTGTGCCTCCATTCTGCGGTTGACACATTCTGATCGCTTCATGGATATTTTTAGCACCTCTCTCAGCCTTCGTCATCCTCATTTACATGCCCTTTGACCTATTACAGCACACAGACCATTACCCTCCCCCGCCCAACCCTGACCATCAAAGTGCATAATCTTGTCTGATTTTCTTTGCACTTAGCTCTGACGAAGGGTCATCCAGACTCGAAACATTCGCTCTATTCTCCCTGCACAGATGTTATCAGACCTGCTGAGATTTTCCAGCATTTTATGTTTCAGATTCCAGCATCTGCAGTAATTTCATTTCATCTGGTTTGAGTCTGATCTTGGCATGAGCCTATTCCTGGCATGAGTCTAATCCTGGTGTGAGTCTAATCCTGGTGTGAATCTAATCCTGGTGTGAGTCTAATCCTGGTGTGAATCTAATCCTGGTGTGAGTCTGATCCTGGTGTGAGTCTGAACCTGGTGTGAGTCTGAACCTGGTGTGAGTCTGAACCTGGTGTGGGTCTGACCCTGCTACGTTTGCAGATGATACAAAGATATGTAGAGAGACAGGTCGTATTGAAGAAGCAGGGAGGCTGCAGAAGGACTTGGACAGGTTAGGAGAGTGGACAAAGAATTGGCAGATGGAATACAATGTGGAAAAGTGTGAGGTTATGCACAGACTATTTTCTAAATGGGAAAACGATTAGGAAATCAGAAGCACAAAGGGACTTGGGAGTCATTGTTCGAGATTCTCTTACAGTTAACATGCAGGTTCAGTCGACAGTTAGGAAGGCAAATGCAATATTAGCATTCATGTCGAGAGGGCGAGAATACAAGAGCAGGGAAATACTTCTGAGGCTGTATAAGGCTCTGGTCAGACCCCATTTGGAGTATTTTGAGCATTTGGGTCCCATATCTAAGGAAGAATGTGCTGGCCTTCGAAAGGGTTCAGAGGAGGCTCACACAATGATCCATGGAATGAAGAGCTTGTTGCATGAGGAACGGTTGAGGACTCTGGGCCTGTACTCATTAGAGTTCAGAAGGATGAGGGGGGATCTTATTGAAACTTACAGGATACTGCGAGGCCTCGATAGAGTGCACGTGGAGAGGATGTTTCCACTAGTAGGAAAAACGAGAACCAGAGGGCACAACCTCAGGCTAAAGGGACAATTCTTTAAAACAGAGATGAGGATGAATTTCTTCAGTCAGTGGTGAAACTGTGGAAATCTTTGCCGCAGGAGGCTGTGGAGGCCAGGTCATTGAGTGTATTTAAGACAGAGATGGATATGTTCTTGATCAATAAGGGGATCAGGGGTTATGGGGACAAGGCAGGAAAATGGGAATGAGAAAAAAATCAGCCATGATTGATTGGCGGAGCAGACTCGATGGGCAGAGTGGCCTAGTTCTACTCCTGTGTCTTACAGACTTATGGTTTATCACCCAAAACACAGATCTCAAACAAATTGGTGCCTAACTACGAGCCATGATTCCTGTCTTGGATACAGAGAATGATTAATTTGACAATGTCTCGTCTATTTTCCTGCTCTCTCTCACAGTTGTGATGTGGAGATGCCGGAGTTTGACTGGGGTAGGCACAGTAACAAGTCTCACGACACTAGGTTAAAGTCCAACAGGTTTATTTGTTAGCACGAGCTTTCAGAACGCTGCTCCTTCATCAGGTGAGTGACAGATACAGAGAATGCTTGATTTAACAATATGTCATCTTTATTCCTTCTCTCTCTTTCACAGTTAATTTACTGGCGATTGTGATCTTAACCCGGGGAAAGTGTGGCCTCTCCACCTGCACCTCTCGCTACCTGGTGGCCATGGCGATGTCGGATCTGATGGTCATTATCACTGAGGTCATACTGTGGAGGGTCATTTATTATTATTTTGGTTATAGTTTCCTGGACATCACTCCAGTGTGTAGCGCTAACTACTTCCTGAATTATGCAGCTACAGACTTTTCAGTTTGGTTCACCATCACTTTCTCTTTTGATCGGTTTGTGGCCATTTGTTGTCAGAATCTGAAAACAAAATATTGCACTGGGAAAACTGCGGCTGTGGTTAGAGGAACAACTGGCACTCTGCTCTGTTTAAAAAACATCCCCTGGTACTTTACACAGGAAGCTGGAGAGATAATCGACAGTGTGCCATGGTTCTGTATTGATAAGCCAAGCATTTTTACTGATCCAGGATGGGTTGTATTTTATTGGTTTAGTACGTTTTTAACCCCTTTACTCCCATTTGGTTTTATTCTGTTGATCAATGCGCTGACAGTCAGATACATTTTAGTGGCCAGTCAAGTTAGGAAGGGACTGAAAGGTCAGTGTAAGGGGGAGAATCACATTGACCCTGAGATGGAAAGCAGAAGGAAGTCTGTGATTTTACTCTTCACCATATCTGGCAGCTTCATACTTCTGTGGTTGCTGAATGTTGTAGATTTCTTATATTATAAAATTACAGGAACAGATCCCAATGAATACACCAATTCTGAATATATGTTTTCACAAGCTGGATTTATGCTGCGGAATTTGAGTTGCTGCAATAACACATTTATTTCTGTGGTGACTCAGTCTAAGCTCAGGGAGCAGTTCAAGATCATGGTGAAGTATCCTCTCACATCACTTATTCAAGTCACGAACAAACAAGACAACTGAGAACAGCCCAATCCATTGTTAGCCAATCAGGCAGTGGCAGCTGATGACTGACAGACTCCTCGGCCAATAATAACGCATTTTCTACTGAGTAAAACTGGTTTGAGCCAGTTACAAGCTGTGTCTAATGATCTCACAGCCACTACAGCCAATCTGGGAGCTGACTGACACCCATATGTTAGCCAACGAGGCTGCACTTTCCTGATGGACGTCGCTACAACCAATCAGAGAGCTCGTTTGGGTGACGGAATGACTCCTTGAGGCAATCCTGGGTTCTGCTATTGACTGTGAGCATTAGACAGTCAAAACAAAAACATCCAATGCCGCACGCAGCAGCTGTGCCAATGAGCAAGCAGCCTGCAATGATTGGCACTGAGACTAGGCGACCGAGTGAGAGAGGACGGGGAGGAGAGAGAGAGACCAGAGAAGAGAAAGAGAGAGACTGGGGAAGAGAGAGAGAGAGCTTCTGTCCCCTTTTCTTCATGCTCCGCCATTTTTCGTTCTGCTCACGTTAAACGCTTGTTGCTCCCTCTGATGCCTTGCCTTTATCCTGTGGTTTGTTATTTTCCTGCCTCCTGGACCTTTTTACATAGAAACATAGAAAAACTACAGCACAAAACAGGCCCTTCGGACCCACAAGTTGTGCCGAACATATCCCAACCTTTTAGGCCTACCTATAACCCTCCATCCTATTAAGTCCCATGTACTCATCCAGGAGTCTCTTAAAAGACCCTGTTGAGTTCGCCTCCACCACCACTGACGGCAGCCAATTCCACTCGCCCACCACCCTCTGTGTGAAAAACGTCCCGCTAACATTTCCCCTGTACCTACGCCCCCAGCAAAGAACAAAGAACAAAGAACAATACAGCACAGGAACAGGCCCTTCGGCCCTCCAAGCCCGCGCCGCTCCCCGGTCCAGGATTGAATCCTGAATGCAGGATCCCCGCCCAATTTTCCAGCCTATCTACATGCCAATATCCTATCCACTGAGGTGTCCCTCACAGCTACGATGCTTTGTTCATTACAACCTATTAACTCACCCCCACCCCCCCATTCCAGACCATGTGATCTCCAGGGAGAGGCGAAAACCCAGAGTGAATAACCCCAGGGCCAATATGGGGAAAAGAAATCTGGGAAATTCCTCTCCGACCCCCTGAGGCGATCGAAACGAGTCCAGGAGATCACAATGGCCCTGATCGGAAAATGCTTCCCAACCCTAGTCATTTCCACTTCCACGAACACCATATGAATTCCCTGCCCCCGAGACAGGTTCCCAACTATCCGCAGTCTCGCTCTGTACTGGCACCAGCAAGATGATCATAGAATGAAGCCTTGAAACGAGAAACAAGGAACAATTAGCCCGCGCCGCTCCCTGGTCCAAACTAGACCACTCTTTTGTATCCCTCCATTCCCACTCCGTTCATATAGCTGTCTAGATAAGTCTTAAACGTTCCCAGTGTGTCCGCCTCCACCACCTTGCCTGGCAACACATTCCAGGCCCCCACGACCCTCTGTGTGAAATATGTCCTTCTGATATCTGTGTTAAACCTCCCCCTCTTCACCTTGAACCTATGACCCCTCGTGAACGTCACCACCGACCCGGGGAAAAGCTTCCCACCGTTCACCCTATCTATGCCTTTCATAATTTTATACACCTCTATTAAGTCTCCCCTCATCCTCCGTCTTTCCAAGGAGAACAACCCCAGTTTCCCCAATCTCTCCTCATAACCAAGCCCCTCCATACCAGGGAACATCCTGGTAAACCTCCTCTGTACTCTCTCCAAAGCCTCCACGTCCTTCTGGTAGTGTGGCGACCAGAACTGGACGCAGTATTCCAAATGCGGCCGAATCAACGTTCTATACATCTGCAACATCAGACCCCAACTCTTATACTCTATGCCCCGTCCTATAAAGGCAAGCATGTCATATGCCTTCTTCACCACCTTCTCCACCTGTGACGTCACCTTCAAAGATCTGTGGACTTGCACACCCAGGTCCCTCTGCGTCTCTACACCCTTTATGGTTCTTCCATTTATCGTGTAGCTCCTCCCTACATTATTCCCACCAAAATGCATCACTTCGCATTTATCAGGATTGAACTCCATCTGCCATTTCCTTGCCCAAATTTCCAGCCTATCTATATCCTTCTGTAGCCTCTGACAATGTTCCTCACTATCTGCAAGTCCTGCCAGTTTTGTGTCGTCCGCAAACTTACTGATCACCCCAGTTACTCCTTCTTCCAGATCATTTATATAAATCACAAACAGTTTATATAAATCACAAACAGTTTGTGTTTGTGGCACAAACAGCACCTTAAACCTGTATCCTCTCGTAGCAGCCATTTCCACACTGCGAAAAAGCCTCTGAGAGTGCACCCGATCTACGCCTCTCAACATCTTATATACCTCTATTAGGTCTCCTCTCATCCTACGTCTCGCCAAGGAGAAAAGACCGAGCTCCCTCAGCCTATCCTCATAAGGCATGTCACTCAATCCAGGCAACATCCTTGTAAATCGCCTCTGCACCCTTTCAATCTTTTCCACATCCTTCCTGTAATGAGGCGACCAGAAATGAGCACAGTACTCCAAGTGGGGTCTGACGAGGGTCTTATATAGCTGCATCATTATCCCCAGACTCCTAAACTCAATCCCTCGATTGATAAAGGCCAGCACACCATACGCCTTCTTAACCACCTCCTCCACTTGCGGGACCGATTTTAGAGTCCTATGGACCCGGACCCCAAGGTCCTTCTGATCGTCTACAGTACTAAGAGTCTTTCCCTTTATATTGTACTCCTTCATCCCATTTGACCTGCCAAAATGGACCACTACGCATTTATCTGCGTTGAAGTCCGTCTGCCACTTCTCTGCCCAGTCTTGCATCCTATCTATGTCCCTCTGTAACTTCTGACATCCCTCCAGACTGTCCACAACCCCACCAACCTTCGTGTCGTCAGCAAACCTACCAACCCATCCCTCCACTTCTTCATCCAGGTCATTTATGAAAATGACAAACAGCAAGTGTCCCAGAACAGATCCCTGGGACACACCACTGGTGACCGACCTCCATTTAGAAAAATACCCATCTATACCCACTCTCTGCCTCCTTTGGGCAAGCCAGTTCTGGATCCACACGGCAGCAGCACAATGGATCCCATGCCCTCTCACTTTTTCTCGAAGCCTTGCATGGGGGACCTTATCGAACGCCTTGCTAAAATCCATATATACTACATCTACCGCTTTCCCTTCGTCAATGTGTTTGGCCTGATATATTATATATTATTATCTGTGTTAGTTTTTTCTTGTGTGGGGAGGTGTGTGGGGGGGTACCATCTGTGGCTGAACAGAAGGGTTGGGGGGAGAAGGACAAAGGGAAACAGGGTGATGGCCTGCTTCTGTCATATTTTAGGTGGTTGGGCGAAGGTGGTTGTTGAGGTGATGTGTGTTAGGAGGGGGCTACTAGATTGGGTTTTTAACGTGTTTCTGTGAGCTGGGATGGATGTCCAAGCGGTGTGTGTCTTGGAGAGTTATTTTCTTGGGGCGTTTCTTGGCTGGGGAGGTTTTGTCTCTGTTGCTGTTCGGGGGGCGGGGTGGAGGTTTTGTTAGTGGGTGGGCTACTGAGGGAGTAATAGGTGGGCTACTGGGGTGGGGGGGAGCAAGAGGTCAGGCGGTTGGACAAAATGTCCTGAGAATTTCCTGATAGAGATGTTGGTGGGTAGGTTGTTAGTTGAAGGGTGGTTTGTTGTCCTCCTCTGTCTTGGCGCTTTTGTCTCCCATGCCTATCAGGATGGGTGGGGTGAGGTTGCTCCCAGAGCTGGTGGGGTAGGGTGACTTTTTATTCTTTGTGGGTGTTTTATGTTGTGTTGGATTCGGGGAGTATGTATCGGATTCTTGTTGGGGCACTAATTATTAGGTTTGTTTATGAGATCTCTAAAGGTTGCCACTCAAGTGGATAGAGCTGTGAAGAAGGCATATAGTGTGTTAGCTTTTATTAACAGGGGGTTGGAGTTTAAGAGCCGTGGGGTTATGCTGCAACTGTACAGGACCTTGGTGAGACCGCATTTGGAATATTGCGTGCAGTTCTGGTCACCTCACTATAAGAAGGATGTGGAAGCGCTGGAAAGAGTGCAGAGGAGATTTACCAGGATGCTGCCTGGTTTGGAGTGTCGGTCTTATGAGGAAAGGTTGAGGGAGCTGGGGCTGTTCTCTCTGGAGCGGAGGAGATTGAGGGGAGACTTAATAGAGGTTTATAAAATGATGAAGGGGATAGATCGAGTGAACGTTCAAAGACTATTTCCTCGGGTGGATGGAGCTATTACAAGGGGGCATAACTATAGGGTTCATGGTGGGAGATATAGGAAGGATATCAGAGGTAGGTTCTTCACGCAGAGAGTGGTTGGGGTGTGGAATGGACTGCCTGCAGTGATAGTGGAGTCAGACACTTTAGGAACATTTAAGCGGTTATTGGATAGGCACATGGAGCACACCAGGATGGTAGGGAGTGGGATAGCTTGATCTTGGTTTCAGATGAAGGTCGGCACAACATCGTGGGCCGAAGGGCCTGTTCTGTGCTGTACTGTTCTATGTTCTATGTTCTATGGTGTTTAAATCCAATGTTGAGTGTTTTCGATTTCATTTGGAGGGAAGAAAAAAAGAAAGGCTAGTTCGACGTTTATATTTTGTTTCCCTAGATTCTGTTTGCTGATTATGATGAGGGTCTCTTATATTCTTCAGAGTAATTACCTTTCTTCGGGTTGTTTCTTTGCTGTATAATCTTGTGTCCAGGGTTCTTTCCATTGCTCAGGGTGATTCAGGGAGTTTGGAAATTAGCATTTTCCACGCAGCCCCTTTTATAAGTTGTAATGTGTCAATCTGTAACCAGGTTTCTCCCATTGTTCCTGATGTTCAAATACTTAAAATTTGCATTTGCCTATGGATTCGACCTAGTCACCATGTGGTCGGAGTACCATCCATGCAGAGTTACATATTTATATTTTGCGTTTTTGGGGGTTCATACTTCTCCACATGGATTAGTTTGCCCATTCCAATAGATTCCCATACGTGTCCAATTACCTCTTTTAACTAACGTGAAACTAGAGCGATCCCTGGGCCATGTCTACGACATTGTATGAGGATCTTTTGTGTGTGTTTTTTTAAAAATAAAAAATTAATTTCCACTCACTCTGGAGTTGCTGAAGGTCGAGTCCAGGTCCATTTAGTTCATTTAGTGGGATTCATTTAGCTCCCATTCGTTCCACATCCGGAGGCTGGCTACAGAGAATGTTTGGCCATTCTTACCATCTCTCTCCAGTGGAAAAGTAACTGATGCTCAGTCTTGCCCTCTTGGCTTTGCATCCCGACCGTTTTCACTGCTTTCTTGCACTTTATCAAGGGAAGGGAGAATTGGTTTAGCCGTTCTTTGCTTTTTGTACCCTTTTTTCGGCCCTTTTTGGATCCTGTCTCCTCCAGCAGGATGTGGAGATGCGGGCATTGGACTGGGGTAAACACATGTTTACCCCAGTCCAACGCTGGCATCTCCACATCATGACTACCATCGACACCGCAAACTGCCGGTCCCAAGTGGAGAGGATCTCCAAGAAGATCGCGCATATCGACACAGACATCAAGTTTCTACAAAGATGCAAGAAAGCAGACAAGATACCGAAAGGACTACGGACCACGAACCCACTCAGGTCAATCTATAACACAGACTACGCTGAGAGACTTTGCCGTCGCACCTCTCTCACATTCCCCAAGCGCCTCATACACCAGCTCTACAGCAAACGCCGCATGTGTTTCCTCCAGCAGGTTCAGAGTGAGTAAAGGAAGTTCGCTGCCTGTACCTGTCCTTTATGCAGGCTTAAATCCCGCCCCTTCCTATCCTCGAGTGGCAGGAAGCTTTTGCAGCTCATTGGCTCCCTGTGGGTTTGGGATCCACCCCCTCCCATCTTTGAGTGACCAGGAGGCAATGTGGTGTGTTGAGTCAGTTCCTCACGTTTCATCCCTGGTGTTTGTGGGGTCAAGGGGGATACTTCTTTTGTGGTATTTTGTGCTGTGGTTGGCTCTTGGTTTCTTTTGGGGGGCGTTGATAGGGGATAAGCCTCCAGTACTCTCCAGTGATAAGTCTGGGTGACTTTTGTTCTTGTGTATGTTGTGGAAAGGGGCGTGGGAGAGAGGAGAACGGCTTCCTGGTATTTCTTATAGATTCGCGGAGGGGGGATTTGTTTCAGTGGGAGGGTGGGTTCGACCGGGGACTGAAGTGAGGGGAGTGGGAGGAGAAAGAGAGAGAGAGAGAGAATTGCCTGGGGATGACAGAGAGAGAGAGAGAGAGACAGAGAGGGAGCGAATGATCCGAGGAAAAGTGAGAGAGAGAGAGAAAATCGTCCGGGGGGAGACAGAGAGGGAGAGGGAGAGAGAGAAGGAGAGAGGGAGAGAATGGTCCAGGGAGGAGAGAGAGAGAGGGGGAGGTGGGGGGAGAATCGTCCAGGGGGGGAGAAAGAGAGAGGGAGGGAATGGTCCAGGGTGGGGGGGGGGGGGGGGGGAGAGAGAGAGAGAGAGAGAGAGAACGGTCCAATGAGGACAGAGAAAAAGAGAGCGAGAGGGTCATTCTCTCCTTCTCTCTCCCGGACCATAAGGGTGCCTTATGTTCTTGGTGTATCTTGTGGAAAGGGGGAGTCAGAAAAGGAAAGTAGCTTCTTGGCTTTTCTTACAGATTCGGGAGGAGGGAGTTTCAGTGGTTCGGGGGGGCGGGGGGGGGCGGGGGCGGGGGGCGGGAGGCGAAGGGACGTTCGGACCGGGAGCTGGAGTGAGGGGGAGTTGCTTTGTGATGGTGTGGGTCTTGAATAGAGGGGTGTTATTCCTGGGGTGGGGGTCTTTTTGATAGGTTTGGTAGCTGTGGTGTTATGGGGGGTGTCCATCGAGAGGGGTGGTTTTCAGCACAATCAGGGTTGATTGTGTTGGCTTCTGTGGGATGTATTGGGTCCTTCTTGTTTGTATGGCTTTTGGAGATTAGCGGTTGGTCGGGGCTTGGGGAGGTTTGGGGGGCCCTTCTTGTTTGTAGGGTTCATGGAGAGGTTCATCTCTGTCCACAAGGCTATTTGTTTGCCAGGTGGTGGGGTATTTTCTCTAATATTTTGCGATCTTTCATTTCCCCATTTTTCCCTCTCGTTACATTTTGCTGGGAGTGAGTGATAAATAGTGCCTTCATGTTCAGTGTCCGGTTGTTTGTGAGCAAGGGGGGGGGGGGGGGAGAAGGGAAAGAACGGAAACGAAGGGGGTCTTTTTGGTCTGGTGGTCCCTTTGTTAGGGAGTGGTCGGGTGGGCACTGGAATATTGAGTCGGGTAAGCTTGGTTGGGGAGTGGGATGTTTGCGTCAGTCATTCATTGCCATCCCTTCTCTGTGTTCTTCATATTTTGGCCTTTTTTCCCCTTTTCATTGGCTGTGCATCGTTGGGGGTGGGTTGGGCGTGTCAAACATATAGAGAGATATTTGGGGTCGGACAGAGAGGGGACACATCCCCTTTTCTTCGTGCTCTGCCACTTTTCTTTCAGCTCACGTCCACCCCTTGTTGGTGCCCGTGATGCCTTGCCTTTATCCTGCGGCTTTTTGTCTTCTTGCCTCCTGGGCCTTTTTCTTCTGTATTATATGTTATCATCCGTGTTAGTTTTTTTCTTGTGTGGGGTGGTGTGTGGGGGGTGCCGTACTGGGCTGAAGAGAAGGGAATGGGAGAGGTGTGGAGGGAAACAGGATGATGATCTGCTTCTGTCGTATTTTCGGTGGTTGCGGGGAGTTGGTTGTTGAGGTGGTGTGTGTGTTCGGAGGAGAGGGCTGCTGGGTTGGGTGTTTACATGCTTCCGGGGGCTGAGATGGATGTCCAAGTGGTGTGTGTGTTGGAGAGTTGCTTTTTGCAGGGTTTCTTGGCTGTGGAGGTTTTGTCTCTGTTGCTGAGTCAGATTCTGTTTTTTTTACCGGGGGGCGGGGAAGGTTTTGTTCGTGGGTGGGCTATTGATAGGGTAGTAGGTGGGCTACGGGGGGTGGGAGGGCAAGAAGTCATGCGGTGGGATAAAAGGTCCTGGGGGTGTCCTGATAGCGATGTTAGTGGGTAGGTTGTTGGTTGAAGGGTGGTTTGTTGTCCTCCCCTGAGTTGGCGCTTTTGTCTCTCGTGTGTGCCTGTTAGGGGTGGGTGGGGTGAGGGGGATCCCAGAGCTGGTGGGATGGGTTGACGTTTTATTGACTTTTAGAAAGGGGCTTGGGAAATAGAGAGAGAGAGATAGAGACACTGGGAAAGAGAGAGAGAAACTACGAGAGAGACTAATGGAGAGAGAGAGAAAGACACTGGGAAAAGTGAGAGAGAGACTGAGGGAGAGAGAGAGCGAGAGAGGCGGGAGGGGGGTGGACTGCGAAATAGAGAAAGAGAAGCTGGGAAGGAGAGAGAGAGGGAGGGGACTTGGAAATAGAGAGGGAGGGAGGCTGGGAAAGAGAGCTGAGAAAGAGAGAGAGCGAGAGACTGGGGAATAGAGAGACTGGGAAAGAGAGGGACGAAGCGATAGAGACTGGGGAAGAGAGAGAGAGAGACTGGGAAATAGAGAGAGAGAGAGAGACACTGGGAAAGAGAGAGAGTAACTGCGAGAGAGACTGATGAAGAGAGAGAGAACCTGGGGAAAAAGAGAGAGACTGGGGTAGAGAGAGAGAGAGAGGGGTGACTGGGAAATAGAGAGAGAGACTGGGAAGGAGAGCGAGAGACAGAGGGACTGGAAAATAGAGAGAGAACTGGGAAAGACGCACAGAGAGAGAGACTGGGAAGGAGAGAGAGAGTAGGACTGGGAAAGAGAGTGAGAGAAACTGCGAGAGAGACAGATGGAGAGAGAGTGATGGAGAAAGAGAGAAACTGGGGGAGCGACAGAAATTGGAGGAGACACTGGAAAAGAGAGAGAGAGGAACTGGGAAAGAGAGAGAGAGAGAGAGACTGGAAAAGAGAGAGAAAGACTGGGAAAAAGAGATAGGGAGAGGAATGAGAGAGAGAGACTGAAAAAGAGATAGAGACTTGGAAAGAAAGAGAGAGGCTGGGAAAGAGAGAGAAAGGGAGAGACTGGGAAAGAGAAAGAGACGGGGAAAGAGAGAGAGAGAGATTCGGAAATAGAGCGAGAGAGAGATTGGGAAATAGAGATAGAGAGAGAGAAACTGGGAAGGAGAGTGAGAGTTAGAGAGACTGGGAGAGAGAGAGTCTGGGAAAGAGAAAGAGAGTGACTGGGAAAGAGAGAGAGAGAGACTGGGAAAGAGACTGGGAAGGATGGAGGGAGAGAGAGACTGGGAAATAGAGAGAGAGAGACTGGGAAAGAGAGAGGCTGGGAAGGAAAGAGAGAGAGAGGGACTTTGAAGTAGAGGGAGACTGGGAAAGAGAGAGGGAGAAATTGCAAGAGTCTGGGGGAGAGAGAGAGTAACTGATGGAGAGACTGATGGAGAGAGAGAGAGAAACTGGGGGACAGACTGCTGGAGAGGGACTGATAGAGAGTGAGAGAAACTGGGGAGCGGGAGACTGGGGAGAGAGACTGATGGAGAGAGAAACTGGGTAGACAGACTGATGGAGAGAAACTGATAGAGAGAGAGAAACTTTGGGAGAGAGACATGGAGAGAGAGAGAGAGATTGGGAGGGAAGAGAGAGAGATTGGGAGGGGAGAGAGAGACAGTGAGGGAGAGTGACTGATGGAGAGAGAGAGAGAGAGACACTGGTGGAGAGAGAGAAACTGGGGGAGACAGAAACTGGGAGAGAGAGAGAGAGTAACTGGGCGAGAGAGAGACTGGGAAAGAGAGAGACTGGGAGAGATACTGGGACTAATTTATCTGGGGGTAGGCTCCCATGTTTGGACATTGGGTCGGTCTTTGGTAACCACAGGTAAGATTAGAACATCCAACATCAACACAACCAGGTTTCTCTGTTACAAATGGACATAGCTCTTGACAATATTGACCTTCGGGGCCAGGTTCCTATACAAAAGTGGGAGATTGAGTCCAGTCCACTCGCTGTTAGGTTCAGCTCAGGAGTTGTGATATTCTCCGATGTTGCATAAAAATCTCCAGAAACCCAATCCCCTTTCTTGAACCATGAATCCCCTTAATACCTAAACTGCCCCCTGAGTCCGTCTCCGTTCTTAGTCCCATCTCGGAGGGTTTTACGAACATGTTGCCTCTTTTTAGATCACTCTTGATTCGTCACCCTATGAGTGAGAATGTAGTTCCGGGTTCCCATCATATTATCCCATCCCATCCCGTTTCAGCCCAGCCACAGCCGGGGTCAGCAATTCGCCAGGTTTCTCCACAGACACAGGAACCATGCATTACACATTAATTCATCCCCACGACGGAATGAATGTTTGTGTCCAATGATTGGTAGTGGTTACTCGACCCAATATCCAGGTGTTGGGTTGTTTATCCACTCCCCCGATGAGGAACATGTGAAAACATCAACCTGAAATTGCCTTTCATTGTCTCGGTCTGTGGTGACCTCCCTCTGCGTGATTTCTCCATCATCTCTCCCTCAGCGTCATTCCCCATAGTATCGCCCTCTGCGTAATTGTCCTCATAGCTGATAAGCTGGCTCTGTGTGATTCTCTCAGAGCCAATGAGCTGGTGCTGTGTGATTCCCCCCATGGCCGATGAGCTGGGCCTGAGTGATCACCCCCCCCCACAGCCGATGAGCTGGCTCTATGTCATTCCCCCCATGGCCGATGAGCTGGCTCTGTGTGATTCCCCCCACAGCCGACAAGCTGGCTCTGTGTGAGTCTCCCCATAGTCGACGAGCTGGGCCTGCATGATTCCCCCCACAGCTGATCAGCTGGTTCTGTGTGATTGCCCTCATAGCCGATGAGCTGGCTCTGTGTGATTCCCCATAGCCAATAAGCTGGCTCTGTGTGATTCTCCCTAGCTGATGAGGTGGCCCTGTGTGATTCTCCCTCCAGCTGATGAGCTGGCACTGTGTGATTCCTCCATAGCCGATGAGCTGGCCCTGTGTGATTCCCCCCACAGCTGATGAGTTGGCACTGTGTGATTCCCTCATAGGCAATCAGCTGGCTCTGTGTGCTTCCCCCATAGCCGATGAGCTGGCTCTATGTGATCCCCCCCCCACAGCCGATAAGCTGGCTCTGTGTGAGTCTCCCCATAGTAATTAATAGGAAGGATCTTAAGAAGGAACAGTTAGTGAGATTTTGCAAGCCAGGACAGTTAGTGAGATTTTGCAAGCCCAGGCAAGTCGTGTAGCCCCCACGACTTGCCTTGGCTTGCAAAATCTCACTAACTGTTCTGTCTGGAGACAATACACATCTCTTAAACCTGTGCTGAACCCTCTCTCCACTCACATTGTCCGTAACTTTAAGACTTGATTACCTGTAAAGACTCACATTCCAACCATTATTTTTCAAATTGAGTTTGTGTCTTTATATGCCCTGTTTGTGAACAGAACTCGCACTTACCTGACGAAGGAACAGCGCTCCGAAAGCTAGTGGATTTTGCTACCAAATAAACCTGTTGGACTTTAACCTGGTGTTGTGAGACTTCTTACTGTGTGATTCCCCCATAGCCGATGATCTGTCTCTTTGTGACTCCCATCACACTCTGCAAATCCCGCTCTGCAAATGCGCGTTCTGATCCCGCGCTGCGCATGCGGCACTCTCATCCTGCACTGCGCATGCAGCGCTCCCACCCCTGACTGCAAATGCTGCTTGTGCAGCCGCCATTACGCATGTCGTCTTTTCAGTGGGTGCGAGAAGAATGGAGAAATTGGCAAAGATTAATGGAAGGGCAGAATATTGGGAACAGCTTCGAATGCAGTAAAGGATGGGGGAAATAATTTCCCAGGAAGAAATTTGAGGATAAGAGGAGCAAAATTTATTAGAAGAGAGAGCAAAAGCTTCAAGAATATGAAACAGGAAGAGAGTAGAGAGAAACAATGTTAGAGATTGGGTTAATAATGGGAAACAAACACATTGAGGAGACTTTGAAGCGATATTTTTCAATCTATCGACCCAGGAGCAGTGTGGGAAGCTGTGAATTCTCCTCCCTGGGTTTTGAGAAACACTCATCCTCAGAGTTAATGATCAGGAGAATTTGTAATTTCAAACATAAAGAAAGCAGGAGATTTACTGTCCCTCATGCATCGAAACTAATTCAATATTTTAATTCTTAGGACAAAAAGTGATTTTTCAAAGGGATGTATCAATAGATACTGTTGGATTCTAAAAGCCTGTTAGAAACTCACAATGCTATTTTTCTTTTTTATGATTTCACTTTAAATTAACACCCCAAGCAATGCAACATGATAATTCTCCCTTGGTTTTTCTGATATATATTTTAGTGAAGATTTTACATGTTTTACAAACCAAGCAATAAACCTTCAAAGATTGGCATAGTACAGTCCAGTCATAGTCAGACCCGACATGTCCCAGGATATATAATCTGTCTGTGCCATTACAGGAGTTAATCAGACATTGTATAACCCCAGAACAACTGAAATGCAAACAAATAAGCAAACCCATAATTTCTAAAGGGGTTTTCCTCGCCTGCCAGGAGGAGGGCCTAAACTGCTACCTCCATATTTAACTACTTTCCCACCCCACTGCATTGGCACTACTCATTATTACCATAATTGTAATAAAGGATATCAGATGAAAAAGTCCACCATTATATTTGCCCGGGTTATAAGACGAGTAATTGTATAATAAATCGCACACAGCTCGAGTACCATACAACCTACACAACACACTTCTCAGAAATTAGAAGTACATTGCCAGATGCATTCTATTGAGGATAAGTGGATGTCTATGCATTCACAAGGATATCAGGATAACAGGGTAACAGGTGAGAATTTGCTACGATGCTCACAAGATTTCCCCGATCAATATGATAAAGCATATAACAGAATCAATTAAGAGATCAAATTGCAGCGGAACAGGAGAAATTGAGGTCCTTTGGACTCACCAGAACATCAGGATAATAAGCAAAAATTCACTAACATGCTCGCTCAAAGGATTGCCCCGATAAATGTGATGAATTCCACAACAGCATCAACTAAGACATGAAATTGCAGGGGATACATACAAGCATAAACAAAGATTCACGATTAATGAAAAACTACAGAATATGACTATCAACACAGGGATATAATTTCAGGGGAGACATCCAGGATTAATGAGGAACTGTAGATCAGAGCTCTGAATCATTGCCTGTCTTCAAAATTAAGTATCTGCATTCAGCCTCACTGAATCTCTTGCTGGCATTTTGCAATTCATCTGAATGAACATTAATGTTCGGTGTCAAAATGTTGTGTTTGTCGTCTATATTTGCTTTGATTTGCTTTGTTTTATTATTGTCACATGTATTGGGACACAGTGAAAAGCATTGTTTCTTGCGCGCTATACAGTCAAAATATACCGGCCATAGAGAAGGAAAGAAGAGAGTGCAGAATGTATTGTCACAGTCATACTTCGGGTGCAGAGAAAGATCAACTTAGCGCGAGGTACGTCCATTCAAAGTCTGATGGCAACAGGGAAGAAGCTGCTCTTGAGTTAGTTGCTGTGTGAACTCAGACTTTTGTATCTTTTTCCTAATGGAAGAAGATGGAAGAGAGTATGTCCAGGGTTCGTGGGGTCCTTGATTATGCTGGCTGCTTTTACGAGGCAGCAGGAAGTGTAGACAGTGTCATTGGATGGGAGGATGGCTTGTGTGATGGTTTGGCGAGGTTCACAACTCTTTGTAGTTTTTTGCGGTCTTGGACAGAGCAGGAGCCAAACTGTGATAGCACCAGAAAGAGTGCTTTCTATGGTGCATCTATAAAAGTTGGTGACAACGATCTTCTGCAATGCCTTCGAGAGCATTGGACCCAGAGCCTGCTCCTCAAGCAGGCACCATGTTGAGGACCCAGTCCCATCCCAGATGCCGCAAACTGCTCCTTTTTCTCAGGGAGTTTCTTGACACTCCTCAGCAATTTGCTATCAAACCTTCACGGAAAGTGTTCCAAGCACAGAGCACAGTGCATACACTCCCGGATAATGTGACTATGAGCTGTACATTAGGATGAAAAGAAGGATTAAAAAATGAGTCGTGCCAGAGCTCAAAGGAACACGACTATTCCTTTCTCACATCACATGACCTGACCCTTCATTGTTTAATATCCTTTCTTCAATATCTAATAACTTTGGAACATAAACAAGAAAAGTATTCTTTGTAGTATTTATTATTTATAGTTATTTTGTTTCTGCTTGTAACTTGATGACTTGATGATTACCTTGATGTTGGTACACACATTGCAAAATTAATCCCACATAAATGCCAATGGTTGTAAGGATTAAAAGGTTACAGAGATAGGGAGGGTCAAGGGGCTGGAGGATTTTACAGAGATAGGGAGGGGATGTAGGCGCTGGAGGAGGTTACCGGGATGGGGAAGGTTGAAGGGACTGGAGGAGGTTACAGGGATAGGGACGATTGTGGAGGAAGCTACAGAGATAGGGAGAGTTGGAGTGGCTGGAGGAGGTTACAGAGATGTGGAGGGGTGCAGTGTCTGGAGGAGTTTACAGCGATAAGCAAGTGTGCATGGGTCATGGAATCTGGCAAAGTTGTGCAACCATCGATGGCCAGATAGCTTGTCAATACTCTGTACATTCACACAAGTAAAAACTGGGACAGAAAAATTACAGTATAATCGAAGAACTGAGCAGAAAACTAACATCCTTTGTTTGAAATCTTTTACTTGCAATGTAACAAGATTCCTAAACTTCACTGTCAAAGGGTCAGTACTGAGGGAGTGCTGCACTGTCAGAGGGTCAGTACTGAGAGAGTGCTGCACTGTTAGAGGGTCAGTACTGAGAGAGTGCTGCACTGTCAGAGGGTCAGTACTGAGGGAGTGCCACACTGTCAGAGGGTCAGTACTGAGGGAGTGCTGCACTGTCAGAGGGTCAGTACTGAGGGAGTGCCGCACTGTCAGAGGGTCAGTACTGAGGGAGTGCTGCACTGTCAGAGGGTCAGTACTGAGGGAGTGCCACACTGTCAGAGGGTCAGTACTGAGGGAGTGCTGCACTGTCAGAGGGTCAGTACTGAGGGAGTGCCACACTGTCAGAGGGTCAGTACTGAGGGAGTGCTGCACTGTCAGAGGGTCAGTGCTGAGGGAGTGCTGCACTGTCAGAGGGTCAGTACTGAGAGAGTGCTGCACTGTCAGAGGGTCAGTACTGAGGGAGTGCCCCACTGTCAGAGGGTCAGTACTGATGGAGTGCCGCACTGTCAGAGGGTAAGTACTGAGGGAGTGCCGCACTGTCAGAGGGTCAGTACTAAGAGAATGCTACACTGTCAGAGGGTCAGTACTGAGGGAGTGCCGCACTGTTAGAGGGTCAGAAATGAGGGAGTGCCGCAGTGTCTTATGGTCAGTAGTGGGGAGAGCTGCACTCCTCGAGGTTCAGTACTGAGGGAGCGCTAACTGCGGGGAAGACAAGAGAGAGAGAGTTCGCAGACGCACATCAGTGAGACAGCGACACCAGCAGATGGAGAAAGTGAGGTGGTAACTGGTTGCTGTGAGACTGGGACACCAGTAGACGGAGGCAGTGAGGTGGGTAACGAATGCAGTGAGTCAGGGCCACCAGTAGATGGAGACAGTGAGGTGTCTAACTGGGTCCAGCGAGACAGAGGCACCAATAGATGAAGGCAATGAGGTGTCCAACTGAGTGCAGTGAGACAATGACATCAGCAGATGGAGACCGTGAGGTGGCTAACTGGGGACAGTGAGATAGGGACACCAGCAGATGGAGACAGCGGGGTGGTTAACTGAGTGCAGTGAGCCAAGGACACCAGCAGATGGAGACAGTGAAGTGACAAACTGAGTGCAGCGAGACAGGGTAACCAGCAGAGTGAGACAGTGAGGTGTCTTGCTGAGTGCAGTCAGACTGGGACACCAGCAGATGGAGACAGTGAAGTGACAAACTGAGTGCAGCGAGACAGGGTAACCAGCAGATGGAGACAGTGAGGTGTCTAACTGAGTGCAGTGATCCTCCCATTCCGGGTATGGTTTGATGACCATGAACCAGGCGAAATATTCCAGTGGTCGCCTGAACAGCATGCAAGTCCAGCACAACTTCCTGGTTGTTGTTATGAATGGCTATGAATCCCAACATCCTACATGTTTTTGATGCATGTTCTCTCAATCGGTGCTTCCATGTAAATAATTCTCTGTAAGAAGTTTAACAACACCAGGTTAAAGTCCAACAGGTTTATTTGGTAGCAAAAGCCACACAAGCTTTCGGAGCTGCAAGCCCCTTCTTCAGGTGAGTGGGAATTCTGTTCACAAACAGAGCATATAAAGACACAAACTCAATTTACATGAATAATGGTTGGAATGCGAATACTTACAACTAATCAAGTCTTTAAGAAACAAAACAATGTGAGTGGAGAGAGCATCAAGACAGGCTAAAAAGATGTGTATTGTCTCCAGACAAGACAGCCAGTGAAACTCTGTGGGGGTTACAAATAGTGGGACATGAACCCAATATCCCGGTTGAGGCCGTCCTCGTGTGTGCGGAACTTGGCTATCAGTTTCTGCTCAGCGACTCTGCGCCGTCGTGTGTCGCGAAGGCTGCCTTGGAGAACGCTTACCCGAATATCAGAGGCCGAATGCCCGTGACCGCTGAAGTGCTCCCCAACAGGAAGGGAACACTCCTGCCTGGTGATTGTCGAGCGGTGTTCATTCATCCGTTGTCACAGCGTCTGCATAGTTTCCCCAATGTACCATGCCTCGGGACATCCTTTCTTGCAGTCTACCTGATCTCTGTTGTATACAACCTGCCGCCTCTCTGTTCAATTATCTGTGCCACGTTGCAGTAGATTGATATTAGCCTCACTGTGGCAGAGGGAGGGGACACAGACTGCGAGGGGACGCAGAATAAGGGCACAATTCATACAGTCAAATAAACAAGTCAGAGGGAGTGGAGCTGGGTTAAGTTTCAGGGAGTAAGGCCAAGCTGGGTGGCCTCTACTTTAACGCCAAGGGTATTGCAGGCAAAATGGATGAGTTGAGGATCATAATTGACACATCATAGTGTGATATAGTGGCCACCAGAGAGACATGGTAGAAGGAAGGACACGATTGGCAACTCAGCATTCTGGGATATAGAATCTATAGGCGAGACAGGGAGGAGGTAAAAGAGGAGGAGGCATGGCATGATTAGTTAAAGAGTCAGTTACTGCAGTAAGGCGAGATGATATATTGGAGGGAGCATCTAATGCAGCTTTGTGGGTAGAGCTTAGGAATAAAAAAGGGGCAGCCACATTGCTAGATGTTTATTATAGACCCCTGATATTCAGAGGCATACTGAGGAGCAAATATGTGTGTAATTCGCGGAGGGGTGTAAAAACAATAATAATAGGATAACAACAATAATAATATTAGGGGATTTCAACTTTCCCAACATTCATAGAATCACAGAATCCTACAGTGCAGAAGGAGGCCACTCAGTCCATCGAGTCCGTACTGAACACAATCCCACCCAGGTCCCACCTCCACAACCCCATGCATTTACTCTAGCTAGTCCCCCTGACACTATGGGGCAATTTACCATGGCCAATCAACCTGACCCACATCTTTGGACTGTGGGTGGAAACCGGAGCACCCGGAGGAAACCCACGCAGACACCAGAAGAATGTGCAAACTCCATATAGACTGTGACCCGAGGCTGGAATTGAATCTGGTGCTGTGAGGCAGCAATGCTAACCACTATGCCACCCACATTGTTGCTTCAAAGCATGTGAAGAGAATGAGGATGATGGTATGGAATTCAAGGAGAGAGACTGTCAGGTTCTTGAGCAAATTGACATCGGGAAGGACAACAAATTGAAGCATTGGCAGCTTTAAAAGTGGATAAATCTAGACTGCTGTGGGAGGCAAGGGAGGAGATTCAATTCCTCACTCGCCACGGGGTAAGTGTCAGACCACTGGAGAGCAGCTAATGTGGTTCCGCTATTTAAGAAGGATTGTAGAGATAAACAGTGAACTACAGACCAGTGAGTCTCACGTCAGTGGCAGGGAAACTATTGGAGAAACTTCTGAAGGAGAGAATCTATCTCCACTTGGAGAGGCAAAGCTTAGAAACATAGAAACATAGAAAAACTACAGCACAATACAGGCCCTTCAGCCCACAAAGGTATTGGGAAATTAACCTGGTCAGGTGTCAGATCTCTCCGTGGGAGAGCATTTTGGAGATAGTGATCATAATTCTATCTCCTTTACATTAGCATTGGAGAGAGATAGAATCAGACAAGTTAGAAAAGTGTTTAATTGGAGTAAGGGGAATTATGAGGGGCTGTATTAGTGTGAGGGTCTGTGTCAGTGTGAGGGGCTGTATCAGTGAGGGACTGTATCAGTGTGACGGGCTGTATCAGTGTGAGGGGCTGTATCAGTGTGAGGGGCTGTATCAGTGTGAGGGACTGTATCAGTGTGAGGGGCTGTATCAGTGTGAGGGACTGTATCAGTGTGAGGGGCTGTATCAGTGTGAGGAGCTGTATCAGTGTGAGGGGCTGTATCAGTGTGAGGGGCTGTATCAGTGTGAGTGACTGTATCAGTGTGAGGGGCTGTATCAGTGTGAGGGACTGTATCAGTGTGAGGGGCTGTATCAGTGTGAGGAGCTGTATCAATGTGAGGGGCTGTATCAGTGTGAGGGGCTGTGTCAGTGTGAGTGACTGAATCAGTGTGAGGGACTGTATCAGTGTGAGGGGCTGTATCAGTGTGAGGGACTGTATCAGTGTGAGGGGCTGTATCACTGTGAGGGGCTGTATCAGTGTGAGGGACTGTATCAGTGTGAGGGGCTGTATCAGTGTGAGGGACTGTATCAGTGTGAGGCGCTGTATCAGTGTGAGGAGCTGTATCAGTGTGAGGGGCTGTATCAGCGTGAGGGGCTGTATCAGTGTGAGGGGCTGTATCAGTGTGAGGGGCTGTATCAGTGTGATGGGCTGTATCAGTGTGAGGGGTTGTATCAGTGTGAGGGGCTGTATCAGTGTGAGGGACTGTATCAGTGTGAGGGACTGTATCAGTGCGAGGGGCTGTATCAGTGTGAGGGGCTGTGTCATTGTGAGGGGCTGTATCAGCGTGAGGGGCTGTATCAGTGTGAGGGGCTGTATCAGTGTGAGGGGCTGTATCAGTGTGACGGGCTGTATCAGTGTGAGGGGCTGTATCAGCGTGAGGGGCAATATCAGTGTGAGGGGCTGTATCAGCGTGAGGGGCTGCATCAGTGTGAGGGGCTGTATCAGCGTGAGGGGCAGTATCAGTGTGAGGGGCTGTATCAGTGTGAGGGGCTGTATCAGCGTGAGGGGCTGTATCAGTGTGAGGGGCTGTATCAGTGTGAGGGGATGTATCAGTGTGAGGGGCTGTATCAGTGTGAGGGGTTGTATCTGTGTGAGGGGCTGTATCTGTGTGAGGGGCATAATCAGCGTGAGGAGCAATAACAGTGCGAGTGGCTGTATCAGTGTGAGGGGCTGTATCAGTGTGAGGGTCTGTATCAGTGTGAGGGGCTGTATCAGTGTGAGGGGCTATATCAGTGTGAGGGGCTGTATCAGTGTGAGGAGCTGTATCAGCGTGAGGGACTGTGTCTGTGTGAGGGGCTGTATCTGTGTGAGGGGCTGTATCAGCGTGAGGGGCAATATCAGTGCGAGTGGCTGTATCAGTGTGAGGGGTTGTATCAGTGTGAGGGACTGTATCAGTGTGAGGGGCTGTATCAGTGTGAGGGGCTGTATCAGTGTGAGGGGCTGTATCAGTGTGAGGGGTTGTATCAGTGTGAGGGGCTGTATCAGTGTGAGGGGTTGTATCTGTGTGAGGGGCTGTATCTGTGTGAGGGGCTGTATCAGCGTGAGGGGCAATATCAGTGCGAGTGGCTGTATCAGTGTGAGGGGCTGTATCAGTGTGAGGGGCTGTATCAGTGTGAGGGGCTGTATCAGTGTGAGGGACTGTATCAGTGTGAGTGGCTGTATCAGTGTGAGGGGCCGTATCAGTGTGAGGGGCCGTATCAGTGTGAGGGGCTGTATCAGTGTGAGGGGCTGCATCAGTGTGAGGGACTGTATCAGTGTGAGGGGCTGTATCAGTGTGAGGGGCTGTATCAGTGTGAGGGACTGTATCAGTGCAAGGGGCCGTATCAGTGTGAGGGGCTGTATCAGTGTGAGGGCCTGTATCAGTGTGAGGGTCTGTGTCAGTGTGAGTGACTGTATCAGTGTGAGGGACTGTATCAGTGTGAGGGTCTGTGTCAGTGTGAGGGACTGTATCAGTGTGAGTGACTGTATCAGTGTGAGTGACTGTATCAGTGTGAGGGACTGTATCAGTGTGAGGGTCTGTGTCAGTGTGAGGGACTGTATCAGTGTGAGTGACTGTATCCGTGTGAGGGTCTGTATCAGTGTGAGGGGCTGTATCAGTGTGAGGGGCTGTATCAGTGTGAGGGTCTGTGTCAGTGTGAGGGGCTGTATCAGTGTGAGGGGCTGTATCAGTGTGAGGGACTGTATCAATGTGAGGGTCTGTTGTCAGTGTGAGGGACTGTATCATTGTGAGGGTTTGTATCAGTGTGAGGGGCTGTATCAGTGTGAGGGGTTGTATCAGTGTGAGGGGCTGTATCAGTGTGAGGGGTTGTATCTGTGTGAGGGGCTCTATCTGTGTGAGGGGCTGTATTAGTGTGAGGGACTATATCAGTGCGAGTGGCTGTATCAGTGTGAGGGGCTGTATCAGTGTGAGGGGTTGTATCAGTGTGAGGGGTTGTATTGGACTGAGGGACTGTATCAGTGTGAGTGGCTGTATCAGTGTGAGGGACTGTATCAGTGTGAGGGGCTGTATCAGTGTGAGGGGCTGGATAAGTGTGAGGGGCTGCATCAGTGTGAGGGGCTGTATCAGCGTGAGGGGTAATATCAGTGCGAGTGGCTGTATCAGTGTGAGGGTCTGTGTCAGTGTGAGGGACTGTATCAGTGTGAGTGACAATCAGTGTGAGTGACTGTATCAGTGTGAGGGGCTGTATCAGTGTGAGGGGCTGTATCAGTGTGAGGGGCTGTATCAGTGTGAAGGTTTTTGTCAGTGTGAGGCACTGTATCAGTGTGAGGAGCAGTATCAGTGTGAGGAGCCGTATCAGTGTGAGGGTCTGTATCAGTGTGAGGGGCTGTGTCAGTGTGAGGGGCTGTATCAGTGTGAGGGGCTGTATCAGTGTGAGGGTCTGTATCAGTGTGAGGGGCTGTGTCAGTGTGAGGGGCTGTATCAGTGTGAGGGGCTGTATCAGTGTGAGGGGCTGTATCAGTTTGAGGGACTGTATCAGTGTGAGGGACTGTATCAGTGTGAGGGTCTGTGTCAGTGTGAGGGACTGTATCAGTGTGAGGGTCTGTGTCAGTGTGAGGGACTGTATCAGTGTTAGGGGTTGTATCAGTGTGAGGGGCTGTATCAGTGTGAGGGGTTGTATCAGTGTGAGGGGCTGTATCAGTGTGAGGGGTTTTATCAGTGTGAGGGGCTGTATCAGTGTGAGGGGTTGTATCTGTGTGAGGGGCTGTATCTGTGTGAGGGGCTGTATCAGTGTGAGGGACTATATCAGTGCGAGTGGCTGTATCAGTATGAGGGGCTGTATCAGTCTGAGGGGTTGTATCAGTGTGAGGGGTTGTATTGGACTGAGGGACTGTATCAGTGTGAGTGGCTGTATCAGTGTGAGGGACTGTATCAGTGTGAGGGGCTGTATCAGTGTGAGGGGCTGTATCAGTGTGAGGGGCTGTATCAGTGTGAGGGGCTGTATCTGTGTGAGGGGATCTATCAGTTTGAGGGATTGTATCAGTGTGAGGGGCTGCATCAGTGTGAGGAGCTGTATCAGTGAGAGAGGCTGTATCAGTGTGAGGGGCTGTATCAGTGTGAGCCTCTGTATAAGCGTGAGCCTCTGTATCAGCGTGAGGGGCTGTATCAGTGTGAGGGGCTGTACCAGTATGAGCCTCTGTATCAGTGTGAGGGGCTGTATCAGTGTGAGGGGCTGTATCAGTGTGAGCCTCTGTATCAGCGTGAGCCTCTGTATCAGTGTGAGTGACTGTATCAGTGTGAGGGGCTGGATCAGTGTCAGGGGCCGTATCAGTGTGAGGGGCTGTATCAGTGTGAGGGGCTGTATCAGTGTGATGGGCTGTATCAGTGTGAGGGGCTGTATCAGTGTGAGCCTCTGTATCAGTGTGAGTGACTGTATCAGTGTGAGGAGCTGTATCAGTGTCAGGGGCCGTATCAGTGTGAGGGGCTGTATCAGTGTGAGGGGCTGTATCAGTGTGATGGGCTGTATCAGTGTGAGGGGCTGTATCCGTGTGAGTGACTGTATCAGTGTGAGTGGCTGTATCCGTGTGAGTGACTGTATCAGTGTGAGTGGCTGTATCCGTGTGAGGGGCTGTATCAGTGTGAGGGGCTGTATCAGTGTGAGTGACTGTATCAGTGTGAGTGGCTGTATCCGTGTGAGTGACTGTATCAGTGTGAGTGGCTGTATCCGTGTGAGGGGCTGTATCAGTGTGAGGGGCTGTATCAGTGTGAGGGGCTGCATCAGTGTGAGGGACTCTATCAGTGTGAGGGGCTGTATCAGTGTGAGGGGCTGTATCAGTGTGAGGGACTGTATCAGTGTGAGTGACTGTATCAGTGTGAGGGGCCGTATCAGTGTGAGGGGCTGTATCAGTGTGAGGGACTGTATCAGTGTGAGGGTCTGTGTCAGTGTGAGGGACTGTATCAGTGTGAGTGACTGTATCAGTGTGAGTGACTGTATCAGTGTGAGGGACTGTATCAGTGTGAGGGTCTGTGTCAGTGTGAGGGACTGTATCAGTGTGAGTGACTGTATCAGTGTGAGGGACTGCATCAGTGGAGTGACTGTGTCAGTGTGAGGGGCTGTATCAGTGTGAGGGGCTGTATTAGTGTGAGGGGCAGTATCAGCGTGAGGGGTAGTATCAGCGTGAGGGGTAGTATCAGCGTGAGGGGCTGCATCAGTGTGAGGGGCTGCATCAGTGTCAGGGGCTGTATCAGCGTGAGGGGCAGTATCAGTGTGAGGGGCTGTATCAGTGTGAGGGGCTGTATCAGCGTGAGGGGCTGTATCAGTGTGAGGGGCTGTATCAGTGTGAGGGGATGTATCAGTGTGAGGGGCTCTATCAGTGTGAGGGGTTGTATCTGTGTGAGGGGCTGTATCTGTGTGAGGGGCATAATCAGCGTGAGGAGCAATAACAGTGCGAGTGGCTGTATCAGTGTGAGGGGCTGTATCAGTGTGAGGGTCTGTATCAGTGTGAAGGGCTGTATCAGTGTGAGGGGCTGTATCAGTGTGAGGGGCTGTATCAGTGTGAGGAGCTGTATCAGTGTGAGGGACTGTGTCTGTGTGAGGGGCTGTATCTGTGTGAGGGGCTGTATCAGCGTGAGGGGCAATATCAGTGCGAGTGGCTGTATCAGTGTGAGGGGTTGTATCAGTGTGAGGGACTGTATCAGTGTGAGGGGCTGTATCAGTGTGAGGGGTTGTATCAGTGTGAGGGGCTGTATCAGTGTGAGGGGTTGTATCAGTGTGAGGGGCTGTATCTGTGCGAGGAGCTGTATCAGCGTGAGGGGCAATATCAGTGCGAGTGGCTGTATCAGCGTGAGGGGCTGTATCAGTGTGAGGGGCTGTATCAGTGTGAGAGGCTGTATCAGTGTGAGGGACTGTATCAGTGTGAGGGGCTGTATCAGTGTGAGGGGCTGTATTAGAGTGAGGGGCAGTATCAGTGTGAGTGACTGTATCAGTGTGAGTGACTGTATCAGTGTGAGTGGCTGTATCAGTGTGAGGGGCCGTATCAGTGTGAGGGGCTGTATCAGTGTGAGGGGCTGCATCAGTGTGAGGGACTGTATCAGTGTGAGGGGCTGTATCAGTGTGAGGGGCTGTATCAGTGTGAGGGACTGTATCAGTGCGAGGGGCCGTATCAGTGTGAGGGGCTGTATCAGTGTGAGGGCCTGTATCAGTGTGAGGGTCTGTGTCAGTGTGAGGGACTGTATCAGTGTGAGTGACTATCAGTGTGAGTGACTGTATCAGTGTGAGGGACTGTATCAGTGTGAGGGTCTGTGTCAGTGTGAGGGACTGTATCAGTGTGAGTGACTGTATCAGTGTGAGTGACTGTATCAGTGTGAGGGACTGTATCAGTGTGAGGGTCTGTGTCAGTGTGAGGGACTGTATCAGTGTGAGTGACTGTATCAGTGTGAGTGACTGTATCCGTGTGAGGGTCTGTATCAGTGTGAGGGGCTGTATCAGTGTGAGGGGCTGTATCAGTGTGAGGGTCTGTGTCAGTGTGAGGGGCTGTATCAGTGTGAGGGGCTGTATCAGTGTGACGGACTGTATCAATGTGAGGGTCTGTGTCAGTGTGAGGGACTGTATCATTGTGAGGGTTTGTATCAGTGTGAGGGGCTGTATCAGTGTGAGGGGTTGTATCAGTGTGAGGGGCTGTATCAGTGTGAGGGGTTGTATCTGTGTGAGGGGCTCTATCTGTGTGAGGGGCTGTATCAGTGTGAGGGACTATATCAGTGCGAGTGGCTGTATCAGTGTGAGGGGCTGTATCAGTGTGAGGGGTTGTATCAGTGTGAGGGGTTGTATTGGACTGAGGGACTGTATCAGTGTGAGTGGCTGTATCAGTATGAGGGACTGTATCAGTGTGAGGGGCTGTATCAGTGTGAGGGGCTGTATCAGTGTGAGGGGCTGCATCAGTGTGAGGGGCTGTATCAGCGTGAGGGGCAATATCAGTGCGAGTGGCTGTATCAGTGTGAGGGGCTGTATCAGTGTGAGGGGCTGTATCAGTGTGAGGAGCTTTTTCAGTGTGAGGGGCTGTATCAGTGTGAGGGCCTGTATCAGTGTGAGGGGCTATACCAGTATGAGCCTCTGTATCAGTGTGAGGGGCTGTATCAGTGTGAGGGACTATATCAGTGCGAGTGGCTGTATCAGTGTGAGGGGCTGTATCAGTCTGAGGGGATGTATCAGTGTGAGGGGTTGTATTGGACTGAGGGACTGTATCAGTGTGAGTGGCTGTATCAGTGTGAGGGACTGTATCAGTGTGAGGGGCTGTATCAGTGTGAGGTGCTGTATCAGTGTGAGGGGCTGTATCTGTGTGAGGGGCTCTATCAGTTTGAGGGATTGTATCAGTGTGAGGGGCTGTATCAGTGTGAGGAGCTGTATCAGTGAGGGAGGCTGTATCAGTGTGAGGGGCTGTATCAGTGTGAGCCTCTGTATCAGCGTGAGCCTCTGTATCAGCGTGAGTGGCTGTATCAGTGTGAGGGGCTGTACCAGTATGAGCCTCTATATCAGTCTGAGGGGCTGTATCAGTGTGAGGGGCTGTATCAGTGTGAGGAGCTGTGTCAGTGAGAGATGCTGTATCAGTGTGAGGGGCTGTATCAGTGTGAGCCTCTGTAGCACCGTGAGCCTCTGTATCAGTGTGAGTGACTGTATCAGTGTGAGGGGTTGTATCAGTGTGAGGGGCTGTATCAGTGTGAGGGGTTTTATCAGTGTGAGGGGCTCTATCTGTGTGAGGGGCTGTATCAGTGTGAGGGACGATATCAGTGCGAGTGGCTTTATCAGTGTGAGGGGCTGTATCAGTCTGAGGGGTTGTATCATTGTGAGGGGTTGTATTGGACTGAGGGACTGTATCAGTGTGAGTGGCTGTATCAGTGTGAGGGACTGTATCAGTGTGAGGGGCTGTATCAGTGTGAGGGTCTGTATCAGTGTGAGGGGCTGTATCAGCGTGAGGGGCTGTATCAGTGTGAAGGTTTTTGTCAGTGTGAGGCACTGTATCAGTGTGAGGGGCTGTATCAGTGTGAGGGACTGTATCAGTGTGAGGAGCTGTATGAGTGTGAGGGACTGTATCAGTGTGAGGGGCTTTATCAGTGTGAGGGGCTGTATCAGTGTGAGGGGCTGTATCAGTGTGAGGGACTGTATCAGTGTGAGGGGCTGTACCAGTATTAGCCTCTGTATCAGTGTGAGGGGCTGTATCAGTGTGAGGGGCTGTATCAGTGTGAGGAGCTGTATCAGTGAGAGAGGCTGTATCAGTGTGAGGGGCTGTGTCAGTGTGAGCCTCTGTATCAGCGTGAGCCTCTGTATCAGCGTGAGCCTCTGTATCAGCGTGAGCCTCTGTATCAGCGTGAGGGGCTGTATCAGTGTGAGGGGCTGTACCAGTATTAGCCTCTGTATCAGTGTGAGGGGCTGTATCAGTGTGAGGGGCTGTATCAGTGTGAGGAGCTGTATCAGTGAGAGAGGCTGTATCAGTGTGAGGGGCTGTGTCAGTGTGAGCCTCTGTATCAGCGTGAGCCTCTGTATCAGTGTGAGTGACTGTATCAGTGTGAGTGGCTGAATCAGTGTCAGGGGCCGTATCAGTGTGAGGGGCTGGATCAGTGTGCGGGGCTGTATCAGTGTGAGGGGCTGTACCAGTATGAGCCTCTGTATCAGTGTGAGGGGCTGTATCAGTGTGAGGGGCTGTATCAGTGTGAGGGGCTGTATCAGTGTGATGGGCTGTATCAGTGTGAGGGGCTGTATCCGTGTGAGCCTCTGTATCAGCGTGAGCCTCTGTATCAGTGTGAGTGACTGTATCAGTGTGAGTGGCTGTATCAGTGTGAGGGGCTGTATCAGTGTGAGGGGCTGTATCAGTGTGAGGGGCTGCATCAGTGTGAGGGACTCTATCAGTGTGAGGGGCTGTATCAGTGTGAGGGGCTGTATCAGTGTGAGGGACTGTATCAGTGTGAGTGACTGTATCAGTGTGAGGGGCCGTATCAGTGTGAGGGGCTGTATCAGTGTGAGGGACTGTATCAGTGTAAGGGTCTGTGTCAGTGTGGGGACTTTATCAGTGTGAGTGACTATATCAGTGTGAGTGACTGTATCAGTGTGAGGGACTGTATCAGTTTGAGGGTCTGTGTCAGTGTGAGGGACTGTATCAGTGTGAGTGACTGTATCAGTGTGAGGGACTGCATCAGTGTGAGTGACTGTGTCAGTGTGAGGGACTGTATCAGTGTGAGGGGTAGTATAAGCGTGAGGGGCTGCATCAATGTGAGGGGCTGTATCAGTGTGAGGGGCTGTATCAGTGTGAGGGTCTGTATCAGTGTGAAGGGCTGTATCAGTGTGAGGAGCTGTATCAGTGTGAGGGGCTGTATCAGTGTGAGGAGCTGTATCAGTGTGAGGGACTGTGTCTGTGTGAGGGGCTGTATCTGTGTGAGGGGCTGTATCAGCGTGAGGGGCAATATCAGTGCGAGTGGCTGTATCAGTGTGAGGGGTTGTATCAGTGTGAGGGTCTGTATCAGTGTGAGGGGCTGTGTCAGTGTGAGGGGCTGTATCAGTGTGAGGGGTTGTATCTGTGTGAGGGGCTGTATCAGTGTGAGGGGTTGTATCTGTGTGGGGGGCTGTATCTGTGTGAGGGGCTGTATCACCATGAGGGGCAATATCAGTGCGAGTGGCTGTATCAGTGTGAGGGGCTGTATCAGTGTGAGGGGCTGTATCAGTGTGAGGGGCTGTATAAGTGTGAGGGACTGTATCAGTGTGAGGGGCTGTATCAGTGTGAGGGGCTGTATTAGTGTGAGGGGCAGTATCAGTGTGAGTGACTGTATCAGTGTGAGTGACTGTATCAGTGTGAGTGGCAGTATCAGTGTGAGGGGCCGTATTAGTGTGAGGGGCTGAATCAGTGTGAGGGGCTGCATCAGTGTGAGGGACTGTATCAGTGTGCGGGGCTGTATCAGTGTGTGGGGCTGTATCAGTGTGAGGGACTGTATCAGTGCGAGGGGCCGTATCAGTGTGAGGGGCTGTATCAGTGTGAGGGCCTGTATCAGTGTGAGGGTCTGTGTCAGTGTGAGGGACTGTATCAGTGTGAGTGAATATCAGTGTGAGTGACTGTATCAGTGTGAGGGACTGTATCAGTGTGAGGGTCTGTGTCAGTGTGAGGGACTGTATCAGTGTGAGTGACTGTATCAGTGTGAGTGACTGTATCAGTGTGAGGGACTGTATCAGTGTGAGGGACTGTATCAGTGTGAGTGACTGTGTCAGTGTGAGTGACTGTATCCGTGTGAGGGTCTGTATCAGTGTGAGGGGCTGTATCAGTGTGAGGGGCTGTATCAGTGTGAGGGTCTGTGTCAGTGTGAGGGGCTGTATCTGTGTGAGGGGCTGTATCAGTCTGAGGGACTGTATCAATGTGAGGGTCTGTGTCAGTGTGAGGGACTGTATCATTGTGAGGGTTTGTACCAGTGTGAGGGGCTGTATCAGTGTGAGGGGCTGTATCTGTGTGATGGGCTGTATCAGTGTGAGGGGCTGTATCCGTGTGAGCCTCTGTATCAGCGTGAGCCTCTGTATCAGTGTGAGTGACTGTATCAGTGTGAGTTGCTGTATCAGTGTGAGTGGCTGTATCAGTGTGAGGGGCTGTATCAGTGTGAGGGGCTGCATCAGTGTGAGGGACTCTATCAGTGTGAGGGGCTGTATCAGTGTGAGGGGCTGTATCAGTGTGAGGGACTGTATCAGTGTGAGTGACTGTATCAGTGTGAGGGGCCGTATCAGTGTGAGGGGCTGTATCAGTGTGAGGGACTGTATCAGTGTAAGGGTCTGTGTCAGTGTGGGGACTGTATCAGTGTGAGTGACTGTATCAGTGTGAGTGACTGTATCAGTGTGAGGGACTGTATCACTGTGAGGGTCTGTGTCAGTGTGAGGGACTGTATCAGTGTGATTGACTGTATCAGAGTGAGGGACTGCATCAGTGTGAGTGACTGTGTCAGTGTGAGGGACTGTATCAGTGTGAGGCGCTGTATTAGTGTGAGGGGCAGTATCAGCGTGAGGGGTAGTATAAGCGTGAGGGGCTGCATCAATGTGAGGGGCTGTATCAGTGTGAGGGGCTGTATCAGTGTGAGGGTCTGTATCAGTGTGAAGGGCTGTATCAGTGTGAGGGGCTGTATCAGTGTGAGGGGCTGTATCAGTGTGAGGAGCTGTATCAGTGTGAGGGACTGTGTCTGTGTGAGGGGCTGTATCTGTGTGAGGGGCTGTATCAGCGTGAGGGGCAATATCAGTGCGAGTGGCTGTATCAGTGTGAGGGGTTGTATCAGTGTGAGGGTCTGTATCAGTGTGAGGGGCTGTATCAGTGTGAGGGGCTGTATCAGTGTGAGGGGTTGTATCAGTGTGAGGGGCTGTATCAGTGTGAGGGGTTGTATCTGTGTGGGGAGCTGTATCTGTGTGAGGGGCTGTATCACCGTGAGGGGCAATATCAGTGCGACTGGCTGTATCAGTGTGAGGGGCTGTATCAGTGTGAGGGGCTGTATCAGTGTGAGGGGCTGTATTAGTGTGAGTGACTGTATCAGTGTGAGGGGCTGTATCAGTGTGAGGGGCTGTATTAGTGTGAGGGGCAGTATCAGTGTGAGTGACTGTATCAGTGTGAGTGGCAGTATCAGTGTGAGGGGCCGTATTAGTGTGAGGGGCTGTATCAGTGTGAGGGGCTGCATCAGTGTGAGGGACTGTATCAGTGTGAGGGGCTGTATCAGTGTGTGGGGCTGTATCAGTGTGAGGGACTGTATCAGTGTGAGGGACTGTATCAGTGTGAGTGACTGTATCAGTGTGAGGGACTGTATCAGTGTGAGGGTCTGTGTCAGTGTGAGGGACTGTATCAGTGTGAGTGACTGTATCAGTGTGAGTGACTGTATCAGTGTGAGGGACTGTATCAGTGTGAGGGACTGTATCAGTGTGAGTGACTGTATCCGTGTGAGGGTCTGTATCAGTGTGAGGGGCTGTATCAGTGTGAGGGGCTGTATCAGTGTGAGGGTCTGTGTCAGTGTGAGGGGCTGTATCAGTGTGAGGGGCTGTATCAGTGTGAGGGACTGTATCAATGTGAGGGTCTGTGTCAGTGTGAGGGACTGTATCATTGTGAGGGTTTGTATCAGTGTGAGGGGCTGTATCAGTGTGAGGGGTTGTATCAGTGTGAGGGGCTGTATCAGTGTGAGGGGTTCTATCTGTGTGAGGGGCTCTATCTGTGTGAGGGGCTGTATCAGTGTGAGGGACTATATCAGTGCGAGTGGCTGTATCAGTGTGAGGGGCTGTATCAGTGTGAGGGGCTGTATCAGTGTGAGGGGCTGTATCAGTGTGAGGGGCTGCATCAGTGTGAGGGGCTGTATCAGCATGACGGGCAATATCAGTGCGAGTGGCTGTATCAGTGTGAGGGGCTGTATCAGTGTGAGGGGCTGTATCAGTGTGGGGAGCTTTTTCAGTGTGAGGGGCTGTATCAGTGTGAGGGCCTGTATCAGTGTGAGGGGCTGTACCAGTATGAGCCTCTGTATCAGTGTGAGGGGCTGTATCAGTGTGAGGGGTTGTATCAGTGTGAGGGGCTGTATCAGTGTGAGGGGTTGTATCTGTGTGAGGGGCTGTATCTGTGTGAGGGGCTGTATCACCGTGAGGGGCAATATCAGTGCGAGTGGCTGTATCAGTGTGAGGGGCTGTATCAGTGTGAGGGGCTGTATCAGTGTGAGGGACTGTATCAGTGTGAGGGGCTGTATCAGTGTGAGGGGCTGTATTAGTGTGAGGGGCAGTATCAGTGTGAGTGACTGTATCAGTGTGAGTGACTGTATCAGTGTGAGTGGCAGTATCAGTGTGAGGGGCCGTATTAGTGTGAGGGGCTGTATCAGTGTGAGGGGCTGCATCAGTGTGAGGGACTGTATCAGTGTGAGGGGCTGTATCAGTGTGGGGGCTGTATCAGTGTGAGGGACTGTATCAGTGCGAGGGGCCGTATCAGTGTGAGGGGCTGTATCAGTGTGAGGGCCTGTATCAGTGTGAGGGTCTGTGTCAGTGTGAGGGACTGTATCAGTGTGAGTGACTGTCAGTGTGAGTGACTGTATCAGTGTTAGGAACTATATCAGTGCGAGTGGCTGTATCAGTGTGAGGGGCTGTATCAGTCTGAGGGGTTGTATCAGTGTGAGGGGTTGTATGGGACTGAGGGACTGTGTCAGTGTGAGTGGCTGTATCAGTGTGAGGGACTGTATCAGTGTGAGGGGCTGTATCAGTGTGAGGGGTTGTATCAGTGTGAGGGGCTGTATCAGTGTGAGGGGTTGTATCTGTGTGAGGGGCTGTATCTGTGTGAGGGGCTGTATCACCGTGAGGGGCAATATCAGTGCGAGTGGCTGTATCAGTGTGAGGGGCTGTATCAGTGTGAGGGACTGTATCAGTGCGAGGGGCCGTATCAGTGTGAGGGGCTGTATCAGTGTGAGGGACTGTATCAGTGCGAGGGGCCGTATCAGTGTGAGGGGCTGTATCAGTGTGAGGGCCTGTATCAGTGTGAGGGTCTGTGTCAGTGTGAGGGACTGTATCAGTGTGAGTGCCTGTCAGTGTGAGTGACTGTATCAGTGTTAGGGACTGTATCAGTGTGAGGGTCTGTGTCAGTGTGAGGGACTGTATCAGTGTGAGTGACTGTATCAGTGTGAGGGACTGTATCAGTGTGAGGGACTGTATCAGTGTGAGTGACTTTATCAGTGTGAGTGACTGTATCCGTGTGAGGGTCTGTGTCAGTGTGAGGGGCTGTATCAGTGTGAGGGGCTGTATCAGTGTGAGGGACTGTATCAATGTGAGGGTCTGTGTCAGTGTGAGGGACTGTATCATTGTGAGGGTTTGTATCAGTGTGAGGGGCTGTATCAGTGTGAGGGGTTGTATCAGTGTGAGGGGCTGTATCAGTGTGAGGGGTTGTGTCTGTGTGAGGGGCTCTATCTGTGTGAGGGGCAGTATCAGTGTGAGGGACTATATCAGTGCGAGTGGCTGTATCAGTGTGAGGGGCTGTATCAGTGTGAGGGGTTGTATCAGTGTGAGGGGTTGTATTGGACTCAGGGACTGTATCAGTGTGAGTGTCTGTATCAGTATGAGGGACTGTATCAGTGTGAGGGGCTGTATCAGTGTGAGGGGCTGTATCAGTGTGAGGGGCTGCCTCAGTGTGAGGGGCTGTATCAGCGTGAGGGGCAATATCAGTGCGAGTGGCTGTATCAGTGTGAGGGGCTGTATCAGTGTGAGGGGCTGTATCAGTGTGAGGAGCTTTTTCAGTGTGAGGGGCTGTATCAGTGTGAGGGCCTGTATCAGTGTGAGGGGCTGTACCAGTATGAGCCTCTGTATCAGTGTGAGGGGCTGTATCAGTGTGAGGGACTATATCAGTGCGAGTGGCTGTATCAGTGTGAGGAGCTGTATCAGTCTGAGGGGTTGTATCAGTGTGAGGGGTTGTATGGGACTGAGGGACTGTATCAGTGTGAGTGGCTGTATCAGTGTGAGGGACTGTATCAGTGTGAAGGGCTGTATCAGTGTGAGGGGCTGTATCAGTGTGAGGGGCTGTATCAGTGTGAGGGGCTGTATCTGTGTGAGGGGCTCTATCAGTTTGAGGGATTGTATCAGTGTGAGGGGCTGTATCAGTGTGAGGAGCTGTATCAGTGAGAGAGGCTGTATCAGTGTGAGGGGCTGTATCAGTGTGAGCCTCTGTATCAGCGTGAGCCTCTGTATCAGCGTGAGGAGCTGTATCAGTGTGAGGGGCTGTATCAGTGTGAGGAGCTGTGTCAGTGAGAGAGGCTGTATCAGTGTGAGGGGCTGTCTCAGTGTGAGCCTCTGTATCAGCGTGAGCCTCTGTATCAGTGTGAGTGACTGTATCAGTGTGAGTGGCTGTATCAGTGTCAGGGGCCGTATCAGTGTGAGGGGCTGTATCAGTGTAAGGGGCTGTATCAGTGTGAGGGGCAGTACCAGTATGAGCCTCTGTATCAGTGTGAGGGGCTGTATCAGTGTGAGGGGCTGTATCAGTGTGAGGGGCTGTATCAGTGTGATGGGCTGTATCAGTGTGAGGGGCTGTATCAGTGTGAGCCTCTGTATCAGCGTGAGCCTCTGTATCAGTGTGAGTGACTGTATCAGTGTGAGTGGCTGTATCAGTGTGAGGGGCTGTATCAGTGTGAGGGGCTGTATCAGTGTGAGGGGCTGCATCAGTGTGAGGGACTCTATCAGTGTGAGGGGCTGTATCAGTGTGAGGGGCTGTATCAGTGTGAGGGACTGTATCAGTGTGAGTGACTGTATCAGTGTGAGGGGCCGTATCAGTGTGAGGGGCTGTATCAGTGTGAGGGACTGTATCAGTGTGAGGGTCTGTGTCAGTGTGAGGGACTGTATCAGTGTGAGTGACTGTATCAGTGTGAGTGAATGTATCAGTGTGAGGGACTGTATCAATGTGAGGGTCTGTGTCAGTGTGAGGGACTGTATCAGTGTGAGTGACTGTATCAGTGTGAGTGACTGTATCAGTGTGAGGGACTGTATCAGAGTGAGGGTCTGTGTCAGTGTGAGGGACTGTATCAGTGTGAGGGGCTGTATCAGTGTGAGTGACTGTATCCGTGTGAGGGTCTGTATCAGTGTGAGTGGCTGTATCAGTGTGAGGGACTGTATCAGTGTGAGGGGCTGTATCAGCGTGAGGGGCAATATCAGTGCGAGTGACTGTATCAGTGTGAGGGGCTGTATCAGTGTGAGGGGCTGTATCAGTGTGAAGGTTTTTGTCAGTGTGAGGCAATGTATCAGTGTGAGGGGCTGTATCAGTGTGAGGGGCTGTATCAGTGTGAGGGACTGTATCAGTGTGAGTGACTGTATCAGTGTGAGGGGCCGTATCAGTGTGAGGGGCTGTATCAGTGTGAGGGACTGTATCTGTGTGAGGGTCTGTGTCAGTGTGAGTGACTGTATCAGTGTGAGTGACTGTATCAGTGTGAGGGACTGTATCAGAGTGAGGGTCTGTGTCAGTGTGAGGGACTGTATCAGTGTGAGGGGCTGTATCAGTGTGAGTGACTGTATCCGTGTGAGGGTCTGTATCAGTGTGAGGGGCTGTATCAGCGTGAGGGGCAATATCAGTGCGAGTGACTGTATCAGTGTGAGGGGCTGTATCAGTGTGAGGGGCTGTATCAGTGTGAAGGTTTTTGTCAGTGTGAGGCACTGTATCAGTGTGAGGAGCTGTATCAGTTTGAGGGGCTGTATCAGTGTGAGGAGCTGTATCAGTATGAGGGACTGTATCAGTGTGAGGGGCTGTATCAGTGTGAGGGCCTGTGTCAGTGTGAGGGGCTGTTCCAATATGAGGCTCTGTATCAGTGTGAGGGGCTGTATCAGTGTGAGGGACTATATCAGTGCGAGTGGCTGTATCAGTGTGAGGGGCTGTATCAGTCTGAGGGGTTGTATCAGTGTGAGGGGTTGTATTGGACTGAGGGACTGTATCAGTGTGAGTGGCTGTATCAGTGTGAGGGACTGTATCAGTGTGAGGGGCTGTATCAGTGTGAGGGGCTGTATCAGTGTGAGGGGCTGTATCTGTGTGAGGGGCTCTATCAGTTTGAGGGATTGTATCAGTGTGAGGGGCTGTATCAGTGTGAGGAGCTGTATCAGTGAGAGAGGCTGTATCAGTGTGAGGGGCTGTATGAGTGTGAGCCTCTGTATCAGCGTGAGCCTCTGTATCAGCGTGAGGGGCTGTATCAGTGTGAGGGGCTGTACCAGTATGAGCCTCTGTATCAGTGTGAGGGGCTGTATCAGTGTGAGGGGCTGTATCAGTGTGAGGAGCTGTGTCAGTGAGAGAGGCTGTATCAGCGTGAGCCTCTGTATCAGTGTGAGTGACTGTATCAGTGTGAGTGGCTGTATCAGTGTCAGGGGCCGTATCAGTGTGAGGGCTGTATCAGTGTCAGGGGCTGTATCAGTGTGAGGGGCTGTACCAGTATGAGCCTCTGTATCAGTGTGAGGGGCTGTATCAGTGTGAGGGGCTGTATCAGTGTGAGGGGCTGTATCAGTGTGATGGGCTGTATCAGTGTGAGGGGCTGTATCCGTGTGAGCCTCTGTATCAGCGTGAGCCTCTGTATCAGTGTGAGTGACTGTATCAGTGTGAGTGGCTGTATCAGTGTGAGGGGCTGGATCAGTGTGAGGGGCTGTATCAGTGTGAGGGGCTGCATCAGTGTGAGGGACTCTATCAGTGTGAGGGGCTGTATCAGTGTGAGGGGCTGTATCAGTGTGAGGGACTGTATCAGTGTGAGTGACTGTATCAGTGTGAGGGGCCGTATCAGTGTGAGGGGCTGTATCAGTGTGAGGGACTGTATCAGTGTGAGGGTCTGTGTCAGTGTGAGGGACTGTATCAGTGTGAGTGGCTGTATCAGTGTGAGGGTCTGTATCAGTGTGAGGGGCTGTATCAGCGTGAGGGGCAATATCAGTGCGAGTGACTGTATCAGTGCGAGTGACTGTATCAGTGTGAGGGGCTGTATCTGTGTGAGGGGCTGTATCAGTGTGAAGGTTTTTGTCAGTGTGAGGCACTGTATCAGTGTGAGGAGCTGTATCAGTGTGAGGGGCTGTCTCAGTGTGAGGGGCTGTATCAGTGTGAGGGACTGTATCAGTGTGAGTGACTGTATCAGTGTGAGGGGCCATATCAGTGTGAGGGGGTGTATCAGTGTGAGGGACTGTATCTGTGTGAGGGTCTGTGTCAGTGTGAGGGACTGTATCAGTGTGAGTGAATGTATCAGTGTGAGTGACTGTATCAGTGTGAGGGACTGTATCAATGTGAGGGTCTGTTTCAGTGTGAGGGACTGTATCAGTGTGAGGGGCTGTATCAGTGTGAGGGACTGTATCTGTGTGAGTGACTGTGTCAGTGTGAGGGACTGTATCAGTGTGAGGGACTGTATCAGTGTGAGTGACTGTATCAGTGTGAGGGACTGTATCAATGTGAGGGTCTTTGTCAGTGTGAGGGACTGTATCAGTGTGAGTGACTGTATCAGTGTGAGTGACTGTATCAGTGTGAGGGACTGTATCAGTGTGAGGGTCTGTGTCAGTGTGAGGGACTGTATCAGTGTGAGTGACTGTATCAGTGTGAGTGACTGTATCCGTGTGAGGGTCTGTATCAGTGTGAGGGGCTGTATCTGTGTGAGGGGCTGTATCAGTGTGAGGGTCTGTGTCAGTGTGAGGGGCTGTATCAGTGTGACGGGCTGTATCAGTGTGAGGGACTGTATCAATGTGAGGGTCTGTGTCAGTGTGAGGGACTGTATCATTGTGAGGGTTTGTATCAGTGTGAGGGGCTGTATCAGTGTGAGGGGTTGTATCAGTGTGAGGGGCTGTATCAGTGTGAGGTGTTCTATCTGTGTGAGGGGCTCTATCTGTGTGAGGGGCTGTATCAGTGTGAGGGACTATATCAGTGCGAGTGGCTGTATCAGTGTGAGGGGCTGTATCAGTGTGAGGGGTTGTATCAGTGTGAGGGGTTGTATTGGACTGAGGGACTGTATCAGTGTGAGGGGCTGTATCAGTGTGAGGGGCTGTATCAGTGTGAGGGGCTGCATCAGTGTGAGGGGCTGTATCAGTGTGAGGGGCAATATCAGTGCGCGTGGCTGTATCAGTGTGAGGGGCTGTATCAGTGTGAGGGGCTGTATCAGTGTGAGGAGCTTTTTCAGTGTGAGGGGCTGTATCAGTGTGACGGCCTGTGTCAGTGTGAGGGGCTGTTCCAATATGAGCCTCTGTATCAGTGTGAGGGGCTGTATCAGTGTGAGGGACTATATCAGTGCGAGTGGCTGTATCAGTGTGAGGGGCTGTATCAGTCTGAGGGGTTGTATCAGTGTGAGGGGTTGTATTGGACTGAGGGACTGTATCAGTGTGAGTGGCTGTATCAGTGTGAGGGACTGTATCAGTGTGAGGGGCTGTATCAGTGTGAGGGGCTGTATCAGTGTTAGGGGCTGTATCTGTGTGAGGGGCTCTATCAGTTTGAGGGATTGTATCAGTGTGAGGGGCTGTATCAGTGTGAGGAGCTGTATCAGTGAGAGAGGCTGTATCAGTGTGAGGGGCTGTATGAGTGTGAGCCTCTGTATCAGCGTGAGCCTCTGTATCAGCGTGAGGGGCTGTATCAGTGTGAGGGGCTGTACCAGTATGAGCCTCTGTATCAGTGTGAGGGGCTGTATCAGTGTGAGGGGCTGTATCAGTGTGAGGAGCTGTGTCAGTGAGAGAGGCTGTATCAGCGTGAGCCTCTGTATCAGTGTGAGTGACTGTATCAGTGTGAGTGGCTGTATCAGTGTCAGGGGCCGTATCAGTGTGAGGGCTGTATCAGTGTCAGGGGCTGTATCAGTGTGAGGGGCTGTACCAGTATGAGCCTCTGTATCAGTGTGAGGGGCTGTATCAGTGTGAGGGGCTGTATCAGTGTGAGGGGCTGTATCAGTGTGATGGGCTGTATCAGTGTGAGGGGCTGTATCAGTGTGAGCGGCTGTATCCGTGTGAGCCTCTGTATCAGCGTGAGCCTCTGTATCAGTGTGAGTGGCTGTATCAGTGTGAGGGGCTGTATCAGTGTGAGGGGCTGTATCAGTGTGAGGGACTGTATCAGTGTGAGTGACTGTATCAGTGTGAGGGGCCATATCAGTGTGAGGGGGTGTATCAGTGTGAGGGACTGTATCTGTGTGAGGGTCTGTGTCAGTGTGAGGGACTGTATCAGTGTGAGTGAATGTATCAGTGTGAGTGACTGTATCAGTGTGAGGGACTGTATCAATGTGAGGGTCTGTTTCAGTGTGAGGGACTGTATCAGTGTGAGGGGCTGTATCAGTGTGAGGGACTGTATCTGTGTGAGTGACTGTGTCAGTGTGAGGGACTGTATCAGTGTGAGGGACTGTATCAGTGTGAGTGACTGTATCAGTGTGAGGGACTGTATCAATGTGAGGGTCTTTGTCAGTGTGAGGGACTGTATCAGTGTGAGTGACTGTATCAGTGTGAGTGACTGTATCAGTGTGAGGGACTGTATCAGTGTGAGGGTCTGTGTCAGTGTGAGGGACTGTATCAGTGTGAGTGACTGTATCAGTGTGAGTGACTGTATCCGTGTGAGGGTCTGTATCAGTGTGAGGGGCTGTATCTGTGTGAGGGGCTGTATCAGTGTGAGGGTCTGTGTCAGTGTGAGGGGCTGTATCAGTGTGACGGGCTGTATCAGTGTGAGGGACTGTATCAATGTGAGGGTCTGTGTCAGTGTGAGGGACTGTATCATTGTGAGGGTTTGTATCAGTGTGAGGGGCTGTATCAGTGTGAGGGGTTGTATCAGTGTGAGGGGCTGTATCAGTGTGAGGTGTTCTATCTGTGTGAGGGGCTCTATCTGTGTGAGGGGCTGTATCAGTGTGAGGGACTATGTCAGTGCGAGTGGCTGTATCAGTGTGAGGGGCTGTATCAGTGTGAGGGGTTGTATCAGTGTGAGGGGTTGTATTGGACTGAGGGACTGTATCAGTGTGAGGGGCTGTATCAGTGTGAGGGGCTGTATCAGTGTGAGGGGCTGCATCAGTGTGAGGGGCTGTATCAGTGTGAGGGGCAATATCAGTGCGCGTGGCTGTATCAGTGTGAGGGGCTGTATCAGTGTGAGGGGCTGTATCAGTGTGAGGAGCTTTTTCAGTGTGAGGGGCTGTATCAGTGTGACGGCCTGTGTCAGTGTGAGGGGCTGTTCCAATATGAGCCTCTGTATCAGTGTGAGGGGCTGTATCAGTGTGAGGGACTATATCAGTGCGAGTGGCTGTATCAGTGTGAGGGGCTGTATCAGTCTGAGGGGTTGTATCAGTGTGAGGGGTTGTATTGGACTGAGGGACTGTATCAGTGTGAGTGGCTGTATCAGTGTGAGGGACTGTATCAGTGTGAGGGGCTGTATCAGTGTGAGGGGCTGTATCAGTGTTAGGGGCTGTATCTGTGTGAGGGGCTCTATCAGTTTGAGGGATTGTATCAGTGTGAGGGGCTGTATCAGTGTGAGGAGCTGTATCAGTGAGAGAGGCTGTATCAGTGTGAGGGGCTGTATGAGTGTGAGCCTCTGTATCAGCGTGAGCCTCTGTATCAGCGTGAGGGGCTGTATCAGTGTGAGGGGCTGTACCAGTATGAGCCTCTGTATCAGTGTGAGGGGCTGTATCAGTGTGAGGGGCTGTATCAGTGTGAGGAGCTGTGTCAGTGAGAGAGGCTGTATCAGCGTGAGCCTCTGTATCAGTGTGAGTGACTGTATCAGTGTGAGTGGCTGTATCAGTGTCAGGGGCCGTATCAGTGTGAGGGCTGTATCAGTGTCAGGGGCTGTATCAGTGTGAGGGGCTGTACCAGTATGAGCCTCTGTATCAGTGTGAGGGGCTGTATCAGTGTGAGGGGCTGTATCAGTGTGTGGGGCTGTATCAGTGTGATGGGCTGTATCAGTGTGAGGGGCTGTATCAGTGTGAGCGGCTGTATCCGTGTGAGCCTCTGTATCAGCGTGAGCCTCTGTATCAGTGTGAGTGGCTGTATCAGTGTGAGGGGCTGTATCAGTGTGAGGGGCTGTATCAGTGTGAGGGGCTGCATCAGTGTGAGGGACTCTATCAGTGTGAGGGGCTGTATCAGTGTGAGGGGCTGTATCAGTGTGAGGGACTGTATCAGTGTGAGTGACTGTATCAGTGTGAGGGGCCGTATCAGTGTGAGGGGCTGTATCAGTGTGAGGGACTGTATCAGTGTGAGGGTCTGTGTCAGTGTGAGGGACTGTATCAGTGTGAGTGACTGTATCAGTGTGAGTGACTGTATCAGTGTGAGGGACTGTATCAATGTGAGGGTCTGTGTCAGTGTGAGGGACTGTATCAGTGTGAGTGACTGTATCAGTGTGAGGGACTGCATCTGTGTGAGTGACTGTGTCAGTGTGAGGGGCTGTATCAGTGTGAGGGGCTGTATTAGTGTGAGGGGCAGTATCAGCGTGAGGGTTAGTATCAGCGTGAGGGGCTGCATCAGCGTGAGGGGCTGTATCAGCGTGAGGGGCAGTATCAGTGTGAGGGGCTGTATTAGTGTGAGGGGCTGTATCAGCGTGAGGGGCTGTATCAGCGTGAGGGGCTGTATCAGTGTGAGGGGATGTATCAGTGTGAGGGACTGTATCAGTGTGAGGGGTTGTATCTGTGTGAGGGGCTGTATCTGTGTGAGGGGCAGAATCAGCGTGAGGAGCAATAACAGTGCGAGTGGCTGTATCAGTGTGAGGGGCTGTATCAGTGTGAGGGTCTGTATCAGTGTGAAGGGCTGTATCAGTGTGAGGGGCTGTGTCTGTGTGAGGGGCTGTATCTGTGTGAGGGGCTGTATCAGTGTGAGGGGCAATATCAGTGCGAGTGGCTGTATCAGTGTGAGGGGCTGTATCTGTGTGAGGGGCTGTATCAGCGTGAGGGGCAATATCAGTGCGAGTGGCTGTATCAGTGTGAGGGGTTGTATCAGTGTGAGGGTCTGTATCAGTGTGAGGGGCTGTATCAGTGTGAGGGGCTGTATCAGTGTGAGGGGCTGTATCAGTGTGAGGGGTTGTATCAGTGTGAGGGGCTGTATCAGTGTGAGGGGTTGTATCTGTTTGAGGGGCTGTATCTGTGTGAGGGGCTGTATCAGCGTGAGGGGCAATATCAGTGCGAGTGGCTGTATCAGTGTGAGGGTCTGTATCAGTGTGAGGGGCTGTATCATTGTGAGGGGCTGTATCAGTGTGAGGGACTGTATCAGTGTGAGGGGCTGTATCAGTGTGAGGGGCTGTATTAGTGTGAGGGGCAGTATCAGTGTGAGTGACTGTATCAGTGTGAGTGACTGTATCAGTTTGAGTGGCTGTATCAGTGTGAGGGGCCGTATCAGTGTGAGGGGCTGTTTCAGTGTGAGGGGCTGCATCAGTGTGAGGGGTTGTATCAGTGTGAGGAGTTGTCCCAGTGTGAGGGGTTGTATCAGTGTGAGGGGCTGTATCAGTGTGAGTGACTGTATCAGTGTGAGTGACTGTATCAGTGTGAGTGGCTGTATCAGTGTGAGCCTCTGTATCAGTGTGAGCCTCTGTATCAGTGTGAGGGGCTGTATCAGTGTGAAGGGCTGTATCAGTGTGAGGGGTTGTATCAGTGTGAGGAGTTGTCCCAGTGTGAGGGGTTGTATCAGTGTGAGGGGTTGTATCAGTGTGAGGGGCTGTATCAGTGTGAGGGACTGTATCAGTGTGAGTGACTGTATCAGTGTGAGGGGCTGTATCAGTGTGAGCCTCTGTATCAGAGTTAGCCTCTGTATCAGTGTGAGGGGTTGTATCAGTGTGAGGAGCTGTACCAGTGTGAGGGGTTGTATCAATGTGAGGGGCTGTATCAGTGTGAGGGGCCGTATCAGCGCATGGTCCTATTTCAGAGAGAGAATTGGCAATGTATCGTGGTTCTGCTCTGTAATTCCACTTAATTTTACTCGGCTGGAAATGTAGGATTTGACTGGCGTAATTCGATTTTAACACCATTGCCTGCTTTTCATTCATCCTGTTGCTGAATGCTCTGACAGTCAGACACATCTTAGTGGCCAGTGAGGTCCGGAAAGGACTGAGGGGGTTAGAGGAAGGGAGAGACTCGCAGTGATCCAGAGATGGAGCGCAAAAGGAAGTCTGTGATTTTACTCCTCCATTTCCGGCAGCTTCTTAATGTTGTGGTTTCCTCATGATTTATATTTCTGTGATGTTACATATCACCTCGATGGTGATTCTCCTTATCTATTTGAACAAGTTGCATACATGCTGCACAAACACTATTATTTATGGAGTGACTCAGTCTCAGTTCACAGAGCAGATCGAGAATGCTCTGAAGTATTCAGTTATGCCAATTTTTCTGTTATTTGAAGAAACAATTAGGAGAAGACCAGAAGCGGCTGTCAGTGTTTCTCATGCATTAACATGTTGTATTTAACTCAAGACTCCCAGCACCTGAATGGCACGAGCATCCTGAAGTGGTCAGTGAAGCTGCCCAGCAGGGAGGTTGGGTTCCAGTGGTGTTGTAGCTGAGGAGAGTTTGGGCGCAGGGGAGCAATTGTATTTAGGAATGGGCACTATAACTGATTGCCAGTTCAAATATAATCCTTTCAGGACTGGGGAAGGTGGGACCTGTGCAAACAGGACGGGGTGCACCTGGACCAGAGGGGCACCAATATCCTGGGAGGGAAATTTGTTACGGCTCTTCAGGGAGGTTTAAACTAATTTGTCAGGGGAGTGGGAAAAGGAGTTGTAGTCCAGAAGTCAGTGTTGAGGGTGGTGAGGTATTGGGGAAGTATCAGCGTCAAGGGTGGGTACCGGTAGACAGGAAGGTGGGTTGAAGTGTGTCTACTTCAATGCAAGGAGCATCCGGAACAAGGTAGATGAACTTCGGGCGTGGATTGGAACTTGGGACTACGATGTTGTGGCCATTACGGAGAAGTGGGTAGAACAAGGGCAGGAATGGTTGTTGGACGTTCCGGGGTATAGATGTTTCAGTAAGTGTAGGGAAGCTGGTAAAAGAGGTGGAGGAGTAGCATTGTTAATCAAGGATAGTTTAACGGCTGTGGAAAGGCACTTCGAGGGGGATCTGCACACTGAGGTAATATGGGCTGAGGTTAGGAATAGGAAAGGAGCGGTCATGTTGTTAGGAGTTTACTATAGGCCCCCAAATAGTAATAGAGATGTGGAGCAAGAAATTGCTAAGCAGATTATGGATAGGTGTGGGGGTCACAGGGTAGTTGTCATGGGGGACTTTAACTTTCCAAATATTGATTGTAGCCTTTATAGGTCGAATAGTTCGTATGGGGCAGTTTTTGTGCAGTGTGTGCAGGAGGAGTTCCTGACACAATATGTGGATAAGCCGACAAGAGGTGGGGCCACATTGGATTTGGTAATGGGAAATGAACCGGGCCAAGGCTTGGATTTGGTTGTGGGAGAGCACTTTGGAGATAGCGACCACAATTCGGTGTCTGTTGTTATTGCAATGGAGAGGGATAGGGCCATGTGGCAGGGCATAGTTTACAATTGGGGGAGAGGTAATTACGATGCAATCAGGCGGGAATTAGGAAGCATAGGATGGGAACAAAAATTGTCAGGGAACGGCACTAATGAAAAGTGGAACTTTTTCAAGGAACAAATACTGCGTGTCCTTGATAGGTTAGGTATGTCCCTGCCAGGCAGAGAGGAAATGGCCGAGTGAGGGAACCATGGTTCACAAAAGAGGTGGAATGTCTTGTCAAGAGGAAGAAGGAAACATATGTAAGGTTGAGAAAACAAGGTTCAGTTGGCTCGATGGAGGGTTACAAGTTAGCAAGAAATGAGCTGAAAAAGGGGTTTACGAGAGCTAGGAGGGGGCATGAGAAGTCCTTGGCGGGTCGGATCAAGGAAAACCCCAAAGCTTTTTACTCTTATGTGAGGAATAAAGGAATGACCAGGGTGAGGTTGGGGGCGGTCAAGGACGGCAGTGGGAATTTGTGCATGGAGTCAGAAGAGATAGGAGAGGTGATGAATGAATACTTTTCTTCGGTGTTCACCAAGGAGAGGGGCCATGTTTTTGAGGAAGAGAGGGTGGCACAGGCTGATAGGCTGGAGGAAGTAGATGTTTGGGGGGAAGATGTACAAGCAATTTTGAATAAACTGAAAGTTGATAAGTCCCCTGGGCCTAATGAAATGTATCCTAGGATTCTTTGGGAGGCAAGGGATGAGATAGCAGAGCCTTTGGCTTTGATCTTTGGGTCCTCACTGTCCACGGGGATGGTGCCAGAGGACTGGAGAGTGGCGAATGTGGTTCCTCTGTTTAAGAAAATGAATAGAAATGACCCTGGTAATTATAGGCCGGTTAGTCTTACTTCGGTGGTCGGTAAGTTGATGGAAAAGGTCCTCAGGGATAGGATTTACAACCATTTAGAAAGATGCACCTTAATCCGGGATAGTCAGCACGGATTTGTGAAGGGCAGGTCTTGCCTCACAAATTTGATAGAATTTTTTGAGGAGGTAACTAAGTGTGTTGATGAAGGTAAGGCAGTTGATGTCATATACATGGATTTTAGTAAGGCGTTTGATAAAGTCCCCCATGGTCGGCTCATGATGAAAGTAAGGATGTGTGGGATAGAGGGAAGTTTGGCCGATTGGATAGGTAACTGGCTCTAACAGAAGACAGAGGGTGGTGGTGGATGGAAAATTTTCGGACTGGAAACCGGTTACCAGCGGAGTGCCACAGGGATCAGTGCTTGGTCCTCTGCTATTTGTCATTTTTATAAATTACTTGGAGGAGGGGGCTGAAGGGTGGATCAGTAAATTTGCTGATGACACCAAGATTGGTGGAGTAGTGGATGAGGTGGAGGGCTGTTGTAGGCTGCAAAGAGACATAGATAGGATGCAAAGCTGGGCTGAAAAATGGCAAATGGAGTTTAACCCTGATAAATGTGAGGTGATTCATTTTGGGAGGACTAATTTAAATGTAGATTACAGGGTCAAAGGTAGGGTTCTGAAGACTGTGGAGGAACAGAGAGACCTTGGGGTCCATATCCACAGATCTCTAAAGGTTGCCACTGAAGTGGATAGATCTGTGAAGAAGGCCTATAGTATGTTAGCTTTTATTAACAGGGGGTTGGAGTTTAAGAGCCGTGGGGTTATGCTGCAACTGTACAGGACCTTGGTGAAAACAACATTTGGAATACTGTGTGCAGTTCTGGACACCTCACTATAAGAAGGATGTGGAAGCGCTGGAAAGAGTGCAGAGGAGATTTACCAGGATGCTGCCTGGTTTGGAGGGTAGGTCTTATGAGGAAAGGTTTGAGGGAGCTAGGGCTGTTCTCTCTGGAGTGGAGGAGGCTGAGGGGAGACTTAATACAGGTTTATGAAATGATGAAGGGGATAGATAGAGTGAACGTTCAAAGACTATTTCCTCGGGTGGATGGAGCTATTACAAGGGGCATAACTATAAGGTTCGTGGTGGGAGATATAGGGAGGATATCAGAGGTAGGTTCTTTACGCAGAGAGTGGTTGGGGTGTGGAATGGACTGCCTGCAGTGATAGTGGAGTCAGACACTTTAGGAACATTTAAGTGGTTATTGGATAGGCACATGGAGCACACCAGGATGATAGGGAGTGGGATAGCTTGATCTTGGTTTCAGATAAAGCTCGGCACAACATCGTGGGCCGAAAGGCCTGCTCTGTGCTGTACTGTTCTATGTTCTATGACAGGACCAGTATTTTCTTGCATTCCATCTACAGCACGGCTGAAGAGAGTAAGTTCAGATATTTCAGTGAATAAATTCAGTTTGTAACTCCCAGACTAAGAACCTCTTCAAGTGGTACAGAGAGAGACAGAGCTGGATTGCAGTTTAGAGCAGTTATTTTCAACCCGGCTTCTGTGGCAACCCAGAGCTCCATGAGAATGTTTAATGTGTTCCTCCACAGTGTCAGTTTGCACTTATTAAATCTGATTACAAAGAGGCCCAGAACAGAGAACGGGCACCAAACATTGGGTGGCACAGTGGTTCACACTGCTGCCTCACAGCACCAGGGACCCAGGTTCGATTCTAGCCTTGGGTGACTGTGTGGAGTTTGCATGTTCTCCCTGTGTCTGAGTGGGTTTCCTCCAGGTGTTCCTGTTGCCTAATACATTTGGGTCATGGTGAATAAGCGGGTACAGAGATAGGGCCAGGGATGTGGGCAAGGATAAGATGCTCTTTCAGAGAGTTTGTACAGCTTGATGGGCCTAATGGCTACCTCTGCACTGTGGGGATTCTATGATTCCACGACCTGCAGCCATGCTGGTGTCTTAAACCATGTGTGTATTTCTACTGGCACAAGAAGTATCTCATTCATGATGGACCTTCCCTTCCCATTGAAGAGATGGGTCACACATTGTGAACCCCATTCAAGATGGCGCCGGAGCAAGGTGACTTCTTGCAATCTGTGCCGAGCATACCTTCTAATTCTATCTTTTACTCTTGTTCTACGCTTCTAAATCTTTATTCTAACTCTTTTAAACTCTCTAACAATGCTCTAAGTCACTTTCTGTGCACCCTCGTTATGACTGCAACACTTCATTCTGCACTCTTTCCTTTCCTTCTCTATGTAAGATATGCTTTGTCTGTATAGCGTACAAGAAACAATACTTTTTTACTGTATACTAATACATGTGACAATAATGAATCAAATCAAATTATATCTTCCTGAGCAGTAATACGCTGCAGGCAGAACTTTTGCCCCTCACTGCATTCGGGCTCTGCTGGCGCTGACTGGTGGAAAATTCTCTCGTCCCTGAAGTCACAATAACCAATAGGGACAGAAGAGGTAGCAGAACATACCAGAACCTTGGTCCCTGGGCCATGTGGCAAGGTAGGGTTTAGGTGCGTCAGAGTGGGGAGGGCAAAGAGGACCTCAGGGAAGGGGTTAGGTGGCTGATTGAAGCTTTGGGGAGAGTGATCGGGGGTGGGTCGGGAGGTCCGGCAGCTGCGGAACATTATTGGAGTGTGACCAAATTGGGGAATCTGAAGGATTCATATCTTCCGCACTCCACCCCCTGCACCCCAACCTCACCTCTCCTTCCTGCCTGAGATCTGAGCCTGTTCATTTTTAGGCCAGGTAAATCCTCCCATCAGACCAAACATTGAGGGTTGGGTGGAAAAATGCCTGAAATTGGCAAGTAATTGACCACTGAAAGATCACAATTTGGAGAAAGGGTAAGGAGCAAAATTGATGTGAGGTAGGGGTGGGCGAGAAGCCAGAGGGAATCCATTCCTTCAATTTCATTCTCAGTCCCTCTGCTTAAACACCCTCACTGGGGAAATGTGAAATTCAGGCCACTGTCTCACAGACAACAACACACAGACTGTAGACTCAGGACACAAGGGATCACCACATCAGTGACAATCCATGGCTGACGTGAGCAAACAGCCAGTGAGAAACTCGGTCGGTATGCACATTTTCTGCCCAGTGCACTGTTTGGCTTTCAATCTGAGTTTTTTTTTCTGGGGAATGAGTGCAGGATCAATACTTGAAGAGGCGGTAATATTCCCAGCAAGACCTGGAGTGAAAGGTTTGAAATTGATTGCGGTTATTTATCTAGCTTCTAAACAGAGGTGGAATTCCTTCCCCACCTTTAAAATGGAGGGAGTTCTTTCAGGAGGATGTAACAAGCAGGATGAATAAAGGGGAACCAGTAGATGTGGTGAATTTGGATTTCCAGAAGGCATTACATAAAGTGCCACTTGAAATGTTACTGCAGCAGATTAAAGCTTACAGTGCTATATTAGCCAAGATAAAATACTGGCCGAACACCAGAAAACAGGCAGCCAAATCTACCTTGGAGTGGTAATCACTGTCAGTTTGCCGTTCAACTCCTTTTCATGTACCCGAGACTGGAGCTGGACATTTGTTGTAACAAAGGCCAAGTGAGAGCTGTGCAGACCATCAGCCTCAGGGGTCCCTTCAGTGCAGTGCAGGATCTCTGGGGGACGTGAAGCTATGTCCCCCTTTTTTAAGGCACTAACCAGGAAGTTGAAAGGCCCCCATCAGGAGATAAGGTGAGTGTGTAAGGTCAGTGAGTGGGATAGGTCAGGGGAGTCATTTCTCGAGATGGAGGGTCTGGAGATTGTGCCTGTCGGAGGTGGTTGGGAAGTAATTGGGGAGTGGGGGTGGTTGGATGTTCAGAGGGGGGTGGAGAGTTACTGAAGTGATTGGGGCAGTTAAGTGGAGTTGTCCGGTGGTCGTGGTGGGGGGGTTGTGGATTAGTGCGGTGGTTGGCGGAACTGTGACAGTCAGATGGGGTAATTGGGTGTCACAGGGGATGGGGCAGGTGTTGGAGTTGTGAGAGAATTAGTGGGATGGTCAGGGAGTGTGTGGGTAGTGGGGTAATCAGGTACAGTGGTAGGTGATCAGGGAGATGGGGGAGTGGGAGATAGTTTAATGGCCGGGGGGCGGGGGTGGTAGTCAGATGGTTGGGGATGTGGTGGGCAGTCGGGGACAGGGCTTGATGGGGTGGTCAGGGGGGTAGTTGGTATGGTCGGGGTTTTGAGCGGTGGGGGGAAATTCGGGGGATGGGGAGTAGTATGGTTGTAGAAGTTGCGAATTAAAGGGGTAATCAGGTGGTCAGATGTGGGTGTGCTGTCATGGGGCGGAGAGGATGGTCAGGTGGCTGGCGAGGTGGGGGAGGTAGTTCGGGTTAGGGTGATTTTGGGTGGTCGGGGGGTTTTGTCAGGAGGTGAGGGGGGATTTGGGGGGTAGACTGCAGAACAATGATATTCAGAAACATCTGGGTGTCCCCTTCATGAAACACAAAAAGTTAGCATGAAGGTGCAGCAAGTAAAATGGAAGCCAAACTGACATTTGGACCTTTAATTCAAGGGAGTAGAAAGGTAGGGAAGTCTTGCTACAACTGTACAGGGTGTATTGTTGAGACCATACTGAGAATGCTGCACAGTTCTGGTCTGTTATTTAAGGAGGGATGGATTGCATTGGATGTAGCTCAGAGAAGGTTCAGGAATGTTTTCCCAGTTGAAATGTCTAATACTCGAGGGCACGCACCTAAGGAGAGAGGTGGAAGTTCAAAGGAGATGTGAGGGGCAAGTTTTTTTACACAGACAGTGGTGTTTGGAACGTGCTGTCAGGGGCGATGGAGGAGGCAGATACGATGGGAGCTTTTAGACATGCAAGGTACAGAGGGATATGGACCAAAGGCAGGCAGAAGCGATTAGTTTAATTTGGTGTCATGTTCAGCACAACATGATGGGCCGAAGGGCCTGTTCCTGTGCTGTACTGTTCTACGTTTGGGCTGAATGGGGTTATCTTATGAGGGAAGGTTGTGCTAATTGGCTCAATGCTGATTGCTGTTCAGAAGGATGAGAGATTCGTTACCAAAATCAGTCAAGGGCCAGCAAGATGCGCTGTGTGCTCAGTAACAGTCGGTGCTCAGTGACAGTGGGTCCTCAGTGACAGTGGCTGCTCAGTGGGTTCTCAGTGACAGTGGCTGCTCAGTGGGTTGTCAGGGGCAGTGCGTGCTCAGTCGGTGCTGAGGGAGGGCATGAAGGGAAGATGGGAGAGAAAATGGACGAAGATGTAAATTCAGGGCCAGGGCAGTGGGAGCAGTGGAGAAAGTTTAGTCCTGTGAGCGATGGAGGAAGGGGGTGGGGGGGGGGGGGGGGGGGAGGAGGACGGGGGCGGGATGTGGCGGGGAGGCAGCTGGTCAGATGTTCCCAATGGGTGAGAAAATCCTTGAAATCCTGGCACTTATTGTTGGAGGTCAGGGTGGAGAGACCACACTCCCCATGTCTCTCCTCACTCACAATGACAAGTTTATAATTGATGACTTCTTCTCACAATTAACAAACCCAATCTTCCCCCATTCAACAAAATCCTTTCTCATTTTAAACCCTCCATTAAATCTCACCTCAGATTCCAGCACCACTTTGAAACAATCCTTCTGCTTGGGTCTGGAGGAAGTTAGTTTAAATGTTGGTATTCAGATAAAACATAAAGACATTTAGAAAGAGGATCATGTTGGAGAGACCAGTCTTGTGGCTCAATGTCTCTGTAATCAGCTTCATCAGCTCAGAGAGTGAGGATCCTGTTCCCGGATGTAATTCTTCATCTTTGACTCTCACCTGTATCTGGTTATTAAAGATACTCTGTCACTGCAAAAACTATCACAGCCTTTAATCATAAATTTCACACATTTCCTGTTACTTTAACCAAACAAAGATTTCTAGGAAATTGGAGACTAACAAACAGAAACATTGCCAATGAGTTTGCAGCATTTGAATTTTATTTGATTGGTTATTTACTGACAGAGCAAAGCAGTGTTACAGAACATAAGAACAGAGGAATATAATTCATCTTGCACCGAGGAACAACAAGCATTCGCTTTTTCAGGGTGACATGGATTTGAAATCAGTTTGCTGGGAGCGGCTGGTTATTTGAGTACAGATTTTCGGTGCAGGCTCTCTCTCTCTCTTACAGACAGTGCGGTTATTACAGGGAGGACAGTCTAGAGGGTGGGCAGCCGTCAAAGCGGATCAGCCTGGGATAGACCAGCTCAAACTCTTCGCAAGTTGAAGCATTCACACTTCATGATCACGATTCAGTAAGGGCTTGAGGGAAGAGAGTTTGTCATTCCAGCCGATCTGCCTGTAGTCGGGACACTTCTCATCCTTAAATGTAATCATGCGTCTCCCTGTCAAATGGACGTCTGCGTACAGAATCCACACACCTTGCTTCACCTCATGGGATGAGACCAGGTCGTTGAACCCACCTTTCTTCAGATCATTGACGAGTTCTTCGACGTGTCGAGGTTTACCCTTGAAATGGGCATGTTCATATAGAACAATGTCAGGATTTCCTAATTCCTCCTTCACAAGGCGCACTGACACAATCTCTCTGTCCATGGAGCCAAGTTGGTTGTGGTCACCTGGCCCATAAACCATGAAATCCCCTTTGAGGTCTTTGTCCTTGTAAGCAACCCAGTGTTTCCCCTCCACCTTCAGGGAGCGAGCAGTTTGAGAGAAAATCTCAGTCTCGAGATTGGGGACACTGTCTGTCAACTCCTTCCAGTTGCCTCTGCAATCTGGCTGGTCGTACAGCACAATCTTGCTCATGGTGTCAGCGGCTGTGTTTCTGTTGTCAGATTTCAGTGCGATGAGCAGCAGTGAAATTAAACGATAGTTTCTCGGTGTGAGAGTGAGGTTTTTATACACTTTCCCACTGCTGACTCAACATGATATAATCAGTAATCACCACCCAATAGGCATTCAGCAGCTACTGAATCCACCCACAAAACACAAACTCCCAAAGGGAGACCCACCCTTCACTTGGAGCATGTCACAATCACCTGGAACAGATATGCCGTGTAAATTCAGAATAGAGCACACCCTGGGTGACCCACATCTCAGGAACCGAGCTCACTATTGTTTGACAGCCTCTGGTGGCTGGGAGCGAGTGTGGTGACCTGGTCTCTGTGTTGGATTGTTGTGCTGGTGGCTGCATTAAAGTTACACATTTTCACTTTAACATTGGTGTTGTGATCCTGTGTCTGTGTCGATCTGAAAATACTGGGACGGTGGCAGCATCGGACCATGTCCCAATCTTCAAAATAAATTGGTGAGTTTGTCACTGACAAGTGGATATTCACCTCTATTTCGCCCACAATATTACAGCGCTGTAACAGCGGAGACTGTGGAAGCACCTGAGAAACTGCACAGGGGGAGGATTTCCTCCAGTCCCCATGCTCCGACCTTCCTTTACACATTCAGGCACTGTCACAGCTCTGCTCGACAAATCTGAACACTCACCACATGTCAGACCTTGTGCTAAAAATCTTAGCAAATCAGCTCAGCTATTGCTGCCATTCACACTCCAGAGGTGTTGGAAGTGTGAGATATTAATTCTCCCACCCCGTTCACCACTGGAATTCTTGCAGGGCGGGAGGGGAGCAGACCATGTAAAGGTCCATTGAAGTCAGATGGGAATCTCCGGTTTTCCCGTGAGTGCAGACAGAGAATCCTGCCCAATTGAATCATGATGTGGAGATGCCGGCGTTGGACTGGGGTAAACACAGTAAGAAGTTTAACAACACCAGGTTAAAGTCCAACAGGTTTATTTGGTAGCAAAAGCCACACAAGCTTTCGGAGCTGCAAGCCCCTTCTTCAGGTGAGTGGGAATTCTTCTTATAGAATTCCCACTCACCTGAAGAAGGGGCTTGCAGCTCCGAAAGCTCCGAGTGGGAATTCTATAAGAAGAATTCCCACTCACCTGAAGAAGGGGCTTGCAGCTCCGAAAGCTTGTGTGGCTTTTGCTACCAAATAAACCTGTTGGACTTTGTAAAGGGGAAAATACAAGGGGGGCACACTCTAAAATGGCAATACAAGAAAGCACACTGTAAAATGGCAATACAAGAAAGCACACTCTAAAATGGCTGCCTGGCACATAAAGGGTTAACTGGGAAAGCCAAAAGAGCAGACACAGGCTCCTGCTGTTCAGAAAAACCTAACAGACAAGCCATTTCCAAATCACAGACAGTGACTCATAGCAAACAAACACCTCAGGAAGCCAAAGCCAAGGGTCAAGACATCTTTTAAGATAAGGAAACCCCAAAACAAAGAGCTTAGATTAATGTTAAAGGAAAGCGGGAAATATGAATGCGAGGGAACCGATTAGCACCTGAACGAGACGAAACTAGCCATTGATAGATACAGACATAAGGAGATGTACCCATTCATAAAATGCTAAATGTCTATACCTGTTTGTACTCTTGTAAACATGGGGAAATGTACCCATTCATAAAATGTTAAATACTTGTACTCACTTAAACAATGTGATAATGTTCGAATCACCGGTTTACCCATTGTGTAAAGGGTATAAAATTGAACCGCTCCCGGCATACAATTGAGAGAAGGTTTGCTCCAGACCAATGTGCCTTGTCTCCACGGGGCTCCGTTTAATAAATCGTATTTTCTGAATCTCGAAGTCTGACTACTAGTGGATTTTTCCCACAACAGACTTTAACCTGGTGTTGTTAAACTTCTTACAATTGAATCAACCCAGCGAAACTCCATCAGCCCAGGGTTCTGCTTCAATCACTGCCTTCGGGATGAATCCTGGAGCTGCCCCGGAATGTGGACACAATGATATATGATCCAGAACTACTCTCCTACCCCAGCCCTGCAGGCCCCAGCCAGTGCCGGATTTCGGCATTAGCTAAACAAGCTACAGCTTAAGGCCTCACAATCCGCAGGGGCCTCAAAAGATTTCAGAATTTTGTTTTGAGGTGTTTTAAAATTACACGTGGCTTTTTATGTCTTCTGTAGTTTTTGAACTGAGAGCAACCATGTCTCAAGACAAACTGTCTGCACTTAGCATCATGGTAAGAGTTTTAACAACACCAGGTTAAAGTTCAACAGGCTTCATGTGCATAGAAAGTGATAAGCTGCGTCGCATATCATTTGAGGACATAATTCATGATTTTGCTTTTGAGAAATCAAGAAAGAAAATGTTTTAAGTTGTATCTGATATCAGTTTTCTGATTTTGCGAATGATTTCATTATTACTTATTTTAATAAAAGTGATCCTGATTACTTATTTTGTCAGCATTTTGTATATATATTAATATATCTTAAAATTATTTTTAAAATTACATTTAAGTATTGTTTCCAGGGTATATTATATTATAATCTATGAGAGAGATCAAGCCAGCCAAATGATGAATATGTAATCAGTAAATGCATTCATTTGAAAATAATTTGTATTTTTCACTTTAAATACCTTGCTATTAAATAATTAAAAGGCATAATTATGATTTCAGTTTTTTTGTGGCGACCCAAGCTCCTGTTTTGGTGCGCACCTTTGTGAGACCTTTTGGTGTAACTTTTTAACACGGGGCCTCCAAGATTTATATAGCTTAGGGCCTCACCAAGTCTAAATCCGGCACTGGCCTCAGCTCAGGCAGCTGATCTGAGGTGAAAGCAAAATTCTGCAGATGTTGGACTTGCGGATAGCGAAGAGCATTGTCGGGCAATACAGCAGGATATAGATAGGCTGGAAAATTGGGCGGAGAGGTGGCAGATGGAGTTTAATCCGGATAAATGCGAAGTGATGCATTTTGGAAGAAATAATGTAGGGAGGAGTTATACAATAAATGGCAGAGTCATCAGGAGTATAGAAACACAGAGGGACCTAGGTGTGCAAGTCCACAAATCCTTGAAGGTGGCAACACAGGTGGAGAAGGTGGTGAAGAAGGCATATGGTATGCTTGCCTTTATAGGACGGGGTATAGAGTATAAAATCTGGAGTCTGATGATGCAGCTGTATAGAACGCTGGTTAGGCCACATTTGGAGTACTGCGTCCAGTTCTGGTCGCCGCACTACCAGAAGGACGTGGAGGCATTGGAGAGAGTGCAGAGAAGGTTTACCAGGATGTTGCCTGGTATGGAGGGTCTTAGCTATGAGGAGAGATTGGGTAGACTGGGGTTGTTCTCCTTGGAAAGACGGAGAATGAGGGGAGATCTAATAGAGGTGTACAAGATTATGAAGGGTATAGATAGGGTGAACAGTGGGAAGCTTTTTCCCAGGTCCGAGGTGACGATCACAAGGGGTCACGGGCTCAAGGTGAGAGGGGCGAAGTATAACTCAGATATCAGAGGGATGTTTTTTACACAGAGGGTGGTGGGGGCCTGGAATGCGCTGCCAAGTAGGGTGGTGGAGGCAGGCACGCTGACATCGTTTAAGACTTACCTGGATAGTCACATGAGCAGCCTGGGAATGGAGGGATACAAACGATTGGTCTAGTCGGACCAAGGAGCGGCACAGGCTTGGAGGGCCGAAGGGCCTGTTTCCTGTGCTGTACTGTTCTTTGTTCTTTGTTGGAATCTGAAACAAAAACAGAAAATGTTGGAAAATCTCAGCAGGTCTGACAGCATCTGTGGTGAGAGAATAGAGCTAATGTTTCCCATCTGGATGATCCTTCGTCAGAGTTGGAGACAAAGAAAATAGGACAAGATTTATACTGATAGGGTGAGGGAATGGAGGGGGTGTGTTAATTGTCAAAGATAGAACATAGAACATAGAACAGTACAGCACAGAACAGGCCCTTCGGCCCACGATGTTGTGCCGAGCTTTGTCTGAAACCCAGATCAAGCTATTTCCTTCCTATCATCCCGAAGTACTCCATGTGCCTATCTAATAGCTTCTTAAATGTTCCTAAAGTTTCTGACTCCACTATCCCTGCAGGCAGTCCATTCCACACCTCAACCTCTCTCTGAGTAAAAAACCTACCTCGGACATCCTTCCTATATCTCCCACCATGAACCCTATAGTTATGCCCCCTAGTTACCGCTCCATTCACCCGAGGAAATAGTCTTTGAACATTCACTCTATCTATCCCCCTCATCATCTTATAAACCTCTATCAGCTCTCCTCTCAACCTCCTCCGCTCCAAAGAGAAAAGCCCAAGTTCCCTCAACCTTTCCTCATAAGACCTACCCTCCAAACCAGGCAACATCCTGGTAAATATTATAGACAGAAAGGCAAAGGGGATGTAAGTGGTACTTCCCATGGTTAAAAAGGGTGCTAATACCAGCCATTAAGAGATCAGAATGTGTAAATGGCAGAACAGAGGTAAGCAGATAGGCAAAGGACAACTTGAGACATGTAACAGATTGCCCCAGTGGGGGGGGGGAATAAGTTGGAAAGTGAGATTTTAAAGAATTGCTAAAATGAAACGATGGAAGAAATGAAAATTTAAATACATAGAAATCAAGCAATAAAAATAATAAATGAAATGAAGTGAAATAATATAAATGGAAATGGGGTGAAGGTGGAGGAGCAAGTTCAGGCTCTGAAGGTGTTGAACTCAGTGTTCAGTCCGGAAGGCTGTAAAATGCCTAACCGAACGTGAGGTGCTGTTCCTCCAGTTTACATTGGGGCTCACAAGAACATTGCAAAAGGCCAAGGATGGTCATGTGGGCAGGAGAGGAGGATGGTGTATTGAAATGGCAAGCGACAGGAAGGTTTGGGTCCTTGCGGATGGACCAAAGGTGTTCTGCAAAGAGGTCACCCTGTCTGCAATTGGTCTCTCCAAAGTAGAGTAGACTGCATTGGGAGCAGTGAATACAATAGACCAGATTGAAGGAGGTGCATGTGAAACACTGCTTCACCCTGAAAAGAGTGTTTAGGATCTGGGATAGTGAGCGGGGAGGGTGGGGAGGGGGGGAGGATAAGGGGCAGGTGTTGCGCCTTCTGCAATTGCACAGGAAGGTGTCATGGGTGGTGGATGAGGTGTTGGGTGGGATGGAGAAGTGGACCAGGGTATCCCGGAGGGAACAGTCCCTGTGGAATGCTGACAGGGGGAGTGAGGGGGAGGCGTATTTGGTGGTGGCATCATGCTGAACTTGGCGGAAATGGGGGAGAATTATCCTTTGAATGGGGAGGCTGGTGGAGTGAAAAGTGAGGACGAAGGGGACTCAATCCTGTTTCTGGGAAGGAGGAGAGAGGGTGAGAGCAATGGTGCACGAGATGGGTCAGAACCTGTTGAAAGCCTGTCAACCACAGTGGCTGATCCTATATCACTGGCTTGTAGCACACACAGCCATCCGTCTACCTCTACCCTGTTCCCTCGATGCCGGTTTAAGATTCTCCTCTTGACAGAAACATCACCCGTACCATCGAGCAGATTTCATACTTCTGGAATGATTCTAGAATCGGAGTGTGGAATCAACCCCAGTGGCTCGACTGTAGTTCACCCATTGTGAGCTTTGTTTTTGTACTGAGGATACACATCTTTTGTGATTGAATTCATTTGAGTTGATTTATTATTCTTGTCACATGTATTGGTTTACAGTGAAAAATATTGTTTCTTGTGCACTATACAGAAAAAGCATACCGTTCATAGCACACATGGGGTGAAGGAAAGGAGAGGGTGCAGAATGTATTATTACAGTCATAGCTAGCGTGCAGTGAAAGGTCAACTTAATATAAAGTAAGTCCATTCAAAAGTCTGATGGCAGCAGAGAAGTTGGTTGACACTCAGACTTTTGCATCTTTTTTCTCGGAAGAACGTGGAAGAGAGTATGTCCGGGGTGCATGGGGCCTTTGATTATGCTGGCTGTTTGTCTGCATCAGCGGAAAGTGTTGACAGAGTCAATGGATGGGAGGTGGGTTTGCGTAATGGACTGGGCTTAGTTCACGATCCTTTGTAGGTTCTTGCGGTCTTGGACAGAGCAGGAGCAGGAGAAACTGCAACACATCCAAAATTTCTGCCTGTTGGAATAAAAGGACAATAATAGGAGGGGACTTTAACTATCCCAATATTAACTGGGCTTCAAACAATATAAGGGGCATTAAGTGTGAAAAATCCATGCACTGTGTCCAGGAAATATTTTTAAACAATATGTGACAAACCCAAAAGAGGAGACGCAATTTTGGATTTAGTCTTGGGAAATGAAGATGGGGAAGTGGGTAAAGTGAGAGGAGGTGACCATATTGGGGATAGTGACCACAATTCAGTTAGACTTCGTTTTGTTATGGAAAAGGACAGAGATAAAACAGGGATAAACCTTTTAAACTGGGGGAAAGGCACATTTTACAAAACTGAGCAATGATTTGGCTGAGGTGGACTGGACAAGACTGCGAAAGGATAAATCAGTGGTAAACCAGTGGGAAGCACTCAAACATCAGATCATTTGGGCACAAAACAGACATGTCCCCTCCAAAAATAAGAATGGCATTTCCAATTCTAGGCCCCGATGGTTGTCGAGAAAAATGCAGGGGAAGATTAAACAGAAAAATAAAGCTTATGATCGTCACAAAAAAACTCAACACTGCAGATAGCCTGAAGGAGAATACAACGTACAGGGATCAAGTGAAGAAAGAAATAAGGAAATCAAAGAGAGGGAATGATAAAGATTAGCAAGCAAGACTAAAGAAAACCCAGTATATAAAACATTATATAAAGAACAAACAGAGAGTTAAGGAAAGAGAAGAGAAGGTTGAGAACAGCACAGAAGCTAAACAGAGCACGATAAGTAGTAATCCTAGTATTCGATCAGGCAAAAACACAGCAGAGGGTAAGGGAAGTCCAGATTAAACTGCATTTTTTTCAATGCAAGAGGCCTGACGGGCAAGGCAGATGAACTCAGGACATGGATAGGTATGTGGGACTGGGTTATTACAGCAATAACTGAAACATGGCTCAGGGAGGGACAGGACTGGCAGCTCAATGTTCCAGGGTACAGATGAGTATTGGAAAGATAGAACAGGAGGTAAGAGAGGAGGGGGAGTTGTACTTTTGATTAGGGAAACCATCACGGCAGTACTGAGAGGAGAGATATCCGAGAGTTCAGCCACTGAGTCTATACGGGTAGAACTGAGAAATAAGAAGGGGAAAATCACTTTGATAGGGTTGTACTACAGGCCCCCAAATAATCAGCAGGAAATTGAGGCTAAGATATGTAAGGAGATTACAGATGGCTCCAAGAAAAATAGGGTGGTAATCATAGGGGATTTTAACTTTCCCAACATTGACTGGGACAGCCATAGTATTAGCGGGTTGGATGGAGACAAATTTGTTGAGTGTATTCAAACATAGAACATAGAACAGTACAGCACAGAACAGGCCCTTCGGCCCACGATATTGTGCCAAGCTTTATCAGGAGGAATTTCTCATTCAGTATGTGGATGGCCCGACTAGAGAGGGGGCAAAACTTGACCTCCTCTTGGGAAATAAGGAAGGGCAGGTGACAGAAGTGTTAGTGAGGGATCATTTTGGGACCAGTGACCATAATTCTCTTAATTTTAAGATAGCTATGGAGAAGGATAGGTCTGGCCCAAAAGTTAAAATTCTAAATTGGAGCAAGGCCAACTTTGATGGTATCAGGCAGGAACTTCCAAAAGGCGGCACGGTAGCACAGTGGTTAGCACTGCTGCTTCACAGCTCCAGAGACCTGGGTTCAATTCCCGGCTTCGGTCACTGTCTGTGTGGAGTTTGCACATTCTCTTTGTGTCTGCGTGGGTTTCCTCCGGGTGCTCCGGTTTCCTTCCGCAGTCCAAGGATGTGCGGGTTAGGTTGATTGGCCATGCTAAAATTGCCTCTTAGTGTCCTGAGATGCGGAGGTTAGAGGGATTAGCGGGTAAATGTGTAGGGATATGGGGGCAGGGCCTGGGTGTGATTGTGGTCGGTGCAGACTCGATGGGCCAGATGGCCTCTTTCTGCACTGTAGGGTTTCTATGATTCTATGATTTCTATGAATTAATTGGGGGAGTCTGTGGGAAGGCAAAGGGACGTCTGGTGAGAGGGAGGCTTTCAAAAGTGTGTTGGCCAGGGCAAGTGAAGGGCAAGGCTAGCAGAAGTGGTAAATCCTGGATGACTCGGGATATTGAGGCCCTGGTCAAGAAGAAGATGACATGCATCGGCAGCTGGGATCAAGTGAATACCTTGAAGAGTATAGGGAGTGTAGGATTAGAATTAAGAGGGAAATCAGGAGGGCAAAAAGGGGACACGAGATTGTTTTAGCAGATAAGGCAAATGAGAATGCAAAGAGCTTCTACAAATATACTAAAGCCAAAAGAATAACTAGGGAGTAAGTAGGGCCTCTTAAGGATCAACAAGGTCATCTATGTGCGGATCCACAAGAGATGGGTGAGATCCTCAATGAATATTTCTCATCAGTATTTACTGTTGAGAAAAAAACATGATGTTAGGGAACTTGGGGAAATAAATAGTGATGTCTTGAGGAGTGTACATATTACAGCGAAGGAGGTGCAAGAAGTCTTAAAGCGCATCAAGTTAGATGAATCCTCGGGACCTGATGAAGTGCCTCAGGGATTGGTGCTAGGTCCACTGTTATTTGTCATTTATATTCATGATTTGGATGGGAATATAGGAGGCATGGTTAGTAAGTTTGCACATGACACCAAGATTGGTGGCATAGCGGACAGTGAAGAAGGTCATCGTGGATTGCAACGGGATCTTGATCAATTGGGCCAGTGGGCTGATGAATGGCAGATGGAGTTTAATTTAGAAAAATACGAGGTGATGCATTTTGGGAGATTGAACCAGGGCAGGACTTATTCAGTTAATGGTAGGACATTGGGGAGAGTTACAGAACAAAGCGATCGAGGGGTACAGGTTCATAGCTTCTTGAAAGTGGAGTTACAGGTGGATAGAGTGGTGAACAAGGCATTCAGCATGCTTGGTCAGAATATTGAATACAGGAGTTGGGACGTCTTGTTGAAGTTGTACAAGACATTGGTAAGGCCACACTTGGAATACTGTGTACGGTTCTGGTCACCCTATTATCGAAAGAATATTATTAAACTAGAAAGAGTGCAGAAGAGATTTACTAGGATGTTACCGGGACTTGATGGTTTGAGTTATAAGCAGAGGCTGGATAGACTGGGATCCTTTTTGCTGGAGCATAGGAGGCTGAGGGGTGATCTTATAGAGGTCTATAAAATAATGAGGGGCACAGATTAGCGAGATAGTCAATATCTTTTCCCGAAGGCAGGAGAGTCTAAATCTAGAAGACATAGGTTTAAGGTGAGAGGGGAGAGATAAAAAGGGTCCAGAGGGTGGTGAGTGTCTGGAATAAGCTGCCAGATGTAGTAGTAGAAACGGGTACAATTTTTTCCTTTAAAAAGTGTTTAGACAGTTACATGGGTAAGATGGGTGCAGAGGGATTATGGGCCAAATGAGGGCAATTGGGACTTGCTTAGGGGTTTAAGAAAAAGGCGGCATGGACAAGTTGGGCCGAAGGGCCTGTTTCCATGCTATAAAATTCTATGAGCCAATGAAACGTGACCTATCGGAGATGAAGAAGGGAACATTTGTGAAGATGCAAAGAATCTGGGAAGAGTTTTAAATGCATTTTTGGTCTCCATATTTATAAAGGAAAGAGATGATGCAGATATAGTAATACAAGAGGAGCAGTGTGAAATATTGGATCAAATAATCATAACAAGAGAGGAAGTGTGAGAGGAGTTGGAATCCTTGAGAGTGGAACAGTTGCCAGGGCCGGATGGATTATTCCCTAGGATGTTGAAGGAGGTCAGGGAGGAGATAACGATGCTCTGAGGATGAATTTCCAATCATCACTTGACATAGGTGAGATGCCGGAAGATTGGAACTGTGGTTCCAGAGTTTAAAAATGGAATGAAGGAATTGCCATCAATTATTTGTCAGTCAGTCTTAATTCGGTCATGGGCAAATTGTTAGAATCAATCCTGAGAGATCGGAGAAACTGTCACTCAGAAAAACATGGACTTATCATGGATAGTTAGTGTGGCTTTGTTAAGGGAAGGCCATGCTGTCCAAAATTGATTGAATTCTTTCAGGAAATGAAAAGAGGATCGATGAGGGTAGAGCGATGGATGTTGTCTATATGGATTTTGGTAAGGTGTTTGACAAAGGCCCACACGGCAGACTGGTCATAAAAGGAAAAGCCAATGGGATACAGGGTAATGTGGTGAATTGGATCCAAAGTTGGCTGAGGAACAGGAAACAAAGGATAATGGTTGATGGCTGCCATTGTGAATAGAACGGGTGGCACGGTAGCACAGTGGTTAGCACTGCTGCTTCACAACTCCAGGGACCTGGGTTCGATTCCCGGCTTGGGTCACCGTCTGTGTGGAGTTTGCACATTCTCCTCGTGTCTGCGTGGGTTTCCTCCGGGTGCTCCGGTTTCCTCCCACAGTCCAAAGATGTGCGGGTTAGGTTGATTGGCCATGCTAAAATTGCCTCTTAGTGTCCTGAGATGCGTAGGTTAGAGGGATTAGCGGGTAAATGTGTAGGGATATGGGGGTAGGGCCTGGGTTGGATTGTGGTCGATGCAGACTTGATGGGCCAAATGGCCTCTTTCTGCACTGTAGGGTTTCTATCATTCTCTGAAAGCTGTGTCAAGTGATGTTCCGCAGGGCTCTGTGTTGGGACCCCACTGTCTGTTTTATATAGTAGCAACATGGACATGAACGTCAAAGGCAAAATTGGGAAATTTTCAGATGGCACAAAAATTGGCTGTGAGGTGGATAGTGTAGAGGACAGCGATAATCTCGATGGATTGGTGGAGTGGGCAGGAAAGTGGCAGATGGAGTTCAACTCTGATAAATACGAGGTAATGCATTAAGGGAGGTCAGATAGGAAAAGGAAATACACAATAAATGGAAATATATTGAGAGGGGTAAATGAAGTGAGAGAGTTTGGCATGCTGGTGCGCAGGTCCCTGTCGGTAGCAGAACAGGTAGAAAAGGTTGTAAAGAAGGCATATGGAACGTTCTTTTTCATTGGCAGAGATATAGAATACAAAAGTAGGGATATAATGATGAAAGTAAATAAGATACTGCTGAGTCCACAACAGGTGTATTGTGTGCATCACATTACAGGAATGGTATAGTTGCTCTGGAGAGAGTGCAGAGGAGATTTAGAAGAATGTTGCCAGGGCTGGAGAATTGAGAGGTTGGGGTGTTTTTCTTTGGAGCAGAGAAGGCTGAGGGGTGACATGAATGAGAAGTACAAAATTGTGAGAGGTGGCGAGAGAATACACAGGAGAAATCTGCTTCCCTTGGCAGAGAGTTCAAAAATCAGGGGTCATAGATTCAGGATAAGTTGCAGAAGCATTCGAGGGGACATGAGGAAGATTTTATTAAGCAGAGGGTGGAGCATGTCTGGGATTCACTAAGTTGTTGATGGAGGCAGAGAACCTAAACTCATTTAAAAAGTCCCTCAAAAGGATCTGCACTTTAATCCTATGAGCCATGGACAGGAAGATGGGATTAGAAAAGGTATCGGGTTGTCCTTAGGTTGGCATGGACAAGATGGGCCGAATAACCCCTTTCTATGCTGTATCATTTCTATGGTTCAAATGAATGGCTAAAACCTGAGGAATCAAAGAGGATCTCCGTGAGGAATATCATTTAAAGAGGGAATCCCTCCGTCTGGAACCCTGTTTAAAGAGGGAGTCTCTCCATCGGGGACCCTTTTAAAGAGGGAATATCTCCATCACGCACCCTGAAAGAGGGAGTCTGTGCTTAACGGAATAATTTAAAGAGAGAGTCCCTCTTCGTCAGGGACGCTGTTTAAAGAGGGGTCTCTCCGTCAGGAACCAAGTCTAAAGAGGGAGTCTGTCCATCAAGGATCTGTTTAAAGGGGTGTCTCTGCTTAAGGGACACGGTTTAAAGAGGGAGTCTCTCTTCGTCAGGGAACCTCTCTCCCTCCCTCTATCCTTCTCTCATTTTCCCCCCTCTGCCTCTCTCCCCTCTTTCCCCTCCTTCCCTCTTCCCTCCATACACTTGCCCCCTCTTTCCCCCACCCTCCCCTTCCCCACTCCCTCCTTCCCGTCTGCGCCCCTCCTTACCTTCATCCCCAGTTTTACCTTCCCCACTTTGTCTTCCTGCTTCCCCTCACTCCCTCCATTCTTTCCCCCTCGCTCCCCTCATCCCCTACCTGCACCTGTGCTATTTCTCCCCTCTCTCCCTCACCTCCCCTCCTCCCCTAAGTTTGCGGACGACACGAAAATGGCTGGACTTGCAGATAGTGAGGAACATTGTCAGAGGCTACAGAAGGATATAGATAGGCTGGAAATTTGTGCAAAGAAATGGCAGATGGAGTTCAATCCAGATCAATGCGAAGTGATGCATTTTGGTAGAACTAACGTCGGGGGGAGCTATACGATAAATGGCAGAACCATAAAGGGTGTAGATACGCAGAGGGACCTGGGTGTGCAAGTCCACAGATCCTTGAAGGTGACATCACAGGTGGAGAAGGTAGTGAATAAGGCATATGGCATCCTTGCCTTTATAGGACGGGGCATAGAGTATAAAAGTTGGGGTCTGATGTTGCTGTTGTATAGAACGTTGGTTCGGCCGCATTTGGAATATTGCACCCAGTTCTGGTCACCACACTACCAGAAGGACGTGGAGGCTTTCAGATGTTGCCTGGTATGGAAGGGCTTAGTTATGAGGAGAGATTGGGTAAACTGGGGTTGTTCTCACTGGAAAGACGGAGGATGAGGGGTGACCTAATAGAGGTGTATAAAATTATGAAAGGTATAGATAGGGTGAACGGTGGGAAGCTTTTTCCCAGATCGGTGGTGACGTTCACGAGGGGTCATCGGTTCAAGTTGAGTGGGGGGAGGTATAACACGGATATCAGAAGGATGCATTTTACACAGAGGGTGGTGGGGGCCTGGAATGCGCTGCCGGGCAAGGTGGTGGAGGTGGACACACTGGGAACATTAAAGACTTATCTAGATAGCCACATGAACGGAGTGGGAATGGAGGGATACAAAAGAATGGTCTAGTTTGGAACAGGGAGCGGCGCGGGCTTGGAGGGCCGAAGGGCCTGTTCCTGTGCTGTATTGCTCTTTGTTCTTGTTCTCCTATCTCCTACTCCTCTGCCCTCACCCCTCTCTACCCCCCTCCCTCACCTCCACATCTCTTCTTCACCGCCAGCCCCTCTATTTCCCTTTCTTACTCCCCCCTTCCTCCCCCCTCCTCTCTTTTCCCACTCCACCCTCTCTTCCTCTTACCCCTCCCTCCCACTTCCCCACTCCCTCCTTTCCCCTCCCTTTCTCCCCCTTTCCCCTCCCTTTCTCCCCCCTTTCCCCCTCCCTCCAGTTCCCAGCCTCTTTTCCTCCTCCCTCCCCTCACTCCCACACACTCAGCAACTTCTTCCCCCTTTTGTCCTCCCTTGTTCCCCATCTCCTCCCTCACTCTTTCCTCCCCTCCCTCTTCTCCCCACTTTCCTGCCTAACTTGCCTCTTCCTCCTCAAACACCTCTTTCCCCTTCCCCTTCCTTTTCCCCTTCCTCCTTCCACTTACCCTTCCCTCTATCACCCCCCCTCAATATTTCCACCTCCCCCTCCCCCATTTCTCCCTGCCCTCTCCCTCTCCTACCCTCCTACCCTCTCCCTGTCCTCTCCCTCATCCTGCTCCCTCCTTTCTTTGCCCCATCCCATCCCCACTTGCTCCATCTCTTTTCTCCGCCTCTCTTTCCGTCCACTCTTTACCCTACTCCACTTCCTCCCACCCTCCACTTTTCCTCACTGCCTCGCTCCACTCTTCTCCCCCTCCTTCCCTCCAATCCCACTTCCACCCTCCCCACTTTGCCCTCTCCATCTTCCGCTCACTCACTCCATTCTATGCCCACCCTCCCCTCTTCTCCCACCTCCTCCCTCCCCTATTTCCACCCATCTTCTCCCCTATATTCCCCCCTCCTCATCCTGTTTCCCCTCAACTTTTATCCCCTTGCTCACTCGCTCACTTTCCTCCCACCCCTACTTCCCTCCCCTTTCCCCCTCTCTCCACTCCTCTCTTTCCTGCCTCCCACCCCTCTTCCCCAATACCTACTCCCTCCCTGCCCTCTTTCCTCCTCACTCCGCACTAATCCCTCCCTCCTCCTTTTCCCCTCCCCCTTTCCCTCCTCTTCTACCACTTTCCGCTTGCCTCCCCACTCCACCCAACCTTCTTTGCCCCCTCCCCCTTTCCCACTCCCTCTCTCCCTCTTTGGCCCCCTCCTTTCCCCTTTTTCCCCTTTCCACTTTTCCTTTCACCTCTCCCCTTTGCGCCTCCCCCCCTCTTCCCCTCCCCTCACTTCGCCCTTCTCTCCTCCCCTCCACCTCTCTCCCATTTACCCGTCTCACTTTACCCGCTCCACTCTCCGACTTTCAGTAATATCAGTGAATTTATACAGACAAATATACTGTTTTTATATACTGTATCTACTTGTGTATTCCGAACTGTTCATAGAGAAGGAAACAAGAAAGTGCAGAATGTAGTGTTACAGTCATTGGTAGGTTGTAGAGAAAGATCAACTTAAAGCAAGGTAAGTCCATTCAAAAGTCTGACAGCTGCAGAGAAGAAGCTGTTCTTGAGTCAGTTGGTGCGTGACCTCAGACTTATGCTTAGAACCCAAGGGAATAGGGGAGATCCTAAATGAATACTTTGCATCGGTATTCACGAAGGAGAGGGGCGTGTTAACCGGGAGTGTCTCGGAGGGAGGTGTTGACCCGTTAGAGAAAATCTCCATTACAAGAGAGGAAGTGTTAGGTTTTTTAGGGAACATTAAAACTGACAAAGCCCCAGGGCCTGATGGCATCTATCCTCGACTGCTCAGGGAGACGAGAGGTGAAATTGCTGGGCCTCTGACGGAAATCTTTGTCGCTTCTTTGGACACGGGTGAGGTCCCTGAGGATTGGAGGATAGCGAATGTGGTCCCGTTGTTTAAGAAGGGTAGCAGGGATAACCCAGGAAATTATAGGCCGGTGAGCTTGACGTCCGTGGTAGGGAAGTTGTTGGAGAGGATTCTTAGAGACAGGATGTATGTGCATTTAGAACGGAACAATCTCATTAGTGACAGACAGCATGGTTTTGTAAGAGGGAGGTCGTGCCTTACAAATTTGGTGGAGTTTTTTGAGGAAGTGACAAAAACGGTTGATGAAGGAAGGGCCGTGGATGTCGTCTATATGGATTTCAGTAAGGCATTTGACAAAGTCCCGCATGGCAGGTTGGTTAAGAAGGTTAAGGCTCATGGGATACAAGGAGAAGTGGCTCGATGGGTGGAGAACTGGCTTGGCCATAGGAGACAGAGGGTAGTGGTTGAAGGGTCTTTTTCCGGCTGGAGGTCTGTGACCAGTGGTGTTCCGCAGGGCTCTGTACTAGGACCTCTGCTATTTGTGATATATATAAATGATTTGGAAGAAGGTGTAACTGGTGTAATCAGCAAGTTTGCGGATGACACGAAGATGGCTGGAATTGCGGATAGCGAAGAGCATTGTCGGGCAATACAGCAGGATATAGATAGGCTGGAAAATTGGGCAGAGAGGTGGCAGATGGAATTTAATCCAGATAAATGCGAAGTGATGCATTTTGGAAGAAATAATGTAGGGAGGAGTTATACAATAAATGGCAGAGTCATCAGGAGTATAGAAACACAGAGGGACCTAGGTGTGCAAGTCCACAAATCCTTGAAGGTGGCAACACAGGTGGAGAAGGTGGTGAAGAAGGCATATGGTATGCTTGCCTTTATAGGACGGGGTATAGAGTATAAAATCTGGAGTCTGATGATGCAGCTGTATAGAACGCTGGTTAGGCCACATTTGGAGTACTGCGTCCAGTTCTGGTCGCCGCACTACCAGAAGGACGTGGAGGCATTGGAGAGAGTGCAGAGAAGGTTTACCAGGATGTTGCCTGGTATGGAGGGTCTTAGCTATGAGGAGAGATTGGGTAGACTGGGGTTGTTCTCCTTGGAAAGACGGAGAATGAGGGGAGATCTAATAGAGGTATACAAGATTATGAAGGGTATAGATAGGGTGAACAGTGGGAAGCTTTTTCCCAGGTCGGAGGTGACGATCACGAGGGGTCACGGGCTCAAGCTGAGAGGGGCGAAGTATAACTGAGACATCAGAGGGATGTTTTTTACACAGAGGGTGGTGGGGGCCTGGAATGCGCTGCCAAGTAGGGTGGTGGAGGCAGGCACGCTGACATCGTTTAAGACTTACCTGGATAGTCACATGAGCAGCCTGGGAATGGAGGGATACAAACGATTGGTCTAGTCGGACCAAGGAGCGGCACAGGCTTGGAGGGCCGAAGGGCCTGTTTCCTGTGCTGTACTGTTCTTTGTTCTTTGTTTTGTTCTTTTGTATCTTTTTTCCCACCAGAAGAAGGTGGAAGAGAGAAGTTCCGCAGAGCGTGGGGTCCTTAATTATGCTGGTTGCTTTGCCGAGGCAGTGGGAAGTGGAGACAGAGTCGATGGATGGGAGGCTGGTTTGTGAGAAGTGTTGGTCTACATTCACAACCTTTTGTAGTTGCTTGCGGTCTTGGGTAGAGCAGGAGCCATACCAAGCTGGGATACAACCTGAAAGAATGCTTTCTACAGTGCATCTGTAGAAGTCGGTGACAGTCATAGCTGACATGCTAATTTCCCTTCGTCTTCCGAGAAAGTAGAGGCACTGGTGGGCTTTCTTAACTATAGTGTCTGCATGGGGGGGAGACCAGGACAGGTTGTTGGTGAGTTGGATGCCAAAAAGCTTGAAGCCTTCGACTATTTGTACTTCATCCCCGTTGATGTAGACAGGAGCATGCCCTCCTCTACACTTCCTGAAGTCGATGACTCTTTCTCCTTTATTTCGTTGACATTGAGGGAGAGATTATTGTCACTGCACCAGTTCACCAGATTCTCTATCTCATTCCTGTACTCTGTCTCGTCATTGTTTGAGATCCGACCCACGACGGTGATGTCATCAGCAAACTCGAAAATCGAGTTTGAGGGGAATTTGGCCGCACAGTCATATCTCAATAAGGAGTATAGTAGGGGGCTGGGAACACAGCCTTGTGGGGGACCGGTGTTGAGCATGATCATGGAGGAGATGTTGTTGCATATCCTTACAGATTGTAGTGTGTGGCTTCGGAAGTTCAGAATCCAGTCGCAGAGGGAGAAGCCGAGGCCCAGGCCATCGTGTTTGGAGATGCTTTTCGGAGGAATAATGGTGTTGAAGGCTCCCTTCCCCCTTTCAGTCAATAAAAAGTCTGACATAGGTGTCTTTGTGATCGAGGTGTTCCAGGGCTGAGTGTAAGGCCATGGAGATGGCGTCTGCTGTGGACCTGTTGCGGCGGTAGATGTGTGTGTGGAGAGAGTGATTGATATATGTTCATTAATTGTAATCGAATCTGAAACTATATCTGCTGGTGTATTCCTGAATTCTGTAATCGGGCTGGCCAGTGCCTGGCATTTCAAAGGTCCAGCCATAGATTGAGGAAACAGCTGTTGTGAAAACTCCGTAACGTGGTCTCGCTAATTGAAAAGAATAAAGTCGTCATAAATTCAAAGGTTGGACAGCAGAGCGCAGCACAACAGAGTACGACACTGTCTGAGGGTCACTACAGTCAGAATGCTGCCCTGTTAGAGGGCCAGTCCTGACGGAGTGCTGCACTATCAGAGAGTCAGGACTGAGGGAGTGCTGCACTGTCAGAGGGTCAGTACTGAGGGAGTGCTGAACTGTCAGAGAGTCAGTACTGAGGGAGTGCTGCACTGTCAGAGGGTCAGTACTGAGGGAGTGCTGAACTGTCAGAGGGTCAGTACTGGGGGAGTGACGCACTGTCAGAGGGTCAGTGCTGAGGGAGTGCTGCACTGTCAGAGGGTCAGTACTGAGGGAGTGCTGCACTGTCAGAGGGTCAGTACTGAGGGAGCGCTGCACTGTCAGACGGTCAGTACTGAGGGAGTGCCGCACTGTCAGAGGGTCAGTACTGAGGGAGCGCTGCACTGTCAGACGGTCAGTACTGAGGGAGTGCTGCACTGTCAGAGGGTCAGTACTGAGGGAGTGCTGCACTGTCAGAGGGTCAGTGCTGAGGGAGTGCTGAACTGTCAGAGGGTCAGTGCTGAGGGAGTGCCGCACTGTCAGAGGGTCAGTACTGAGGGAGTGCTGCACTGTCAGAGGGTCAGTGCTGAGGGAGTGCTGAACTGTCAGAGAGTCAGTGCTGAGGGAGTGCTGCACTGTCAGAGGGTCAGTACTGAGGGAGGGCTGAACTGTCAGAGGGTCAGTACTGAGGGAGAGCCGCACTGTCAGAGGATTGGTACAGAGGGAGCGCTGCACTGTCAGACGGTCAGTACTGAGGGAGTGCCGCACTGTCAGAGGGTCAGTACTGAGGGAGTGCCGCACTGTCAGAGGGTCAGTGCTGAGGGAGTGCTGCACTGTCAGAGGGTTAGTACTGAGGGAGCGCTGCACTGTCAGAGGGTCAGTACTGAGGGAGTGCTGCACTGTCAGAGGGTCAGTACTGAGGGAGTGCCGCACTGTCAGAGGGTCAGTACTGAGGGAGTGCCGCACTGTCAGAGGGTCAGTACTGAGGGGGTGCCGCACTGTCAGAGGGTCAGTACTGAGGGAATGCTGCACTGTCAGAGGGTCAGTACTGAGGGAGTGCTGCACTGTCAGCAGGTCAGTAAACAGGGACTGCTGCCCTGTTGGATGGTCAGTACTCATGGATTGCTGCACTGTTAGATGGTCAGTCCTCAAGGATTGCTGCAATGTCAGAGGGTCAGTACTGAGGGAGTGCTGCAATGTCAGAGGGTCAGTCCTGAGGGAGTGCTGCACTGTCAGTGGGTCAGTACTGAGGGAGTGCTGCACTGTCAGAGGGTCAGTACTGAGGGAGTGCGGCACTGTTAGAGGGTCAATACTCAGGGATTGCTGCACTGTCAGAGGGTCAGTGCTGAGGGAGTGCTGCACTGTCAGAGGGTCAGTACTGAGGGAGTGCCGCACTGTCAGAGGGTCAGTACTGAGGGGGTGCCGCACTGTCAGAGGGTCAGTACTGAGGGAGTGCTGCACTGTCAGAGGATCAGTACTGAGGGAGTGCTGCACTGTCAGAGGATCAGTACTGAGGGAGTGCTGCACTCATGGGGGACCCCCATGACTTGTCTGGGCTTACAAAATCTCACTAACTGTCCTGGCTGGAGACAATACACATCTCTTTAACCTGTGCTTAACCCTCTCTCCGCTCACATTGTCTGTACCTTTCAGACTTGATTACATGTAAAGACTCGCATTCCAACCATTATTTTGTAAATTGATTTTGTGTCTTTATATGGCCTGTTTGTGACCAGAACTCCCACTCACCTGATGAAGGGGCAGCGCTCCGAAAGCTTGTGGCTTGTGCGACCAAATAAACCTGTGGGACTTTAACCTGCTGTTGTGAGACTTCTTACTGTGCTTACCCCAGTCCAACACCGGCATCTCCACATCAGAGCGTCAGTACACAGGGACTGCTGCACTGTTGGATGGTTAGTGCTGAGGGAGCGCTGCACTGTCAGAGGTTCAGTACTGAGTGAGCCCTGCACTGTCAGAGGGTTAGTACTGAGGGAGTGCCGCATTGTCTGAGGGTTAGTACTGAGGGAGTGCCACACCGTCTGAGGGTTAGGAGTGAGAGAGTGCCGCACTGTCTGAGGGTTAGTACTGAGGGAGTGCCGCACTGTCTGAGGGTTAGTCCTGAGGGAGTGCTGCACTGTCAGCTGGTCAGTACACAGGGACTGCTGCCCTGTTGGATGGTCAGTACTCATGGATTGCTGCACTGTTAGATGGTCAGACCTCAGGGATTGCTGCAATGTCAGAGGGTCAGTACTGAGGGAGTGCTGCAATGTCAGAGGGTCAGTACTGAGGGAGTGCTGCAATGTCAGAGGGTCAGTACTGAGGGAGTGCTGCACTGTCAGTGGGTCAGTACTGAGGGAGTGCTGCACTGTCAGAGGGTCAGTACTGAGGGAGTGCGGCACTGTTAGAGGGTCAATACTCAGGGATTGCTGCACTGTCAGAGGGTCAGTGCTGAGGGAGTGCTGCACTGTCAGAGGGTCAGTACTGAGGGAGTGCTGCACTGTCAGAGGTTCGGTACTGAGGGAGTGCTGCACTGTCAGAGGGTCAGTGCTGAGGGATTGCTGCACTGTCAGAGGGTCAGTGCTAAGGGAGTGCCGCACTGTGAGAGGGTCAGTACTGAGGGAGTGCTGCACTGTCAGAGGGTCAGTACTGAGGGAGTGCTGCACTGTTGGAGTGTCAGGACTTCGATTTTTAATGTTTATTTATTGGTCACAAGTAAGACTTACATCAAAACTGCAATGAAATTCCCCGAATCGCCACAGTCTGGCGGCTCTTCGGGTCATTGCACCAAAGCAGCCCGTCATTCAGACTATGGGTGGAAACAGGAGCACTCAGTGGAAACCCATATAGACCCAGGGAGAACGTGCCAACTCCACCCAGACAGCAACCCAAGGCTGGAATCGAACTCGGGTCACTGGAGCTGTGAGGCAGCGGCGCTAAAAACTGTGCGACCGGATTGCTGCACTGTCAGAGGGTCAGTACTTAGGGAGTGCCGCACTGTCAGCGGGTCAGTACTGAGTGAGTGCCGCACTGTCAGAGGGTCAGTGCTGAGGGAGTGCTGCACTGGCAGAGGGTCAGTGCTGAGGGAGCGCCGCACTGTCAGAGGGTCAGTGCTGAGGGAGTGTCGCACTGTCAGAGGGTCAGTGCTGAGGGAGTGTCGCACTGTCAGAGGGTCAGTGCTGAGGGAGTGCTGCACTGACAGAGGGTCAGTACTGAGGGAGTGTCGCACTGTCAGAGGGTCAGTACTGAGGGAGTGCCGCACTGTCAGAGGGTCAGTACTGAGGGAGTGCCGCATTGTCAGAGTGTCAGTGCTGAGGGAGTGCCGCACTGTCCGAGACTCCGTACTGAGGGAGTGTCGCACTGTCAGAGGGTCAGTTCTGAGGGAGTGCTGCACTGTCAGAGGGTCAGTACTGAGGGAGTGCCGCACTGTCAGAGGGTCAGTGCTGAGGGAGTGCTGCACTGGCAGAGGGTCAGTGCTGAGGGAGCGCTGCACTGTCAGAGGGTCAGTGCTGAGGGAGTGTCGCACTGTCAGAGGGTCAGTACTGAGGGAGTGCTGCAATGTCAGAGGTTCAGTACTGAGAGAGTGCTGCACTGTCAGAGGGTCAGTACTGAGGGAGTGCCGCACTGTCAGAGGGTCAGTGCTGAGGGAGTGCCGCACTGTCAGAGGGTCAGTACTGAGGGAGTGCTGCACCATCAGGGGTTCAGTGCTGAGGGAGTGCCGCACTGTCAGAGGGTCAGTACTGAGGGAGTGCCGCACTCATGGGGGACCCCCATGACTTGTCTGGGCTTACAAAATCTCACTAACTGTCCTGGCTGGAGACAATACACATCTCTTTAACCTGTGCTTAACCCTCTCTCCGCTCACATTGTCTGTACCTTTCAGACTTGATTACATGTAAAGACTCGCATTCCAACCATTATTTTGTAAATTGATTTTGTGTCTTTATATGGCCTGTTTGTGACCAGAACTCCCACTCACCTGATGAAGGGGCAGCGCTCCGAAAGCTTGTGGCTTGTGCGACCAAATAAACCTGTGGGACTTTAACCTGCTGTTGTGAGACTTCTTACTGTGCTTACCCCAGTCCAACACCGGCATCTCCACATCAGAGCGTCAGTACACAGGGACTGCTGCACTGTTGGATGGTTAGTGCTGAGGGAGCGCTGCACTGTCAGAGGTTCAGTACTGAGTGAGCCCTGCACTGTCAGAGGGTTAGTACTGAGGGAGTGCCGCATTGTCTGAGGGTTAGTACTGAGGGAGTGCCACACCGTCTGAGGGTTAGGAGTGAGAGAGTGCCGCACTGTCTGAGGGTTAGTACTGAGGGAGTGCCGCACTGTCTGAGGGTTAGTCCTGAGGGAGTGCTGCACTGTCAGCTGGTCAGTACACAGGGACTGCTGCCCTGTTGGATGGTCAGTACTCATGGATTGCTGCACTGTTAGATGGTCAGACCTCAGGGATTGCTGCAATGTCAGAGGGTCAGTACTGAGGGAGTGCTGCAATGTCAGAGGGTCAGTACTGAGGGAGTGCTGCAATGTCAGAGGGTCAGTACTGAGGGAGTGCTGCACTGTCAGTGGGTCAGTACTGAGGGAGTGCTGCACTGTCAGAGGGTCAGTACTGAGGGAGTGCGGCACTGTTAGAGGGTCAATACTCAGGGATTGCTGCACTGTCAGAGGGTCAGTGCTGAGGGAGTGCTGCACTGTCAGAGGGTCAGTACTGAGGGAGTGCTGCACTGTCAGAGGTTCGGTACTGAGGGAGTGCTGCACTGTCAGAGGGTCAGTGCTGAGGGATTGCTGCACTGTCAGAGGGTCAGTGCTAAGGGAGTGCCGCACTGTGAGAGGGTCAGTACTGAGGGAGTGCTGCACTGTCAGAGGGTCAGTACTGAGGGAGTGCTGCACTGTTGGAGTGTCAGGACTTCGATTTTTAATGTTTATTTATTGGTCACAAGTAAGACTTACATCAAAACTGCAATGAAATTCCCCGAATCGCCACAGTCTGGCGGCTCTTCGGGTCATTGCACCAAAGCAGCCCGTCATTCAGACTATGGGTGGAAACAGGAGCACTCAGTGGAAACCCATATAGACCCAGGGAGAACGTGCCAACTCCACCCAGACAGCAACCCAAGGCTGGAATCGAACTCGGGTCACTGGAGCTGTGAGGCAGCGGCGCTAAAAACTGTGCGACCGGATTGCTGCACTGTCAGAGGGTCAGTACTTAGGGAGTGCCGCACTGTCAGCGGGTCAGTACTGAGGGAGTGCCGCACTGTCAGAGGGTCAGTGCTGAGGGAGTACTGCACTGGCAGAGGGTCAGTGCTGAGGGAGCGCCGCACTGTCAGAGGGTCAGTGCTGAGGGAGTGTCGCACTGTCAGAGGGTCAGTGCTGAGGGAGTGTCGCACTGTCAGAGGGTCAGTACTGAGGGAGTGCCGCACTGTCAGAGGGTCAGTACTGAGGGAGTGCCGCATTGTCAGAGTGTCAGTGCTGAGGGAGTGCCGCACTGTCCGAGACTCCGTACTGAGGGAGTGTCGCACTGTCAGAGGGTCAGTTCTGAGGGAGTGCTGCACTGTCAGAGGGTCAGTACTGAGGGAGTGCCGCACTGTCAGAGGGTCAGTGCTGAGGGAGTGCTGCACTGGCAGAGGGTCAGTGCTGAGGGAGCGCTGCACTGTCAGAGGGTCAGTGCTGAGGGAGTGTCGCACTGTCAGAGGGTCAGTACTGAGGGAGTGCTGCAATGTCAGAGGTTCAGTACTGAGAGAGTGCTGCACTGTCAGAGGGTCAGTGCTGAGGGAGTGCCGCACTGTCAGAGGGTCAGTGCTGAGGGAGTGCCGCACTGTCAGAGGGTCAGTGCTGAGGGAGTGCCGCACCGTCAGAGGGTCAGTACTGAGGGAGTGCCGCACTGTCAGAGGGTCAGTGCTGAGGGAGTGCCGCACTGTCAGAGAGTCAGTACTGAGGGAGTGCTACACTGTCAGAGGGTCAGTGCTGAGGGAGTGCTGCACTGAGTGTCAGTACTGAGCGAGTGCCTCATTGTCAGGCTCAGTACTGTCAGAGGGTCAGTGCTGAGGGAGTCCTGCACTGTCAGAGGGTCAGTACTGAGGGAGACCTGCACTGTCAGAGGGTCAGTGCTGAGGGAGTGCTGCACTGTCAGAGGGTCAGTGCTGAGGGAGTACCGCACTGTCAGAGGGTCAGTGCTGAGGGTGTGCCGCACTGTCAGAGGGTCAGTGCTGAGAGAGTGCTGCACTGTCAGAGGGTCAGGACTGAGGGAGTGCTGCATTGTCAGAGAGTCAGTATGGAGGGAGTGCCGCACTTTCAGAGGGTCAGTACTGAGGGAGTGCCGCACTGTCAGACAGTGAGTACTGAGGGAGTGCCGCACTGTCAGAGGGTCAGTACTGAGGGAATGCTGCACTGTCAGAGGGTCAGTGTTGAGGGAGTGCTGCACTGTCAGAGGGTCAGTGCTGAGGGAGTGCCGCACTGTCAGAGGGTCAGTGCTGAGGGAATGCTGCACTGTCAGAGGGTCAGTGTTGAGGGAGTGCTGCACTGTCAGAGGGTCAGTGCTGAGGGAGTGCTGCACTGTCAGTGGGTCAGTGCTGGGGGAGTGTCGCACTGTCAGAGGGTCAGTGCTGATGGAGTGCCTCGTTGTCACGGTCAGTACTGAGGGAGTGCCGAACTATGAGAGAGTCAGTACTGAGGGAGTGCCGCACTGTCAGAGGGTCAATACTGAGGAAGTGCTGCACTGTCAGAGAGTCAGTGTTGAGGGAGTGCTGCACTGTCAGAGGGTCAGTGCTGAGGGGGTGCCGCACTGTCAGAGGGTCAGTGCTGAGGGAGTGCTGCACTGTAAGAGGGTCAGTACTGAGGGAATGCTGAACTGTCAGAGGATCAGTACTGAGGGAGTGCCACACTGTCAGAGGATCAGTACTGAGGGAGTGCCGCACTGTCAGAGGATCAGTACTGAGGGAGTGCCGCACTGTCAGAGGATCAGTACTGAGGGAGTGCCGCACTGTCAGAGGGTCAGTACTGAGGGAGTGCTGCACTGTCAGAGGATCAGTACTGAGGAAGTGCTGAACTGTCAGAGGATCAGTACTGAGGGAGTGCTGCACTGTCAGAGGATCAGTACTGAGGGAGTGCTGCACTCATGGGGGACCTCCATGACTTGTCTGGGCTTACAAAATCTCACTAACTGTCCTGGCTGGAGACAATACACATCCCTTTAACCTGTGCTTAACCCTCTCTCCGCTCACATTGTCTGTACCTTTAAGACTTGATTACATGTAAGGACTCGCATTCCAACCATTATTTTGTAAATTGATTTTGTGTCTTTATTAGGCTGTTTGTGACCAGAACTCCCACTCACCTGATGAAGGGAGTGCAGCAGCGTCAAAGGGTTACTACTGAGGGGGTGCTGCACTGTCTGAGGGATACTACTGAGGGAGCGCTGCACTCTCAAAGAGTGAACACTGAGGGAGTGCCGCACTGTCAGAGGGTCAGTACTGAGGGAGTGCCGCACTGTCAGATGGTCAGTACTGAGGGAGTGCCGCACTGTCAGAGGGTCAGTACTGAGGGAGTGCAGCACTGTCAGAGGGTCAGTACTGAGGGAGTGCAGCACTGTCAGAGGATCAGTGCTGAGGGAGCGCCGCACTGTCAGAGGGTCAGTACTGAGGGAGCGACGCACTGTCAGAGGGTCAGTACTGAGGGAGCGCCGCACTGTCAGAGGGTCAGTACTGAGGGAGTGCCGCAATGTCAGAGGGTCAGTACTGAGAGAGTGCCGCACTGTCAGAGGGTCAGTACTGAGGGAGTGCAGCACTGTCAGAGGGTCAGTCCTGAGGGAGTGCTGCACTGTCAGAGGGTCAGTGCTGAGGGAGTGCCGTACTGTCGGAGGATCGGTACTGAGGGAGTGCTGAACTGTCAGAGGGTCAGTGCTGAGGGAGTGCGGCACTGTCAGAGGGTCAGTGCTGAGGGAGTCCTGCACTGTCAGAGGGTCAGTACTGAGGGAGTGCCGCACTGTCCGAGGGTCAGTGCTGAGGGAGTGCTGCACTGTCAGAGGGTCAGTGCTGAGAGAGTGCTGCACTGTCACAGGGTCAGTGCTGAGGGAGTCCTGCACTGTCAGAGGGTCAGTACTGAGGGAGTCCTGCACTGTCAGAGGGTCAGTACTGAGGGAGTGCCGCACTGTCCGAGGGTCAGTGCTGAGGGAGTGCTGCACTGTCAGAGGGTCAGTGCTGAGGGAGTGCCGCACTTTCAGAGGGTCAGTGCTGAGGGAGTGCCGCACTGTCCGAGGGTCAGTGCTGAGGGAGTGCTGCACTGTCAGAGGGTCAGTGCTGAGGGAGCGCCGAACTGTCAGAGAGTGAGTACTGAGGGAGTGCCGCACTGTCAGAGGGTCAGTGCTGAGGGAGTGCCGCACTGTCAGAGGGTCAGTGCTGAGGGAGCGCCGAACTGTCAGAGAGTGAGTACTGAGGGAGTGCCGCACTGTCAGAGGGTCAGTGCTGAGGGAGTGCCGCACTGTCAGAGGGTCAGTACTGAGGGAGCGCCGAACTGTCAGAGAGTGAGTACTGAGGGAGTGCCGCACTGTCAGAGGGTCAGTGCTGAGGGAGTGCCGCACTGTCAGAGGGTCAGTGCTGAGGGAGTGCCGCACTGTCAGAGGGTCAGTGCTGAGGGAGTGCCGCAGTGTCAGAGGGTCAGTGCTGAGGGAGTGCCGCACTGTCAGAGGGTCTGTGCTGAGGGAGTGCCGCACTGTCGGAGGATCGGTACTGAGGGAGTGCTGAACTGTCAGAGGGTCAGTACTGAGGGAGTGCTGCACTCATGGGGGACCCCCATGACTTGTCTGGGCTTACAAAATCTCACTAACTGTCCTGGCTGGAGACAATACACATCTCTTTAACCTGTGCTTAACCCTCTCTCCACTCACATTGTCTGTACCTTTAAGACTTGATTACATGTCAAGACTCGCATTCCAACCATTATTTTGTAAATTGATTTTGTGTCTTTATATGGCCTGTTTGTGACCAGAACTCCCACTCACCTGATGAAGGGGCAGTGGTCCGAAAGCTTGTGCCTTGTGCGACCAAATAAACCTGTTGGACTTTAACCTGCTGTTGTGAGACTTCTTACTGTGTTTACCCCAGTCCAACGCCGGCATCTCCACATCAGAGGGTCAGTACACAGGGCCTGCTGCACTGTTGGATGGTTAGTGCTGACTGAGCCCCCCACTGTCTGAGGGTTAGTACTGAGGGAGTCCTGCACTATTTTGGGTCAGTATTGAGGGAGTGCTGCACTGTCAGAGGGTTAGTACTGAGGGAGTGCTGCACTGTCAGAGTGTCAGTGCTGAGAGAGTGCCGCAATTTCAGAGGGTCAGTACTGAGGGAGTGCCGCACTGTCAGAGGGTCAGTGCAGAGGGAGTGCCGCACTGTCCGAAGGTCACTATTGAGGGAGTGCTGCACTGTCAGAGGGTTAGTACTGAGGGAGTGCCGCACTGTCTGAGGGTTACGACTGAGGGAGCGCTGCACTGTCAGAGAGTCAGTACTGAGGGAGTGCCGAACAGTCAGAGGATCAATACTGAGGGAGTGCCGCACTGTCAGAGGGTCAGTGCTGAGAGAGTGCTGCACTGTCCGAGCGTCAGTACTGAGGGAATGCCGCACTGTTGGAGGGTTGGTACTGAGGGAGTGCTGTACTGTCTGACGGTTACTCCTGAGGGAGCGCTGCACTGTCAGAGAGTCAGTACTGAGGGAGTGCTGCACTGAGTGTCAGTACTGGGCGAGTTCCTCATTGTCACGGTCAGTACTGAGGGAGTTCCGCACTGTCAGAGGGTGAGTACTGAGGGAGTGCCGCAGTGTCAGAGGGTCAGTACTGAGGGAGTGCTGCACTGTCAGAGGGTCAGTCCTGAGGGAGTGCTGCACTGTCAGAGGGTCAGTACTGAGGAAGTGCTGAACTGTCAGAGGATCAGTACTGAGGGAGTGCTGCACTGTCAGAGGATCAGTACTGAGGGAGTGCTGCACTCATGGGGGACCTCCATGACTTGTCTGGGCTTACAAAATCTCACTAACTGTCCTGGCTGGAGACAATACACATCCCTTTAACCTATGCTTAACCCTCTCTCCGCTCACATTGTCTGTACCTTTAAGACTTGATTACATGTAAGGACTCGCATTCCAACCATTATTTTGTAAATTGATTTTGTGTCTTTATTCGGCTGTTTGTGACCAGAACTCCCACTCACCTGATGAAGGGAGTGCAGCAGTGTCAAAGGGTTACTACTGAGGGGGTGCTGCACTGTCTGAGGGATACTACTGAGGGAGCGCTGCACTCTCAAAGAGTGAACACTGAGGGAGTGCCGCACTGTCAGAGGGTCAGTACTGAGGGAGTGCCGCACTGTCAGATGGTCAGTACTGAGGGAGTGCCGCACTGTCAGAGGGTCAGTACTGAGGGAGTGCAGCACTGTCAGAGGGTCAGTACTGAGGGAGTGCAGCACTGTCAGAGGGTCAGTACTGAGGGAGCGACGCACTGTCAGAGGGTCAGTACTGAGGGAGCGACGCACTGTCAGAGGGTCAGTACTGAGGGAGTGCCGCAATGTCAGAGGGTCAGTGCTGAGGGAGTGCCGCACTGTCAGAGGGTCAGTGCTGAGGGAGTGCCGCACTGTCAGAGGGTCAGTCCTGAGGGAGTGCTGCACTGTCAGAGGGTCAGTGCTGAGGGAGTGCCGCACTGTCGGAGGATTGGTACTGAGGGAGTGCTGAACTGTCAGAGGGTCAGTGCTGAGGGAGTGCGGCACTGTCAGAGGGTCAGTGCTGAGGGAGTCCTGCACTGTCAGAGGGTCAGTACTGAGGGAGTGCCGCACTGTCCGAGGGTCAGTGCTGAGGGAGTGCTGCACTGTCAGAGGGTCAGTGCTGAGAGAGTCCTGCACTGTCAGAGGGTCAGTACTGAGGGAGTCCTGCACTGTCAGAGGGTCAGTACTGAGGGAGTGCCGCACTGTCCGAGGGTCAGTGCTGAGGGAGTGCTGCACTGTCAGAGGGTCAGTGCTGAGGGAGTGCCGCACTTTCAGAGGGTCAGTGCTGAGGGAGCGCTGCATTGTCAGAGGGTCAGTACTGAGGGAGCGCCGCACTGTCAGAGAGTGAGTACTGAGGGAGTGCCGCACTGTCAGAGGGTCAGTGCTGAGGGAGTGCCGCACTTTCAGAGGGTCAGTGCTGAGGGAGTGCCGCACTGTCAGAGGGTCAGTGCTGAGGGAGTGCCGCACTTTCAGAGGGTCAGAGCTGAGGGAGCGCTGCATTGTCAGAGGGTCAGTGCTGAGGGAGTGCCGCACTTTCAGAGGGTCAGTGCTGAGGGAGCGCTGCATTGTCAGAGGGTCAGCACTGAGGGAGCGCCGCACTGTCAGAGGGTCAGTACTGAGGGAGCGCCGCACTGTCAGAGAGTGAGTACTGAGGGAGTGCCGCACTGTCAGAGGGTCAGTGCTGAGGGAGTGCCGCAGTGTCAGAGGGTCAGTGCTGAGGGAGTGCCGCACTGTCAGAGGGTCAGTGCTGAGGGAGTGCCGCACTGTCGGAGGATCGGTACTGAGGGAGTGCCGCACTGTCAGAGGGTCAGTGCTGAGGGAGTGCCGCAGTGTCAGAGGGTCAGTACTGAGGGAGTGCTGAACTGTCAGAGGGTCAGTACTGAGGGAGTGCCGCACTGTCAGAGGATCAGTGCTGAGGGAGTGCTGAACTGTCAGAGGGTCAGTACTGAGGGAGTGCTGCACTCATGGGGGACCCCCATGACTTGTCTGGGCTTACAAAATCTCACTAACTGTCCTGGCTGGAGACAATACACATCTCTTTAACCTGTGCTTAACCCTCTCTCCACTCACATTGTCTGTACCTTTAAGACTTGATTACATGTCAAGACTCGCATTCCAACCATTATTTTGTAAGTTGATTTTGTGTCTTTATATGGCCTGTTTGTGACCAGAACTCCCACTCACCTGATGAAGGGGCAGCGGTCCGAAAGCTTGTGCCTTGTGCGACCAAATAAACCTGTTGTACTTTAACCTGTTGTTGTGAGACTTCTTACTGTGTTTACCCCAGTCCAACGCCGGCATCTCCACATCAGAGGGTCAGTACACAGGGCCTGCTGCACTGTTGGATGGTTAGTGCTGACTGAGCCCCCCACTGTCTGAGGGTTAGTACTGAGGGAGTCCTGCACTATTTTGGGTCAGTATTGAGGGAGTGCTGCACTGTCAGAGGGTTAGTACTGAGGGAATGGCGCACTGTCAGAGTGTCAGTGCTGAGAGAGTGCCGCAATTTCAGAGGGTCAGTACTGAGGGAGTGCCGCACTGTCCGAAGGTCACTATTGAGGGAGTGCTGCACCGTCAGAGGGTTAGTACTGAGGGAGTGCCGCACTGTCTGAGGGTTACGACTGAGGGAGCGCTGCACTGTCAGAGAGTCAGTACTGAGGGAGTGCCGAACAGTCAGAGGATCAATACTGAGGGAGTACCGCACTGTCAGAGGGTCAGTGCTGAGAGAGTGCTGCACTGTCCGAGCGTCAGTACTGAGGGAGTGCTGCACTGTCAGAGGGTCAGTACTCAGAGAGTGCTGCACTGTCCGAGCATCAGTACTGAGGGAATGCCGCACTGTTGGAGGGTTGGTACTGAGGGAGTGCTGTACTGTCTGAGGGTTACTCCTGAGGGAGCGCTGCACTGTCAGAGAGTCAGTACTGAGGGAGTGCTGCACTGAGTGTCAGTACTGGGCGAGTTCCTCATTGTCACGGTCAGTACTGAGGGAGTTCCGCACTGTCAGAGGGTGAGTACTGAGGGAGTGCCGCAGTGTCAGAGGGTCAGTACTGAGGGAGTGCTGCACTGTCAGAGGGTCAGTCCTGAGGGAGTGCTGCACTGTCAGAGGGTCAGTGCTGAGGGAGTGCTGCACTGTCAGAGGGTCAGTGCTGAGGGAGTGCTGCACCTTCAGAGAGTCAGTGCTGAGGGAGCGCTGCACTGTCAGAGGGTCAGTACTGAGGGAGTGCTGCACTGTCAGAGGGTCAGTGCTGAGGGAGTGCCGCACTGTCAGATGGTCAGTCCTGACGAAGTGCTGTACTGTCAGAGGGTCAGTGCTGAGGGAGTGCCGCACTGTCGGAGGATCGGTACTGAGGGAGTGCTGAACTGTCAGAGGGTCAGTGCTGAGGGAGTGCCGCACTGTCGGAGGATCGGTACTGAGGGAGTGCTGAACTGTCAGAGGGTCTGTACTGAGGGAGTGCTACACTCATGGGGTACCCCCATGACTTGTCTGGGCTTACAAAATCTCACTAACTGTCGTGTCTGGAGACAATACACATCTCTTTAACCTGTGCTTAACCCTCTCTCCGCTCACATTGTCTGTACCTTTGAGACTTGATTACCTGTAAAGACTCGCATTCCAACCATTATTTTGTAAATTGATTTTGTGTCTTTACATGGACTGTTTGTGAACAGAACTCCCACTCACCAGATGAAGGGGCAGCGGTCCGAAAGCCTGTGGCTTGTGCGACCAAATAAACCTGTTGGACTTTAACCTGCTGTTGTGAGACTTCTTACTGTGCTTACCCCAGTCCAACACCGGCATCTCCACATCAGAGGGTCAGTACACAGGGACTGCTGCACTGTTGGATGGTTAGTGCTGACTGAGCCCTGCACTGTCAGAGGGTCAGTACTGAGGGAGTCCTGCACTGTTTTGGGTCAGTACTGAGGGAGTGCCGCACTGTGAGAGGGTCAGTGCTGAGGGTGTGCCGCACTGTCAGAGGTTCAGTACTGAAAGAGTGCTGCAATGTCAGAGGGTCAGTACTGAAAGAGTGCTGCAATGTCAGAGGGTCAGTACTGAAAGAGTGCTGCAATGTCAGAGGGTCAGTACTCAGGGAGTGCCGCACTGTCAAAGTGTTACTACTGACGGAGTGCCGCACTGTCTGAGGGATGCTACTGAGGGAGCGCTGCACTGTCAGAGAGTGAGGACTGAGGGAGTGCCGCACTGTCAGAGGGTCAGTACTGAGGGAGCGCCGCATTGTCAGAGAGTCAGTACTGAGGGAGTGCTGCAATGTCAGAGGGTCAGTGCTGAGGGAGTGCTGCACTGTCCGAGAGTCAGTACTGAGGGAATGCCGCACTGTCAAAGGGCTACGACTGAGGGAGTGCCACACTGTCTGAGGCTTACTACTGAGGGAGCTCTGCACTGTCAGAGAGTCAGTCCTGTGGGTGTGCCGCATTGTCAGAGGGTCAGTGCTGAGGGTGCGCTGCACTGTCAGAGCGTCAGTGCTGAGGGTGCGCTGCACTGTCAGAGAGTCAGTACTGAGGGAGTGCCGCATTGTCAGAGGGTCAGTGCTGAGGGTGCGCTGCACTGTCAGAGCGTCAGTGCTGAGGGTGCGCTGCACTGTCAGAGCGTCAGTGCTGAGGGTGCGCTGCACTGTCAGAGAGTCAGTACTGAGGGAGTGCCGAACTGTCAGAGGGTCAATACTGAGGGAGGGAGTGCCTCACTGTCAAATGGTCAGGACTGAGAGAATGCTGCACTGTCAGACGGTTCGTACTCAGTGAGTGCTGTGCTGTCAGATGGTTAGTGTTGAGGGAGCGCTGCATTGTCGGAATATCAGGACTGAGGAAGTGCCGCACTGTCAGAGGGATTGCAATGATGGAATAGAAATCATAGAAACCCTACAGTGCAGAAGGAGGCCATTCGGCCCATCGAGTCTGCACCGACCACAATCCCACCCATGCCCTACCACCATATCCCTACATATTTTACCCACTAATCCCTCTAACCTACTCATCTCAGGACACTAAGGGGCAATTTTTAGCATGGCCAATCAACCTAACCCGCACATCTTTGGACTGTTGGAATGTTTGGAATGTCATTCGCAATATACATTCCCCATGCAAGTCAGAACAATGATGTTTTCACACAAACATGCATAGATCTCGGTGTGAATGATGAAGGTCTTATCGTGAGTCAATCATTGCAGTTGACTTTCAGTAAACAAGGTATCCCAGGGAAGAGTGCAGCAGCGAATGACATTCACTCACTCGGACATTCAGTCCTTTGTAGCTGTGCTGGTTGTGTGAAATGTCCATACCATTAATCACAATCCCTTTTCTCGATCCATATGTCCTTTGAAATGTTTTCCTTCTAGATTGTACACAATTCCCTTTGGAAAGGTAATGTTGAATCTGATTTGAGAATCGCAGCAAGTCACTGAATCAAAACATTTCCCATATTCTTCCCAATTGTTTCCTGTCGGGTGATCCGTATTCTGAATCCTTTATAACGAGCGCTGCACTGTCAGAGGGTCAGTACTGAGGGAGTGCTGCACAGTCAGAGGGTCAGTGCTGAGGGAGTGCCGCACTGTCAGAGGGTCACTGCTGAGGAAGTGCTGCACGATTGAAGGGTCAGTACTGAGGGAGTGCTGCACTGTCAGAGGGTCAGTGCTGAGGGAGTGCTGCACTGTCGGAGGGTCAGTGCTGAGGGAGTGCCGCAATGTCGGAGGGTCAGTGCTGAGGGAGTGCCGCACTGTCAGAGGGTCAGTGCTGAGGGAGTGCCACACTGTCAGTGGGTCAGTGCTGAGGGAGTGCCGCACTGTCAGAGGGTCAGTGCTGAGGGAGTGCCGCACTGTCAGAGGGTCAGTGCTGAGGGAGTGCCGCACTGTCAGAGGGTCAGTGCTGAGGGAGTGCTGCACTGTCAGAGGGTCAGTGCTGATAGAATCCCGGACTGTCAGTGGATCAGTGCTGAGGGAGTGCCGCACTGTCAGAGGGTCAGTACTGAGGGAGTGCTGCACTGTCAGAGGGTCAGTGCTGAGGGAGTGCCGCACTGTCAGAGGGTCACTGCTGAGGGAGTGCTGCACTGTCAGAGGGTCAGTACTGAGGGAGTGCTGCACTGTCAGAGGGTCAGTACTGAGGGAGTGCTGCACTGTCAGAGGGTCAGTGCTGAGGGAGTGCCGCACTGTCAGAGGGTCAGTGCTGAGTGAGTGCCGCACTGTCAGTGGATCAGTGCTGAGGGAGTGCCGCACTGTCAGAGGGTCAGTGCTGAGGCAGTGCTGCACTGTCAGAGGGTCAGTGCTGAGTGAGTGCCGCACTGTCAGAGGGTCAGTACTGAGGGAGTGCTGCACTCATGAGGGACCCCCATGACTTGCCTGGGCTTACAAAATCTCACTAACTGTCCTGGCTGGAGACAATACACATCTCTTTAACCTGTGCTTAACCCTCTCTCCACTCACATTGTCTGTACCTTTAAGACTTGATGATATGTAAAGACTCGCATTCCAACCATTATTTTGTAAATTGATTTTGTGTCTTTATATGGCCTGTTTGTGACCAGAACTCCCACTCACCTGATGAAGGGGCAGCGGTCCGAAAGCTTGTGGCTTGTGCGACCAAATAAAACTGTTGGACTTTAACCTGCTGTTGTGAGACTTCTTACTGTGCTTACCCCAGTCCAACGCCGGCATCTCCACATCAGAGGGTCAGTACACAGGGACTGCTGCACTGTTGGATAGTTAGTGCTGAGGGAGTGCTGCACTGTCAGAGGGTCGGTACTGAGAGAGTGCCGCACTGTCAGAGGGTCAGTACTGAGGGAGCGGTGCACTGTCAGAGGGTCAGAACTGAGCGAGTGCCGCACTGTCAGAGTCAGTACTGAGGGAGCGCTGCATTGTCAGAGGGTCAGCACTGAGGGAGTGCTGCAATGTCAGAGGGTCAGTACTGAGGGAGCGCTGCATTGTCAGAGGGTCAGTGCTGAGGGAGTGCTGCATTGTCAGAGTGTCAGTGCTGAGGGAGTGCTGAACTGTCAGAGGGTCAGTGCTGAGGGAGTGCTGCACTGTCAGAGGGTCAGTACTGAGTGAGCGTTGCACTGTCAGAGGGTCAGTACTGAGGGAGTGCGGCACTGTCGGAGGGTCAGTGCTGAGGGAGTGCTGCACTGTCAGAGGGTCAGTACTGAGTGAGCGTTGCACTGTCAGAGGGTCAGTGCTGAGGGAGTGCTGCACTGTCAGGGGGTCAGTACTGAGGGAGTGCTGAACTGTCAGACGGTCAGTGCTGAGGGAGCGCTGAACTGTCAGAGGGTCAGTACTGAGGGAGTGCTGCACTCATGAGGGACCCCCATGACTTGCCTGGGCTTACAAAATCTCACTCACTGTCCTGGCTGGAGACAATACACATCTCTTTAACCTGTGCTTAACCCTCTCTCCACTCACATGGTCTGTACCTTTAAGACTTGATTATATGTAAAGACTCGCAGTCCAACCATTATTTTGTAAATTGATTTTGTGTCTTTATATGGCCTGTTTGTGAACAGAACTCCCACTCACCTGATGAAGGGGCAGCGCTCCGAAAGCTTGTGGCTTGTGCGACCAAATAAAACTGTTGGACTTTAACCTGCTGTTGTGAGACTTCTTACTGTGCTTACCCCAGTCCAACACCGGCATCTCCACATCAGAGGGTCAGTACACAGGGACTGCTGCACTGTAGGATGGTTAGTGCTGAGGGAGCGCTGCACTGTCAGAGGGTCGGTACTGAGGGAGCGCTGCATTGTTAGAGGGTCAGCACTGAGGGAGTGCTGCACTGTCAGAGGGTCAGTGCTGAGGGAGTGCTGCACTGTCGGAGGGTCAGTGCTGAGGGAGTGCCGCAATGTCGGAGGGTCAGTGCTGAGGGAGTGCCGCACTGTCAGAGGGTCAGTGCTGAGGGAGTGCCACACTGTCAGTGGGTCAGTGCTGAGGGAGTGCCGCACTGTCAGAGGGTCAGTGCTGAGGGAGTGCCGCACTGTCAGAGGGTCAGTGCTGAGGGAGTGCCGCACTGTCAGAGGGTCAGTGCTGAGGGAGTGCTGCACTGTCAGAGGGTCAGTGCTGATAGAATCCCGGACTGTCAGTGGATCAGTGCTGAGGGAGTGCCGCACTGTCAGAGGGTCAGTACTGAGGGAGTGCTGCACTGTCAGAGGGTCAGTGCTGAGGGAGTGCCGCACTGTCAGAGGGTCACTGCTGAGGGAGTGCTGCACTGTCAGAGGGTCAGTACTGAGGGAGTGCTGCACTGTCAGAGGGTCAGTACTGAGGGAGTGCTGCACTGTCAGAGGGTCAGTGCTGAGGGAGTGCCGCACTGTCAGAGGGTCAGTGCTGAGTGAGTGCCGCACTGTCAGTGGATCAGTGCTGAGGGAGTGCCGCACTGTCAGAGGGTCAGTGCTGAGGCAGTGCTGCACTGTCAGAGGGTCAGTGCTGAGTGAGTGCCGCACTGTCAGAGGGTCAGTACTGAGGGAGTGCTGCACTCATGAGGGACCCCCATGACTTGCCTGGGCTTACAAAATCTCACTAACTGTCCTGGCTGGAGACAATACACATCTCTTTAACCTGTGCTTAACCCTCTCTCCACTCACATTGTCTGTACCTTTAAGACTTGATGATATGTAAAGACTCGCATTCCAACCATTATTTTGTAAATTGATTTTGTGTCTTTATATGGCCTGTTTGTGACCAGAACTCCCACTCACCTGATGAAGGGGCAGCGGTCCGAAAGCTTGTGGCTTGTGCGACCAAATAAAACTGTTGGACTTTAACCTGCTGTTGTGAGACTTCTTACTGTGCTTACCCCAGTCCAACGCCGGCATCTCCACATCAGAGGGTCAGTACACAGGGACTGCTGCACTGTTGGATAGTTAGTGCTGAGGGAGTGCTGCACTGTCAGAGGGTCGGTACTGAGAGAGTGCCGCACTGTCAGAGGGTCAGTACTGAGGGAGCGGTGCACTGTCAGAGGGTCAGAACTGAGCGAGTGCCGCACTGTCAGAGTCAGTACTGAGGGAGCGCTGCATTGTCAGAGGGTCAGCACTGAGGGAGTGCTGCAATGTCAGAGGGTCAGTACTGAGGGAGCGCTGCATTGTCAGAGGGTCAGTGCTGAGGGAGTGCTGCATTGTCAGAGTGTCAGTGCTGAGGGAGTGCTGAACTGTCAGAGGGTCAGTACTGAGGGAGCGCTGCATTGTCAGAGGGTCAGCACTGAGGGAGTGCTGCAATGTCAGAGGGTCAGTACTGAGGGAGCGCTGCATTGTCAGAGGGTCAGTGCTGAGGGAGTGCTGCATTGTCAGAGTGTCAGTGCTGAGGGAGTGCTGAACTGTCAGAGGGTCAGTGCTGAGGGAGTGCTGCACTGTCAGAGGGTCAGTACTGAGTGAGCGTTGCACTGTCAGAGGGTCAGTACTGAGGGAGTGCGGCACTGTCGGAGGGTCAGTGCTGAGGGAGTGCTGCACTGTCAGAGGGTCAGTACTGAGTGAGCGTTGCACTGTCAGAGGGTCAGTGCTGAGGGAGTGCTGCACTGTCAGGGGGTCAGTACTGAGGGAGTGCTGAACTGTCAGACGGTCAGTGCTGAGGGAGCGCTGAACTGTCAGAGGGTCAGTACTGAGGGAGTGCTGCACTCATGAGGGACCCCCATGACTTGCCTGGGCTTACAAAATCTCACTCACTGTCCTGGCTGGAGACAATACACATCTCTTTAACCTGTGCTTAACCCTCTCTCCACTCACATGGTCTGTACCTTTAAGACTTGATTATATGTAAAGACTCGCAGTCCAACCATTATTTTGTAAATTGATTTTGTGTCTTTATATGGCCTGTTTGTGAACAGAACTCCCACTCACCTGATGAAGGGGCAGCGCTCCGAAAGCTTGTGGCTTGTGCGACCAAATAAAACTGTTGGACTTTAACCTGCTGTTGTGAGACTTCTTACTGTGCTTACCCCAGTCCAACACCGGCATCTCCACATCAGAGGGTCAGTACACAGGGACTGCTGCACTGTAGGATGGTTAGTGCTGAGGGAGCGCTGCACTGTCAGAGGGTCGGTACTGAGGGAGCGCTGCATTGTTAGAGGGTCAGCACTGAGGGAGTGCTGCACTGTCAGAGGGTCAGTGCTGAGGGAGTGCTGCACTGTCGGAGGGTCAGTGCTGAGGGAGTGCCGCAATGTCGGAGGGTCAGTGCTGAGGGAGTGCCGCACTGTCAGAGGGTCAGTGCTGAGGGAGTGCCACACTGTCAGTGGGTCAGTGCTGAGGGAGTGCCGCACTGTCAGAGGGTCAGTGCTGAGGGAGTGCCGCACTGTCAGAGGGTCAGTGCTGAGGGAGTGCCGCACTGTCAGAGGGTCAGTGCTGAGGGATTGCCGCACTGTCAGAGGATCAGTACCGAGGGAGTGCTGCACTGTCAGAGGATCAGTAACGAGGGAGTGCTGCACTGTCAGACGGTCAGTGCTGAGGGAGTGCTTGTACTGTTAGAGAGTCAGTCCTGAGGGAGTGCCGCACTGTCAGAGGGTCAGTACTGAGGGAGTGCCGCACTGTCAGAGGGTCAGTACTGAGGGAGTGCCGCACTGTCAGAGGGTCAGTACTGAGGGAGTGCCGCACTGTCAGAGGGTCAGTACTGAGGGAGTGCCGCACTGTCAGAGGGTCAGTATTGAGGGAGTGCCGCACTGTCAGAGGGTCAGTACTGAGGGAGTGCCGCACTGTCAGAGGGTCAGTACTGAGGGAGTGCCGCACTGTCAGAGGGTCAGTGCTGAGGGAGTGCCGCACTGTCAGAGGGTCAGTACTGAGGGAGTGCCGCACAGTCAGAGGGTCAGTACTGAGGGAGTGCCGCACTGTCAGAGGGTCAGTACTGAGGGAGTGCCGCACTGTCAGAGGGTCAGTGCTGGGAGTGCCGCACTGTCAGAGGGTCAGTACTGAGGGAGTGCCGCACTGTCCGAGGGTCAGTGCTGAGGGAGTGCTGCACAGTCAGAGGGTCAGTGCTGAGAGGGTGCTGCACTGTCACAGGGTCAGTGCTGAGGGAGTCCTGCACTGTCAGAGGGTCAGTACTGAGGGAGTCCTGCACTGTCAGAGGTTCAGTACTGAGGGAGTGCCGCAATGTCCGAGGGTCAGTGCTGAGGGAGTGTCGCACTGTCAGAGGGTCAGTACTGAGGGAGTCCTGCACTGTCAGAGGTTCAGTACTGAGGGAGTGCCGCACTGTCAGAGGGTCAGCACTGAGGGAGTGCTGCACTGTCATAGGGTCAGTACTGACGGGAGTGCCGCACTGTCAGAGGGTCAGGACTGAGGGAGTGCTGCATTGTCAGAGGGTCAGCACTGAGGGAGTGCTGCACTGTCAGAGGGTCAGTACTGACGGGAGTGCCGCACTGTCAGAGGGTCAGTACTGAGGGAGTGCCGCACTGTCAGAGGGTCAGTGCTGAGGGAGTGCCGCACTGTCAGAGGGTCAGTGCTGAGGGAGTGCCGCACTGTCAGAGGGTCAGTGCTGAGGGAGTGCCGCACTGTCAGAGAGTCAGTACTGAGGGAGTGCTGCAATGTCAGAGGTTCAGTACTGAGAGAGTGCTGCACTGTCAGAGGGTCAGTACTCAGGGAGTGCCGCACTGTCAAATGGCTACGACTGAGGGAGTGCCGCACTGTCTGAGGCTTACGACTGAGAGAGTGCTGCACTGTCAGAGAGTCAGTCCTGTGGGAGTGCCGCACTGTCAGATGGTCAGTGCTGAGGGAGTGCCGCACTGTCAGATGGTCAGTGCTGAGGGAGTGCCGCACTGTCAGATGGTCAGTACTGAGGGAGTGCCGCACTGTCAGAGGGTCAGTACTGAGGGAGTGCCGCACTGTCCGAGGGTCAGTGCTGAGGGAGTGCTGCACAGTCAGAGGGTCAGTGCTGAGAGAGTGCTGCACTGTCACAGGGTCAGTGCTGAGGGAGTCCTGCACTGTCAGAGGGTCAGTACTGAGGGAGTCCTGCACTGTCAGAGGGTCAGTACTGAGGGAGTGCCGCACTGTCCGAGGGTCAGTGCTGAGGGAGTGCTGCACTGTCAGAGGGTCAGTGCTGAGGGAGTGCCGCACTGTCAGAGTGTCAGTGCTGAGGGAGCGCTGCATTGTCAGAGGGTCAGCACTGAGGGAGTGCTGCACTGTCAGAGGGTCAGTACTGAGGGAGTGCTGCACTGTCAGAGGGTCAGTGCTGAGGGAGTGCTGCAATGTCAGAGGGTCAGTGCTGAGGGAGTGCTGCAATGTCAGAGTGTCAGTGCTGAGGGAGTGCTGAACTGTCAGAGGGTCAGTGCTGAGGGAGTGCTGCACTGTCAGAGGGTCAGTACTGAGGGAGTGCTGCACTGTCGGAGGGTCAGTGCTGAGGGAATGCTGCACTGTCAGCGGGTCAGTACTGAGTGAGCGTTGCACTGTCAGAGGGTCAGTGCTGAGGGAGTGCTGCACTGTCAGGGGGTCAACACTGAGGGAGTGCTGAACTGTCAGACGGTCAGTGCTGAGGGAGTGCTGCACTGTCAGGGGGTCAGTACTGAGGGAGTGCTGAACTGTCAGACGGTCAGTGCTGAGGGAGTGCTGAACTGTCAGAGGGTCAGTACTGAGGGAGTGCTGCACTCATGAGGGACCCCCATGACTTGCCTGGGCTTACAAAATCTCACTAACTGTCCTGGCTGGAGACAACACACATCTCTTTAACCTGTGCTTAACCCTCTCTCCACTCACATTGTCTGTACCTTTAAGACTTGATGATATGTAAAGACTCGCATTCCAACCATTATTTTGTAATTTGATTTTGTGTCTTTATATGGCCTGTTTGTGACCAGAACTCCCACTCACCTGATGAAGGGGCAGCGGTCCGAAAGCTTGTGGCTTGTGCGACCAAATAAAACTGTTGGACTTTAACCTGCTGTTGTGAGACTTCTTACTGTGCTTACCCCAGTCCAACGCCGGCATCTCCACATCAGAGGGTCAGTACACAGGGACTGCTGCACTGTTGGATAGTTAGTGCTGAGGGAGTGCTGCACTGTCAGAGGGTCGGTACTGAGGGAGTGCCGCACTGTCAGAGGGTCAGTACTGAGGGAGCGGTGCACTGTCAGAGGGTCAGAACTGAGCGAGTGCCGCACTGTCAGAGTCAGTACTGAGGGAGCGCTGCATTGTCAGAGGGTCAGCACTGAGGGAGTGCTGCAATGTCAGAGGGTCAGTACTGAGGGAGCGCTGCATTGTCAGAGGGTCAGCACTGAGGGAGTGCTGCACTGTCAGAGGGTCAGTGCTGAGGGAGTGCTGCATTGTCAGAGTGTCAGTGCTGAGGGAGTGCTGAACTGTCAGAGGGTCAGTGCTGAGGGAGTGCTGCACTGTCAGAGGGTCAGTACTGAGTGAGCGTTGCACTGTCAGAGGGTCAGTACTGAGGGAGTGCGGCACTGTCGGAGGGTCAGTGCTGAGGGAGTGCTGCACTGTCAGAGGGTCAGTACTGAGTGAGCGTTGCACTGTCAGAGGGTCAGTGCTGAGGGAGTGCTGCACTGTCAGGGGGTCAGTACTGAGGGAGTGCTGAACTGTCAGACGGTCAGTGCTGAGGGAGTGCTGAACTGTCAGAGGGTCAGTACTGAGGGAGTGCTGCACTCATGAGGGACCCCCATGACTTGCCTGGGCTTACAAAATCTCACTAACTGTCCTGGCTGGAGACAATACACATCTCTTTAACCTGTGCTTAACCCTCTCTCCACTCACATTGTCTGTACCTTTAAGACTTGATGATATGTAAAGACTCGCATTCCAACCATTATTTTGTAAATTGATTTTGTGTCTTTATATGGCCTGTTTGTGACCAGAACTCCCACTCACCTGATGAAGGGGCAGCGGTCCGAAAGCTTGTGGCTTGTGCGACCAAATAAAACTGTTGGACTTTAACCTGCTGTTGTGAGACTTCTTACTGTGCTTACCCCAGTCCAACGCCGGCATCTCCACATCAGAGGGTCAGTACACAGGGACTGCTGCACTGTAGGATGGTTAGTGCTGAGGGAGCGCTGCACTGTCAGAGGGTCGGTACTGAGGGAGCGCTGCATTGTTAGAGGGTCAGCACTGAGGGAGTGCTGCACTGTCAGAGGGTCAGTGCTGAGGGAGTGCCGCACTGTCAGAGGGTCAGTGCTGAGGGAGTGCCGCACTGTCAGAGGATCAGTACCGAGGGAGTGCTGCACTGTCAGAGGATCAGTAAGGAGGGAGTGCTGCACTGTCAGACGGTCAGTGCTGAGGGAGTGCTTGTACTGTTAGAGAGTCAGTCCTGAGGGAGTGCCGCACTGTCAGAGGGTCAGTACTGAGGGAGTGCCGCACTGTCCGAGGGTCAGTGCTGAGGGAGTGCTGCACAGTCAGAGGGTCAGTGCTGAGAGAGTGCTGCACTGTCACAGGGTCAGTGCTGAGGGAGTCCTGCACTGTCAGAGGGTCAGTACTGAGGGAGTCCTGCACTGTCAGAGGGTCAGTACTGAGGGAGTGCCGCACTGTCCGAGGGTCAGTGCTGAGGGAGTGCTGCACTGTCAGAGGGTCAGTGCTGAGGGAGTGCCGCACTGTCAGAGTGTCAGTGCTGAGGGAGCGCTGCATTGTCAGAGGGTCAGCACTGAGGGAGTGCTGCACTGTCAGAGGGTCAGTACTGAGGGAGTGCTGCACTGTCAGAGGGTCAGTGCTGAGGGAGTGCTGCAATGTCAGAGGGTCAGTGCTGAGGGAGTGCTGCAATGTCAGAGTGTCAGTGCTGAGGGAGTGCTGAACTGTCAGAGGGTCAGTACTGAGGGAGTGCTGCACTGTCAGAGGGTCAGTACTGAGGGAGTGCTGCACTGTCGGAGGGTCAGTGCTGAGGGAATGCTGCACTGTCAGCGGGTCAGTACTGAGTGAGCGTTGCACTGTCAGAGGGTCAGTGCTGAGGGAGTGCTGCACTGTCAGGGGGTCAACACTGAGGGAGTGCTGAACTGTCAGACGGTCAGTGCTGAGGGAGTGCTGCACTGTCAGGGGGTCAGTACTGAGGGAGTGCTGAACTGTCAGACGGTCAGTGCTGAGGGAGTGCTGAACTGTCAGAGGGTCAGTACTGAGGGAGTGCTGCACTCATGAGGGACCCCCATGACTTGCCTGGGCTTACAAAATCTCACTAACTGTCCTGGCTGGAGACAACACACATCTCTTTAACCTGTGCTTAACCCTCTCTCCACTCACATTGTCTGTACCTTTAAGACTTGATGATATGTAAAGACTCGCATTCCAACCATTATTTTGTAATTTGATTTTGTGTCTTTATATGGCCTGTTTGTGACCAGAACTCCCACTCACCTGATGAAGGGGCAGCGGTCCGAAAGCTTGTGGCTTGTGCGACCAAATAAAACTGTTGGACTTTAACCTGCTGTTGTGAGACTTCTTACTGTGCTTACCCCAGTCCAACGCCGGCATCTCCACATCAGAGGGTCAGTACACAGGGACTGCTGCACTGTTGGATAGTTAGTGCTGAGGGAGTGCTGCACTGTCAGAGGGTCGGTACTGAGGGAGTGCCGCACTGTCAGAGGGTCAGTACTGAGGGAGCGGTGCACTGTCAGAGGGTCAGAACTGAGCGAGTGCCGCACTGTCAGAGTCAGTACTGAGGGAGCGCTGCATTGTCAGAGGGTCAGCACTGAGGGAGTGCTGCAATGTCAGAGGGTCAGTACTGAGGGAGCGCTGCATTGTCAGAGGGTCAGCACTGAGGGAGTGCTGCACTGTCAGAGGGTCAGTGCTGAGGGAGTGCTGCATTGTCAGAGTGTCAGTGCTGAGGGAGTGCTGAACTGTCAGAGGGTCAGTGCTGAGGGAGTGCTGCACTGTCAGAGGGTCAGTACTGAGTGAGCGTTGCACTGTCAGAGGGTCAGTACTGAGGGAGTGCGGCACTGTCGGAGGGTCAGTGCTGAGGGAGTGCTGCACTGTCAGAGGGTCAGTACTGAGTGAGCGTTGCACTGTCAGAGGGTCAGTGCTGAGGGAGTGCTGCACTGTCAGGGGGTCAGTACTGAGGGAGTGCTGAACTGTCAGACGGTCAGTGCTGAGGGAGTGCTGAACTGTCAGAGGGTCAGTACTGAGGGAGTGCTGCACTCATGAGGGACCCCCATGACTTGCCTGGGCTTACAAAATCTCACTAACTGTCCTGGCTGGAGACAATACACATCTCTTTAACCTGTGCTTAACCCTCTCTCCACTCACATTGTCTGTACCTTTAAGACTTGATGATATGTAAAGACTCGCATTCCAACCATTATTTTGTAAATTGATTTTGTGTCTTTATATGGCCTGTTTGTGACCAGAACTCCCACTCACCTGATGAAGGGGCAGCGGTCCGAAAGCTTGTGGCTTGTGCGACCAAATAAAACTGTTGGACTTTAACCTGCTGTTGTGAGACTTCTTACTGTGCTTACCCCAGTCCAACGCCGGCATCTCCACATCAGAGGGTCAGTACACAGGGACTGCTGCACTGTAGGATGGTTAGTGCTGAGGGAGCGCTGCACTGTCAGAGGGTCGGTACTGAGGGAGCGCTGCATTGTTAGAGGGTCAGCACTGAGGGAGTGCTGCACTGTCAGAGGGTCAGTGCTGAGGGAGTGCCGCACTGTCAGAGGGTCAGTGCTGAGGGAGTGCCGCACTGTCAGAGGATCAGTACCGAGGGAGTGCTGCACTGTCAGAGGATCAGTAAGGAGGGAGTGCTGCACTGTCAGACGGTCAGTGCTGAGGGAGTGCTTGTACTGTTAGAGAGTCAGTCCTGAGGGAGTGCCGCACTGTCAGAGGGTCAGTACTGAGGGAGTGCCGCACTGTCAGAGGGTCAGTACTGAGGGAGTGCCGCACTGTCAGAGGGTCAGTACTGAGGGAGTGCCGCACTGTCAGAGGATCAGTACTGAGGCAGTGCCGCACTGTCAGAGGGTCAGTACTGAGGGAGTGCCGCACTGTCAGAGGGTCAGTACTGCGGGAGTGCCGCACTGTCAGAGGGTCAGTACTGAGGGAGTGCCGCACTGTCAGAGGGTCAGTGCTGAGGGAGTGCCGCACTGTCAGAGGGTCAGTACTGAGGGAGTGCCGCACTGTCAGAGGGTCAGTACTGAGGGAGTGCCGCACTGTCAGAGGGTCAGTACTGAGGGAGTGCCGCACTGTCAGAGGGTCAGTGCTGAGGGAGTGCCGCACTGTCAGAGGGTCAGTACTGAGGGAGTGCCGCACTGTCCGAGGGTCAGTGCTGAGGGAGTGCTGCACAGTCAGAGGGTCAGTGCTGAGAGAGTGCTGCACTGTCACAGGTTCAGTGCTGAGGGAGTCCTGCAGTGTCAGAGGGTCAGTACTGAAGGAGTCCTGCACTGTCAGAGGTTCAGTACTGAGGGAGTGCCGCAATGTCCGAGGGTCAGTGCTGAGGGAGTGTCGCACTGTCAGAGGGTCAGTACTGAGGGAGTCCTGCACTGTCAGAGGTTCAGTACTGAGGGAGTGCCGCACTGTCAGAGGGTCAGCACTGAGGGAGTGCTGCACTGTCATAGGGTCAGTACTGACGGGAGTGCCGCACAGTCAGAGGGTCAGGACTGAGGGAGTGCTGCATTGTCAGAGGGTCAGCACTGAGGGAGTGCTGCACTGTCAGAGGGTCAGTACTGACGGGAGTGCCGCACTGTCAGAGGGTCAGTACTGAGGGAGTGCCGCACTGTCAGAGGGTCAGTGCTGAGGGGGTGCCGCACTGTCAGAGGGTCAGTGCTGAGGGAGTGCCGCACTGTCAGAGGGTCAGTGCTGAGGGAGTGCCGCACTGTCAGAGAGTCAGTACTGAGGGAGTGCTGCAATGTCAGAGGTTCAGTACTGAGAGAGTGCTGCACTGTCAGAGGGTCAGTACTCAGGGAGTGCCGCACTGTCAAAGGGCTACGACTGAGGGAGTGCCGCACTGTCTGAGGCTTACTACTGAGAGAGTGCTGCACTGTCAGAGAGTCAGTCCTGTGGGAGTGCCGCACTGTCAGATGGTCAGTGCTGAGGGAGTGCCGCACTGTCAGATGGTCAGTGCTGAGGGAGTGCCGCACTGTCAGATGGTCAGTACTGAGGGAGTGCCGCACTGTCAGAGGGTCAGTACTGAGGGAGTGCCGCACTGTCAGAGGGTCAGTACTGAGGGAGTCCTGCACTGTCAGAGGGTCAGTACTGAGGGAGTGCCGCACTGTCCGAGGGTCAGTGCTGAGGGGGTGCTGCACAGTCAGAGGGTCAGTGCTGAGAGAGTGCTGCACTGTCACAGGGTCAGTGCTGAGGGAGTCCTGCACTGTCAGAGGGTCAGTACTGAGGGAGTCCTGCACTGTCAGAGGGTCAGTACTGAGGGAGTGCCGCACTGTCCGAGGGTCAGTGCTGAGGGAGTGCTGCACTCATGGGGGACCCCCATGACTTGCCTGGGCTTACAAAATCTCACTAACTGTCCTGGCTGGAGACAATACACATCTCTTTAACCTGTGCTTAACCCTCTCTCCACTCACATTGTCTGTACCTTTAAGACTTGATGATATGTAAAGACTCGCATTCCAACCATTATTTTGTAAATTGATTTTGTGTCTTTATATGGCCTGTTTGTGACCAGAACTCCCACTCACCTGATGAAGGGGCAGCGCTCCGAAAGCTTGTGTCTTGTGCGACCAAATAAAACTGTTGGACTTTAACCTGCTGTTGTGAGACTTCTTACTGTGCTTACCCCAGTCCAACGCCAGCATCTCCACATCAGAGGGTCAGTACACAGGGACTGCTGCACTGTTGGATGGTTAGTGCTGAGGGAGTGCTGCACTGTCAGAGGGTCGGTACTGAGGGAGTGCCGCACTGTCAGAGGGTCAGTACTGAGGGAGCGGTGCACTGTCAGAGGGTCAGAACTGAGCGAGTGCCGCACTGTCAGAGTCAGTCCTGAGGGAGCGATGCATTGTCAGAGGGTCAGCACTGAGGGAGTGCTGCACTGTCAGAGGGTCAGTACTGAGGGAGCGCTGCATTGTCAGTTGGTCAGCACTGAGGGAGTGCCGCACTGTCAGAGGGTCAGTACTGAGGGAGTGCCGCACTGTCAGAGGGTCAGTGCTGAGGGAGTGCCGCACTGTCAGAGGGTCAGTACTGAGGGAGTCCTGCACTGTCAGAGGGTCAGTACTGAGGGAGTGCCGCACTGTCCGAGGGTCAGTGCTGAGGGAGTGCTGCACAGTCAGAGGGTCAGTGCTGAGAGAGTGCTGCACTGTCACAGGGTCAGTGCTGAGGGAGTCCTGCACTGTCAGAGGGTCAGTACTGAGGGAGTCCTGCACTGTCAGAGGGTCAGTACTGAGGGAGTGCCGCACTGTCCGAGGGTCAGTGCTGAGGGAGTGCTGCACTGTCAGAGGGTCAGTGCTGAGGGAGTGCCGCACTGTCAGAGTGTCAGTGCTGAGGGAGCGCTGCATTGTCAGAGGGTCAGCACTGAGGGAGTGCTGCACTGTCAGAGGGTCAGTACTGAGGGAGTGCTGCACTGTCAGAGGGTCAGTGCTGAGGGAGTGCTGCAATGTCAGAGGGTCAGTGCTGAGGGAGTGCTGCAATGTCAGAGTGTCAGTGCTGAGGGAGTGCTGAACTGTCAGAGGGTCAGTACTGAGGGAGTGCTGCACTGTCAGAGGGTCAGTACTGAGGGAGTGCTGCACTGTCGGAGGGTCAGTGCTGAGGGAATGCTGCACTGTCAGCGGGTCAGTACTGAGTGAGCGTTGCACTGTCAGAGGGTCAGTGCTGAGGGAGTGCTGCACTGTCAGGGGGTCAACACTGAGGGAGTGCTGAACTGTCAGACGGTCAGTGCTGAGGGAGTGCTGCACTGTCAGGGGGTCAGTACTGAGGGAGTGCTGAACTGTCAGACGGTCAGTGCTGAGGGAGTGCTGAACTGTCAGAGGGTCAGTACTGAGGGAGTGCTGCACTCATGAGGGACCCCCATGACTTGCCTGGGCTTACAAAATCTCACTAACTGTCCTGGCTGGAGACAATACACATCTCTTTAACCTGTGCTTAACCCTCTCTCCACTCACATTGTCTGTACCTTTAAGACTTGATGATATGTAAAGACTCGCATTCCAACCATTATTTTGTAAATTGATTTTGTGTCTTTATATGGCCTGTTTGTGACCAGAACTCCCACTCACCTGATGAAGGGGCAGCGCTCCGAAAGCTTGTGTCTTGTGCGACCAAATAAAACTGTTGGACTTTAACCTGCTGTTGTGAGACTTCTTACTGTGCTACCCCAGTCCAACGCCAGCATCTCCACATCAGAGGGTCAGTACACAGGGACTGCTGCACTGTTGGATGGTTAGTGCTGAGGGAGTGCTGCACTGTCAGAGGGTCGGTACTGAGGGAGTGCCGCACTGTCAGAGGGTCAGTACTGAGGGAGCGGTGCACTGTCAGAGGGTCAGAACTGAGCGAGTGCCGCACTGTCAGAGTCAGTCCTGAGGGAGCGCTGCATTGTCAGAGGGTCAGCACTGAGGGAGTGCTGCACTGTCAGAGGGTCAGTACTGAGGGAGCGCTGCATTGTCAGTTGGTCAGCACTGAGGGAGTGCTGCACTGTCAGAGGGTCAGTGCTGAGGGAGTGCTGCAATGTCAGAGGGTCAGTGCTGAGGGAGTGCTGAACTGTCAGAGGGTCAGTGCTGAGGGAGTGCTGCACTGTCAGAGGGTCAGTACTGAGTGAGCGTTGCACTGTCAGAGGGTCAGTACTGAGGGAGGGCTGCACTGTCGGAGGGTCAGTGCTGAGGGAGTGCTGCACTGTCAGAGGGTCAGTACTGAGTGAGCGTTGCACTGTCAGAGGGTCAGTGCTGAGGGAGTGCTGCACTGTCAGGGGGTCAGTACTGAGGGAGTGCTGAACTGTCAGACGGTCAGTGCTGAGGGAGTGCTGAACTGTCAGAGTTTCAGTACTGAGGGAGTGCTGCACTCATGAGGGACCCCCATGACTTGCCTGGGCTTACAAAATCTCACTAACTGTCCTGGCTGGAGACGATACACATCTCTTTAACCTGTGCTTAACCCTCTCTCCACTCACATTGTCTGTACCTTTAAGACTTGATGATATGTAAAGACTCGCATTCCAACCATTATTTTGTAAATTGATTTTGTGTCTTTATATGGCCTGTTTGTGAACAGAACTCCCACTCACCTGATGAAGGGGCAGCGCTCCGAAAGCTTGTGGCTTGTGCGAACAAATAAAACTGTTGGACTTTAACCTGCTGTTGTGAGACTTCTTACTGTGTTTACCCCAGTCCAACACCGGCATCTCCACATCAGAGGGTCAGTACACAAGGACTGCTGCACTGTTGGATGGTTAGTGCTGAGGGAGCGCTGCACTGTCAGAGGGTCGGTACTGAGGGAGTGCCGCACTGTCAGAGGGTCAGTACTGAGGGAGCGGTGCACTGTCAGAGGGTCAGTGCTGAGGGAGTGCCGCACTGTCAGAGGGTCAGTACTGAGGGAGTGCTGCACTGTCAGAGGGTCAGTACTGAGGGAGTGCCGCACTGTCAGAGGGTCAGTGCTGAGGGAGTGCCGCACTGTCAGACGGTCAGTACTGAGAGAGTGCTGCACTGTCAGAGGGTCAGTGCTGAGGGAGTGCCGCACTGTCAGAGGGTCAGTACTGAGGGAGTGCCGCACAGTCAGAGGGTCAGTACTGAGGGAGTGCCGCACTGTCAGAGGGTCAGTGCTGAGGGAGTGCCGCACTGTCCGAGGGTCAGTGCTGAGGGAGTGCTGCACAGTCAGAGGGTCAGTGCTGAGAGAGTGCTGCACTGTCACAGGGTCAGTGCTGAGGGAGTCCTGCACTGCCAGAGGGTCAGTACTGAGGGAGTCCTGCACTGTCAGAGGGTCAGTACTGAGGGAGTGCCGCACTGTCCGAGGGTCAGTGCTGAGGGAGTGCTGCACTGTCAGAGGGTCAGTGCTGAGGGAGTGCCGCACTGTCAGAGTGTCAGTGCTGAGGGAGCGCTGCATTGTCAGAGGGTCAGCACTGAGGGAGTGCTGCACTGTCAGAGGGTCAGTACTGACGGGAGTGCCGCACTGTCAGAGGGTCAGTACTGAGGGAGTGCCGCACTGTCAGAGGGTCAGTGCTGAGGGAGTGCCGCACTGTCAGAGGGTCAGTGCTGAGGGAGTGCCGCACTGTCAGAGGGTCAGTGCTGAGGGAGTGCCGCACTGTCAGAGAGTCAGTACTGAGGGAGTGCTGCAATGTCAGAGGTTCAGTACTGAGAGAGTGCTGCACTGTCAGAGGGTCAGTACTCAGGGAGTGCCGCACTGTCAAAGGGTTACTACTGAGTGGGTGCCGCACGGTTTGAGGGATACTACTCAGGGAGCGCGGCACTCTCAAAGAGTGAGGACTGAGGGAGTGCCGCACTGTCAGAGGGTCAGTACTGAGGGTGCGCTGCACTGTCAGTGGGTCAGCACTGAGCGAGTGCTGCATTGTCAGAGAGTCAGTACTGAGGGAGTGCTGCACTGTCAGAGGGTCAGTGCTGAGGGAGTGCCGCACTGTCAGAGGGTCAGTACTGATGGAGTGCCGCACTGTCAGAGGGTCAGTGCTGAGGGAGTGCCGCACTGTCAGAGGGTCAGTGCTGAGGGAGTGCCGCACTGTCAGAGGGTCAGTGCTGAGGGAGTGCCGCACTGTCAGAGAGTCAGTACTGAGGGAGTGCTGCAATGTCAGAGGTTCAGTACTGAGAGAGTGCTGCACTGTCAGAGGGTCAGTACTCAGGGAGTGCCGCACTGTCAAATGGCTACGACTGAGGGAGTGCCGCACTGTCTGAGGCTTACTACTGAGAGAGTGCTGCACTGTCAGAGAGTCAGTCCTGTGGGAGTGCCGCACTGTCAGATGGTCAGTGCTGAGGGAGTGCCGCACTGTCAGATGGTCAGTGCTGAGGGAGTGCCGCACTGTCAGATGGTCAGTACTGAGGGAGTGCCGCACTGTCAGAGGGTCAGTAATGAGGGAGTGCCGCACTGTCAGAGGGTCAGTGCTGAGGGAGTGCCGCACTGTCACAGGGTCAGTGCTGAGGGAGTCCTGCACTGTCAGAGGGTCAGTACTGAGGGAGTCCTGCACTGTCAGAGGGTCAGTACTGAGGGAGTGCCGCACTGTCCGAGGGTCAGTGCTGAGGGAGTGCTGCACTGTCAGAGGGTCAGTGCTGAGGGAGTGCCGCACTGTCAGAGTGTCAGTGCTGAGGGAGCGCTGCATTGTCAGAGGGTCAGCACTGAGGGAGTGCTGCACTGTCAGAGGGTCAGTACTGAGGGAGTGCTGCACTGTCAGAGGGTCAGTGCTGAGGGAGTGCTGCAATGTCAGAGGGTCAGTGCTGAGGGAGTGCTGCAATGTCAGAGTGTCAGTGCTGAGGGAGTGCTGAACTGTCAGAGGGTCAGTGCTGAGGGAGTGCTGCACTGTCAGAGGGTCAGTACTGAGGGAGTGCTGCACTGTCGGAGGGTCAGTGCTGAGGGAATGCTGCACTGTCAGCGGGTCAGTACTGAGTGAGCGTTGCACTGTCAGAGGGTCAGTGCTGAGGGAGTGCTGCACTGTCAGGGGGTCAACACTGAGGGAGTGCTGAACTGTCAGACGGTCAGTGCTGAGGGAGTGCTGCACTGTCAGGGGGTCAGTACTGAGGGAGTGCTGAACTGTCAGACGGTCAGTGCTGAGGGAGTGCTGAACTGTCAGAGGGTCAGTACTGAGGGAGTGCTGCACTCATGAGGGACCCCCATGACTTGCCTGGGCTTACAAAATCTCACTAACTGTCCTGGCTGGAGACAATACACATCTCTTTAACCTGTGCTTAACCCTCTCTCCACTCACATTGTCTGTACCTTTAAGACTTGATGATATGTAAAGACTCGCATTCCAACCATTATTTTGTAATTTGATTTTGTGTCTTTATATGGCCTGTTTGTGACCAGAACTCCCACTCACCTGATGAAGGGGCAGCGGTCCGAAAGCTTGTGGCTTGTGCGACCAAATAAAACTGTTGGACTTTAACCTGCTGTTGTGAGACTTCTTACTGTGCTTACCCCAGTCCAACGCCGGCATCTCCACATCAGAGGGTCAGTACACAGGGACTGCTGCACTGTTGGATAGTTAGTGCTGAGGGAGTGCTGCACTGTCAGAGGGTCGGTACTGAGGGAGTGCCGCACTGTCAGAGGGTCAGTACTGAGGGAGCGGTGCACTGTCAGAGGGTCAGAACTGAGCGAGTGCCGCACTGTCAGAGTCAGTACTGAGGGAGCGCTGCATTGTCAGAGGGTCAGCACTGAGGGAGTGCTGCAATGTCAGAGGGTCAGTACTGAGGGAGCGCTGCATTGTCAGAGGGTCAGCACTGAGGGAGTGCTGCACTGTCAGAGGGTCAGTGCTGAGGGAGTGCTGCATTGTCAGAGTGTCAGTGCTGAGGGAGTGCTGAACTGTCAGAGGGTCAGTGCTGAGGGAGTGCTGCACTGTCAGAGGGTCAGTACTGAGTGAGCGTTGCACTGTCAGAGGGTCAGTACTGAGGGAGTGCGGCACTGTCGGAGGGTCAGTGCTGAGGGAGTGCTGCACTGTCAGAGGGTCAGTACTGAGTGAGCGTTGCACTGTCAGAGGGTCAGTGCTGAGGGAGTGCTGCACTGTCAGGGGGTCAGTACTGAGGGAGTGCTGAACTGTCAGACGGTCAGTGCTGAGGGAGTGCTGAACTGTCAGAGGGTCAGTACTGAGGGAGTGCTGCACTCATGAGGCACCCCCATGACTTGCCTGGGCTTACAAAATCTCACTAACTGTCCTGGCTGGAGACAATACACATCTCTTTAACCTGTGCTTAACCCTCTCTCCACTCACATTGTCTGTACCTTTAAGACTTGATGATATGTAAAGACTCGCATTCCAACCATTATTTTGTAAATTGATTTTGTGTCTTTATATGGCCTGTTTGTGAACAGAACTCCCACTCACCTGATGAAGGGGCAGCGCTCCGAAAGCTTGTGGCTTGTGCGACCAAATAAAACTGTTGGACTTTAACCTGCTGTTGTGAGACTTCTTACTGTGCTTACCCCAGTCCAACACCGGCATCTCCACATCAGAGGGTCAGTACACAGGGACTGCTGCACTGTAGGATGGTTAGTGCTGAGGGAGCGCTGCACTGTCAGAGGGTCGGTACTGAGGGAGCGCTGCATTGTTAGAGGGTCAGCACTGAGGGAGTGCTGCACTGTCAGAGGGTCAGTGCTGAGGGAGTGCTGCACTGTCGGAGTGTCAGTGCTGAGGGAGTGCCGCACTGTCAGAGGGTCAGTGCTGAGGGAGTGCCGCACTGTCAGAGGGTCAGTGCTGAGGGAGTGCCGCACTGTCAGAGGGTCAGTGCTGAGGGAGTGCCGCACTGTCAGAGGGTCAGTGCTGAGGGAGTGCCGCACTGTCAGAGGGTCAGTGCTGAGGGAGTGCCGCACTGTCAGAGGATCAGTACCGAGGGAGTGCTGCACTGTCAGAGGATCAGTAAGGAGGGAGTGCTGCACTGTCAGACGGTCAGTGCTGAGGGAGTGCTTGTACTGTTAGAGAGTCAGTCCTGAGGGAGTGCCGCACTGTCAGAGGGTCAGTACTGAGGGAGTGCCGCACTGTCAGAGGGTCAGTACTGAGGGAGTGCCGCACTGTCAGAGGGTCAGTACTGAGGGAGTGCCGCACTGTCAGAGGATCAGTACTGAGGCAGTGCCGCACTGTCAGAGGGTCAGTACTGAGGGAGTGCCGCACTGTCAGAGGGTCAGTACTGAGGGAGTGCCGCACTGTCAGAGGGTCAGTACTGAGGGAGTGCCGCACTGTCAGAGGGTCAGTGCTGAGGGAGTGCCGCACTGTCAGAGGGTCAGTACTGAGGGAGTGCCGCACTGTCAGAGGGTCAGTACTGAGGGAGTGCCGCACTGTCAGAGGGTCAGTACTGAGGGAGTGCCGCACTGTCAGAGGGTCAGTACTGAGGGAGTCCTGCACAAAATCTCACTAACTGTCCTGGCTGGAGACAATACACATCTCTTTAACCTGTGCTTAACCCTCTCTCCACTCACATTGTCTGTACCTTTAAGACTTGATTATATGTAAAGACTCGCATTCCAACCATTATTTTGTAAATTGATTTTGTGTCTTTATATGGCCTGTTTGTGAACAGAACTCCCACTCACCTGATGAAGGGGCAGCGCTCCGAAAGCTTGTGGCTTGTGCGACCAAATAAAACTGTTGGACTTTAACCTGCTGTTGTGAGACTTCTTACTGTGCTTACCCCAGTCCAACACCGGCATCTCCACATCAGAGGGTCAGTACACAGGGACTGCTGCACTGTAGGATGGTTAGTGCTGAGGGAGCGCTGCACTGTCAGAGGGTCGGTACTGAGGGAGCGCTGCATTGTTAGAGGGTCAGCACTGAGGGAGTGCTGCACTGTCAGAGGGTCAGTGCTGAGGGAGTGCTGCACTGTCGGAGTGTCAGTGCTGAGGGAGTGCCGCACTGTCAGAGGGTCAGTGCTGAGGGAGTGCCGCACTGTCAGAGGGTCAGTGCTGAGGGAGTGCCGCACTGTCAGAGGGTCAGTGCTGAGGGAGTGCCGCACTGTCAGAGGGTCAGTGCTGAGGGAGTGCCGCACTGTCAGAGGGTCAGTGCTGAGGGAGTGCCGCACTGTCAGAGGATCAGTACCGAGGGAGTGCTGCACTGTCAGAGGATCAGTAAGGAGGGAGTGCTGCACTGTCAGACGGTCAGTGCTGAGGGAGTGCTTGTACTGTTAGAGAGTCAGTCCTGAGGGAGTGCCGCACTGTCAGAGGGTCAGTACTGAGGGAGTGCCGCACTGTCAGAGGGTCAGTACTGAGGGAGTGCCGCACTGTCAGAGGGTCAGTACTGAGGGAGTGCCGCACTGTCAGAGGATCAGTACTGAGGCAGTGCCGCACTGTCAGAGGGTCAGTACTGAGGGAGTGCCGCACTGTCAGAGGGTCAGTACTGAGGGAGTGCCGCACTGTCAGAGGGTCAGTACTGAGGGAGTGCCGCACTGTCAGAGGGTCAGTGCTGAGGGAGTGCCGCACTGTCAGAGGGTCAGTACTGAGGGAGTGCCGCACTGTCAGAGGGTCAGTACTGAGGGAGTGCCGCACTGTCAGAGGGTCAGTACTGAGGGAGTGCCGCACTGTCAGAGGGTCAGTGCTGAGGGAGTGCCGCACTGTCAGAGGGTCAGTACTGAGGGAGTGCCGCACTGTCCGAGGGTCAGTGCTGAGGGAGTGCTGCACAGTCAGAGGGTCAGTGCTGAGAGAGTGCTGCACTGTCACAGGGTCAGTGCTGAGGGAGTCCTGCACTGTCAGAGGGTCAGTACTGAAGGAGTCCTGCACTGTCAGAGGTTCAGTACTGAGGGAGTGCCGCAATGTCCGAGGGTCAGTGCTGAGGGAGTGTCGCACTGTCAGAGGGTCAGTACTGAGGGAGTCCTGCACTGTCAGAGGTTCAGTACTGAGGGAGTGCCGCACTGTCAGAGGGTCAGCACTGAGGGAGTGCTGCACTGTCATAGGGTCAGTACTGACGGGAGTGCCGCACTGTCAGAGGGTCAGGACTGAGGGAGTGCTGCATTGTCAGAGGGTCAGCACTGAGGGAGTGCTGCACTGTCAGAGGGTCAGTACTGACGGGAGTGCCGCACTGTCAGAGGGTCAGTACTGAGGGTGTGCCGCACTGTCAGAGGGTCAGTGCTGAGGGGGTGCCGCACTGTCAGAGGGTCAGTGCTGAGGGAGTGCCGCACTGTCAGAGGGTCAGTGCTGAGGGAGTGCCGCACTGTCAGAGGGTCAGTGCTGAGGGAGTGCCGCACTGTCAGAGAGTCAGTACTGAGGGAGTGCTGCAATGTCAGAGGTTCAGTACTGAGAGAGTGCTGCACTGTCAGAGGGTCAGTACTCAGGGAGTGCCGCACTGTCAAAGGGCTACGACTGAGGGAGTGCCGCACTGTCTGAGGCTTACTACTGAGAGAGTGCTGCACTGTCAGAGAGTCAGTCCTGTGGGAGTGCCGCACTGTCAGATGGTCAGTGCTGAGGGAGTGCCGCACTGTCAGATGGTCAGTGCTGAGGGAGTGCCGCACTGTCAGATGGTCAGTACTGAGGGAGTGCCGCACTGTCAGAGGGTCAGTACTGAGGGAGTGCCGCACTGTCAGAGGGTCAGTACTGAGGGAGTCCTGCACTGTCAGAGGGTCAGTACTGAGGGAGTGCCGCACTGTCCGAGGGTCAGTGCTGAGGGGGTGCTGCACAGTCAGAGGGTCAGTGCTGAGAGAGTGCTGCACTGTCACAGGGTCAGTGCTGAGGGAGTCCTGCACTGTCAGAGGGTCAGAACTGTGGGAGTCCTGCACTGTCAGAGGGTCAGTACTGAGGGAGTGCCGCACTGTCCGAGGGTCAGTGCTGAGGGAGTGCTGCACTGTCAGAGGGTCAGTGCTGAGGGAGTGCCGCACTGTCAGAGTGTCAGTGCTGAGGGAGCGCTGCATTGTCAGAGGGTCAGCACTGAGGGAGTGCTGCACTGTCAGAGGGTCAGTACTGAGGGAGTGCTGCACTGTCAGAGGGTCAGTGCTGAGGGAGTGCTGCAATGTCAGAGGGTCAGTGCTGAGGGAGTGCTGCAATGTCAGAGTGTCAGTGCTGAGGGAGTGCTGAACTGTCAGAGGGTCAGTGCTGAGGGAGTGCTGCACTGTCAGAGGGTCAGTACTGAGGGAGTGCTGCACTGTCGGAGGGTCAGTGCTGAGGGAATGCTGCACTGTCAGCGGGTCAGTACTGAGTGAGCGTTGCACTGTCAGAGGGTCAGTGCTGAGGGAGTGCTGCACTGTCAGGGGGTCAACACTGAGGGAGTGCTGAACTGTCAGACGGTCAGTGCTGAGGGAGTGCTGCACTGTCAGGGGGTCAGTACTGAGGGAGTGCTGAACTGTCAGACGGTCAGTGCTGAGGGAGTGCTGAACTGTCAGAGGGTCAGTACTGAGGGAGTGCTGCACTCATGAGGGACCCCCATGACTTGCCTGGGCTTACAAAATCTCACTAACTGTCCTGGCTGGAGACAATACACATCTCTTTAACCTGTGCTTAACCCTCTCTCCACTCACATTGTCTGTACCTTTAAGACTTGATGATATGTAAAGACTCGCATTCCAACCATTATTTTGTAAATTGATTTTGTGTCTTTATATGGCCTGTTTGTGACCAGAACTCCCACTCACCTGATGAAGGGGCAGCGCTCCGAAAGCTTGTGTCTTGTGCGACCAAATAAAACTGTTGGACTTTAACCTGCTGTTGTGAGACTTCTTACTGTGCTTACCCCAGTCCAACGCCAGCATCTCCACATCAGAGGGTCAGTACACAGGGACTGCTGCACTGTTGGATGGTTAGTGCTGAGGGAGTGCTGCACTGTCAGAGGGTCGGTACTGAGGGAGTGCCGCACTGTCAGAGGGTCAGTACTGAGGGAGCGGTGCACTGTCAGAGGGTCAGAACTGAGCGAGTGCCGCACTGTCAGAGTCAGTCCTGAGGGAGCGATGCATTGTCAGAGGGTCAGCACTGAGGGAGTGCTGCACTGTCAGAGGGTCAGTACTGAGGGAGCGCTGCATTGTCAGTTGGTCAGCACTGAGGGAGTGCCGCACTGTCAGAGGGTCAGTACTGAGGGAGTGCCGCACTGTCAGAGGGTCAGTGCTGAGGGAGTGCCGCACTGTCAGAGGGTCAGTACTGAGGGAGTCCTGCACTGTCAGAGGGTCAGTACTGAGGGAGTGCCGCACTGTCCGAGGGTCAGTGCTGAGGGAGTGCTGCACAGTCAGAGGGTCAGTGCTGAGAGAGTGCTGCACTGTCACAGGGTCAGTGCTGAGGGAGTCCTGCACTGTCAGAGGGTCAGTACTGAGGGAGTCCTGCACTGTCAGAGGGTCAGTAGTGAGGGAGTGCCGCACTGTCCGAGGGTCAGTGCTGAGGGAGTGCTGCACTGTCAGAGGGTCAGTGCTGAGGGAGTGCCGCACTGTCAGAGTGTCAGTGCTGAGGGAGCGCTGCATTGTCAGAGGGTCAGCACTGAGGGAGTGCTGCACTGTCAGAGGGTCAGTACTGAGGGAGTGCTGCACTGTCAGAGGGTCAGTGCTGAGGGAGTGCTGCAATGTCAGAGGGTCAGTGCTGAGGGAGTGCTGCAATGTCAGAGTGTCAGTGCTGAGGGAGTGCTGAACTGTCAGAGGGTCAGTGCTGAGGGAGTGCTGCACTGTCAGAGGGTCAGTACTGAGGGAGTGCTGCACTGTCGGAGGGTCAGTGCTGAGGGAATGCTGCACTGTCAGCGGGTCAGTACTGAGTGAGCGTTGCACTGTCAGAGGGTCAGTGCTGAGGGAGTGCTGCACTGTCAGGGGGTCAACACTGAGGGAGTGCTGAACTGTCAGACGGTCAGTGCTGAGGGAGTGCTGCACTGTCAGGGGGTCAGTACTGAGGGAGTGCTGAACTGTCAGACGGTCAGTGCTGAGGGAGTGCTGAACTGTCAGAGGGTCAGTACTGAGGGAGTGCTGCACTCATGAGGGACCCCCATGACTTGCCTGGGCTTACAAAATCTCACTAACTGTCCTGGCTGGAGACAATACACATCTCTTTAACCTGTGCTTAACCCTCTCTCCACTCACATTGTCTGTACCTTTAAGACTTGATGATATGTAAAGACTCGCATTCCAACCATTATTTTGTAAATTGATTTTGTGTCTTTATATGGCCTGTTTGTGACCAGAACTCCCACTCACCTGATGAAGGGGCAGCGCTCCGAAAGCTTGTGTCTTGTGCGACCAAATAAAACTGTTGGACTTTAACCTGCTGTTGTGAGACTTCTTACTGTGCTACCCCAGTCCAACGCCAGCATCTCCACATCAGAGGGTCAGTACACAGGGACTGCTGCACTGTTGGATGGTTAGTGCTGAGGGAGTGCTGCACTGTCAGAGGGTCGGTACTGAGGGAGTGCCGCACTGTCAGAGGGTCAGTACTGAGGGAGCGGTGCACTGTCAGAGGGTCAGAACTGAGCGAGTGCCGCACTGTCAGAGTCAGTCCTGAGGGAGCGCTGCATTGTCAGAGGGTCAGCACTGAGGGAGTGCTGCACTGTCAGAGGGTCAGTACTGAGGGAGCGCTGCATTGTCAGTTGGTCAGCACTGAGGGAGTGCTGCACTGTCAGAGGGTCAGTGCTGAGGGAGTGCTGCAATGTCAGAGGGTCAGTGCTGAGGGAGTGCTGAACTGTCAGAGGGTCAGTGCTGAGGGAGTGCTGCACTGTCAGAGGGTCAGTACTGAGTGAGCGTTGCACTGTCAGAGGGTCAGTACTGAGGGAGTGCGGCACTGTCGGAGGGTCAGTGCTGAGGGAGTGCTGCACTGTCAGAGGGTCAGTACTGAGTGAGCGTTGCACTGTCAGAGGGTCAGTGCTGAGGGAGTGCTGCACTGTCAGGGGGTCAGTACTGAGGGAGTGCTGAACTGTCAGACGGTCAGTGCTGAGGGAGTGCTGAACTGTCAGAGGGTCAGTACTGAGGGAGTGCTGCACTCATGAGGGACCCCCATGACTTGCCTGGGCTTACAAAATCTCACTAACTGTCCTGGCTGGAGACGATACACATCTCTTTAACCTGTGCTTAACCCTCTCTCCACTCACATTGTCTGTACCTTTAAGACTTGATGATATGTAAAGACTCGCATTCCAACCATTATTTTGTAAATTGATTTTGTGTCTTTATATGGCCTGTTTGTGAACAGAACTCCCACTCACCTGATGAAGGGGCAGCGCTCCGAAAGCTTGTGGCTTGTGCGAACAAATAAAACTGTTGGACTTTAACCTGCTGTTGTGAGACTTCTTACTGTGTTTACCCCAGTCCAACACCGGCATCTCCACATCAGAGGGTCAGTACACAAGGACTGCTGCACTGTTGGATGGTTAGTGCTGAGGGAGCGCTGCACTGTCAGAGGGTCGGTACTGAGGGAGTGCCGCACTGTCAGAGGGTCAGTACTGAGGGAGCGGTGCACTGTCAGAGGGTCAGTGCTGAGGGAGTGCCGCACTGTCAGAGGGTCAGTACTGAGGGAGTGCTGCACTGTCAGAGGGTCAGTACTGAGGGAGTGCCGCACTGTCAGAGGGTCAGTGCTGAGGGAGTGCCGCACTGTCAGACGGTCAGTACTGAGAGAGTGCTGCACTGTCAGAGGGTCAGTGCTGAGGGAGTGCCGCACTGTCAGAGGGTCAGTACTGAGGGAGTGCCGCACAGTCAGAGGGTCAGTACTGAGGGAGTGCCGCACTGTCAGAGGGTCAGTGCTGAGGGAGTGCCGCACTGTCCGAGGGTCAGTGCTGAGGGAGTGCTGCACAGTCAGAGGGTCAGTGCTGAGAGAGTGCTGCACTGTCACAGGGTCAGTGCTGAGGGAGTCCTGCACTGCCAGAGGGTCAGTACTGAGGGAGTCCTGCACTGTCAGAGGGTCAGTACTGAGGGAGTGCCGCACTGTCCGAGGGTCAGTGCTGAGGGAGTGCTGCACTGTCAGAGGGTCAGTGCTGAGGGAGTGCCGCACTGTCAGAGTGTCAGTGCTGAGGGAGCGCTGCATTGTCAGAGGGTCAGCACTGAGGGAGTGCTGCACTGTCAGAGGGTCAGTACTGACGGGAGTGCCGCACTGTCAGAGGGTCAGTACTCAGGGAGTGCCGCACTGTCAAAGGGTTACTACTGAGTGGGTGCCGCACGGTTTGAGGGATACTACTGAGGGAGCGCGGCACTCTCAAAGAGTGAGGACTGAGGGAGTGCCGCACTGTCAGAGGGTCAGTACTGAGGGTGCGCTGCACTGTCAGTGGGTCAGCACTGAGCGAGTGCTGCATTGTCAGAGAGTCAGTACTGAGGGAGTGCTGCACTGTCAGAGCGTCAGTGCTGAGGGAGTGCCGCACTGTCAGAGGGTCAGTACTGAGGGAGTGCCGCACCGTGAGAGGGTCAGTGCTGAGGGAGTGCCGCACTGTCAGAGAGTCAGTACTGAGGGAGTGCCGCACTGTCAGAGGGTCCGTGCTGAGGGAGTGCCGCACTGTCAGAGGGTCAGTGCTGAGGGAGTGCCGCACTGTCAGAGGGTCAGTACTGAGGGAGTGCCGCACTGTCAGTGGGTCAGCACAGAGCGAGTGCTGCATTGTCAGAGAGTCAGTACTGAGGGAGTGCCGCACTTTCAGAGGGTCAGTGCTGAGGGAGTGCCGCACTGTCAGAGGGTCAGTACTGAGGGAGCGCTGAACTGTCAGAGGGTCAGTACTGAGGGAGCGCCGCACTGTCAGAGAGTTAGTACTGAGGGAGTGCCGCACTGACAGAGGGTCAGTGCTGAGGGAGTGCCGCACTGTCAGAGGGTCAGTGCTGAGGGAGTGCCGCACTGTCAGAGGGTCAGTACTGAGGGAGTGCCGCACTGTCAGAGGGTCAGTCCTGAGGGTGTGCTGCACTGTCAGAGGGTCAGTGCTGAGGGAGTGCCGCACTGTCAGAGGATCGGTACTGAGGGAGTGCTGAACTGTCAGAGGGTCAGTACTGAGGGAGTGCTGCACTCATGGGGGACCCCCATGACTTCTCTGGGCTTACAAAAGCTCACTAACTGTCCTGTCTGGAGACAATACACATCTCTTTAACCTGTGCGTAACCCTGTCTCCGCTCACATTGTCTGTACCTTTAAGACTTGATTACCTGTAAAGACTCGCATTCCAACCATTATTTTGTAAATTGATTTTGTGTCTTTATATGGACTGTTTGTGAACAGAACTCCCACTCACCTGATGAAGGGGCAGCATTCCGAAAGCTTGTGGCTTGTGCGACCAAATAAACCTGTTGGACTTTAACCTGCTGTTGTGAGACTTCTTACTGTGTTTACCCCAGTCCAACACCGGCATCTCCACATCAGAGGGTCAGTACACAGGGACTGCTGCACTGTTGGATGGTTAGTGCTGAGGGAGCCCTGCACTGTCAGAGGGTTAGTACTGAGGGAGTGCCGCACTGTCTGAGGGTTAGTACTGAGGGAGTCCTGCACTCCTTTGGGTCAGTACTGAGGGAGTGCCGCACTGCCAGAGGGTTTGTACTGAGGGAGTGCCGCACTGTCTGAGGGTTAGTCCTGAGGGAGTCCTGCACTGTTTTGGGTCAGTACTGAGGGAGTGCCGCACTGTCAGAGGGTCAGTGCTGAGGGTGTGCCGCACTGTCAGAGGTTCAGTACTGAAAGAGTGCTGCAATGTCAGAGGGTCAGGACTGAAAGAGGGCTGCAATGTCAGAGGGTCAGTACTGAGGGAGTGCCGCACTGTCAAAGAGTTACTACTGAGGGAGTGCCGCACTGTCTGAGGCTTACTACTGAGGGAGTGCTGCTCTGTCAGAGAGTCAGTCCTGTGGGAGTGCCGCACTGTCAGATGGTCAGTGCTGAGGGAGTGCCGCACTGTCAGATGGTCAGTGCTGATGGAGTGCCGCACTGTCAGGGGGTCAGTGCTGATGGAGTGCCGCACTGTCAGAGGGTCAGTGCTGAGGGAGTGCCGCACTGTCAGATGGTCAGTGCTGATGGAGTGCCGCACTGTCAGCGGGTCAGTGCTGATGGAGTGCCGCACTGTCAGAGGGTCAGTGCTGAGGGAGTGCTGCACTGTCAGAGGGTCAGTGCTGAGGGAGTGCCGCACTGTCAGAGCGTCAGTACTGAGGGTGCGCTGCACTGTCAGAGGGTCAGTGCTGAGGGAGTGCCGCACTGTCAGAGGGTCAGTGCTGAGGGAGTGCCGCACTGTCAGATGGTCAGTGCTGATGGAGTGCCGCACTGTCAGGGGGTCAGTGCTGATGGAGTGCCACACTGTCAGAGGGTCAGTGCTGAGGGAGTGCCGCACTGTCAGAGGGTCAGTACTGAGGGAGTGCTGCACTGTCAGAGCGTCAGTGCTGAGGGAGTGCTGCACTGTCAGAGGGTCAGTGCTGAGGGAGTGCTGCACTGTCAGAGGGTCAGTACTGAGGGTGCGCTGCACTGTCAGAGTGTCAGTGCTGAGGGAGTGCTGCACTGTCAGAGGGTCAGTACTGAGGGAGTGCTGCACTGTCAGAGGGTCAGTACTGAGGGAGTGCTGCACTGTCAGAGGGTCAGTACTGAGGGAGTGCTGCACTGTCAGAGGGTCAGTACTGAGGGTGCGCTGCACTGTCAGAGTGTCAGTGCTGAGCGAGTGCTGCACTGTCAGAGAGTCAGTACTGAGGGAGTGCCGCACTGTCAGAGGGTCAGTGCTGAGGGAGTGCCGCACTGTCAGAGAGTCAGTACTGAGGGAGTGCCGCACTGTCAGATGGTCAGTGCTGAGGGTGCGCTGCACTGTCAGAGGGTCAGTGCTGAGCGAGTGCTGCACTGTCAGAGAGTCAGTACTGAGGGAGTGCCGCACTGTCAGAGGGTCAGTGCTGAGGGAGTGCCGCACTGTCAGAGAGTCAGTACTGAGGGAGTGCCGCACTGTCAGAGGGTCAGTGCTGAGGGAGTGCCGCACTGTCAGAGAGTCAGTCTTGTGGGAGTGCTGCACTGTCAGAGAGTCAGTCCTGTGGGACTGCCGCACTGTCAGAGAGTCAGTCCTGTGGGAGTGCCGCACTGTCAGAGAGTCAGTCCTGTGGGAGTGCCGCACTGTCAGAGAGTCAGTCCTGTGGGAGTGCTGCACTGTCAGAGCGTCAGTGCTGAGCGAGTGCTGCATTGTCAGAGGGTCAGTACTGAGGGAGTGCCGAACTGTCAGAGGGTCAATACTGAGGGAGTGTCGCAATGTCAGAGGGTCAGTACTGAGAGAGCGCTGCACTGAGTGTTAGTACTGAGCGAGTGCCACATTGTCAGGGTCAGTACTGAGGGAGTGCCACTCTGTCAGATGGTCAATACTGAGGGAGGGAATGCCTTACTGCCAAATGGTCAGGACTGAGAGAATGCTGCACTGTCAGACGGTTAGTACTCAGTGAGTGCTGGGCTGTCAGATGGTCAGTGTTGAGGGAGCGCTGCATTGTCGGAATATCAGGACTGAGGAAGTGCCGCACTGTCAGAGGGATTGCAATGATGGAATAGAAATCATAGAAACCCTACAGTGCAGAAGGAGGCCATTCGGCCCATCGAGTCTGCACCGACCACAATCCCACCCATGCCCTACCCCCATATCCCTACATATTTTACCCACTAATCCCTCTAACCTACTCATCTCAGGACACGAAGGGGCAATTTTTAGCATGGCCAATCAACCTAACCCGCACATCTTTGGACTGTTGGAATGTTTGGAATGTCATTCGCAATATACATTCCCCATGCAAGTCAGAACAATGATGTTTTCACACAAACATGCATAGATCTCGGTGTGAATGATGAAGGTCTTATCGTGAGTCAATCATTGCAGTTGACTTTCAGTAAACAAGGTATTCCAGGGAAGGGTGCAGCAGCGAATGACATTCACTCACTCGGACACTCAGTCCTTTGTTACTGTGCTGGTTGTGTGAAATGTCCATGCCATTAATCACAATCCCTTTTCTCGATCCATATGTCCTTTGAAATGTTTTCCTTCTAGATTGTACACAATTCCCTTTGGAAAGGTAATGTTGAATCTGATTTGAGAATCGCAGCAAGTCACTGAATCAAAACATTTCCCATATTCTTCCCAATTGTTTCCTGTCGGGTGATCTGCATTCTGAATCCTTTATAACGAGCGCTGCACTGTCAGTGGGTCAGTACTGAGGGAGTGCCGAACTGTCAGAGTCAGTGCTGAGGGAGTGCCGCACTGTCAGAGGGTCAGTGCTGAGGGAGTGCTGCAATGTCAGAGGGTCAGTGCTGAGGGAGTGCTGAACTGTCAGAGGGTCAGTGCTGAGGGAGTGCTGCACTGTCAGAGGGTCTGTGCTGAGGGAGTGCTGCACTGTCAGAGGGTCAGTACTGAGTGAGCGTTGCACTGTCAGAGGGTCAGTGCTGAGGGAGTGCTGCACTGTCAGGGGGTCAGTACTGAGGGAGTGCTGAACTCTCAGAGGGTCAGTGCTGAGGGAGTGCTGAACTGTCAGAGGGTCAGTACTGAGGGAGTGCTGCACTCATGAGGGACCCCCATGACTTGCCTGGGCTTACAAAATCTCACTAACTGTCCTGGCTGGAGACAATACACATCTCTTTAACCTGTGCTTAACCCTCTCTCCACTCACATTGTCTGTACTTTTAAGACTTGATGATATGTAAAGACTCGCATTCCAACCATTATTTTGTAAATTGATTTTGTGTCTTTATATGGCCTGTTTGTGACCAGAACTCCCACTCACCTGATGAAGGGGCAGCGCTCCGAAAGCTTGTGTCTTGTGCGACCAAATAAAACTGTTGGACTTTAACCTGCTGTTGTGAGACTTCTTACTGTGCTTACCCCAGTCCAACGCCAGCATCTCCACATCAGAGGGTCAGTACACAGGGACTGCTGCACTGTTGGATGGTTAGTGCTGAGGGAGTGCTGCACTGTCAGAGGGTCAGTACTGAGGGAGTGCCGCACTGTCAGAGGGTCAGTACTGAGGGAGCGGTGCACTGTCAGAGGGTCAGAACTGAGCGAGTGCCGCACTGTCAGAGTCAGTGCTGAGGGAGTGCCGCACTGTCAGAGGGTCAGTACTGAGGGAGCGGTGCACTGTCAGAGGGTCAGAACTGAGCGAGTGCCGCACTGTCAGAGTCAGTGCTGAGGGAGTGCTGCACTGTCAGAGGGTCAGTGCTGAGGGAGTGCCGCACTTTCAGCGTATCAGTACTGAGGGAGTGCCGCACTGTCAGAGGGTCAGTACTGAGGGAGTGCCGCACTGTCAGAGGGTCAGTACTGAGGGAGTGCTTGTACTGTCAGAGGGTCAGTACTGAGGGAGTGCCGCACTGTCAGCGTATCAGTACTGAGGGAGTGCCGCACTGTCAGAGGGTCAGTACTGAGGGAGTGCCGCACTGTCAGAGGGTCAGTACTGAGGGAGTGCTGCACTGTCAGAGGGTCAGTGCTGAGAAAGTGACGCACTGTCAGAGGGTCAGTGCTGAGGGAGAGCTGCACTGTCAGAGGGTCAGTGCTGAGGGAGCGCTGCACCGTCAGAGGGTCAGTACTGAGGGAGTGCTGCACTGTCAGAGGGTCAGTACTGAGGGAGTCCTGCACCTTCAGACGGTCAGTGCTGAGGGAGTGCCGCACTGTTGGAGGGTGAGTATTGAGGGAGTGCTGCACTGTCAGAGGGTCAGTCCTGAGGGAGTGCCTCACTGTCAGAGGGTCAGTGCTGAGAAAGTGACGCACTGTCAGAGGGTCAGTGCCGATGGAGTGCTGCACTGTCAGAGAGTCAGTGCTGAGGGAGTGCTGCACTGTCAGAGGGTCTGTGCTGAGGGAGTGCTGCACTGTCAGAGGGTCAGTACTGAGTGAGCGTTGCACTGTCAGAGGGTCAGTGCTGAGGGAGTCCTGCACTGTCAGGGGGTCAGTACTGAGGGAGTGCTGAACTCTCAGAGGGTCAGTGCTGAGGGAGTGCTGAACTGTCAGAGGGTCAGTACTGAGGGAGTGCTGCACTCATGAGGGACCCCCATGACTTGCCTGGGCTTACAAAATCTCACTAACTGTCCTGGCTGGAGACAATACACATCTCTTTAACCTGTGCTTAACCCTCTCTCCACTCACATTGTCTGTACCTTTAAGACTTGATGATATGTAAAGACTCGCATTCCAACCATTATTTTGTAAATTGATTTTGTGTCTTTATATGGCCTGTTTGTGACCAGAACTCCCACTCACCTGATGAAGGGGCAGCGCTCCGAAAGCTTGTGTCTTGTGCGACCAAATAAAACTGTTGGACTTTAACCTGCTGTTGTGAGACTTCTTACTGTGCTTACCCCAGTCCAACGCCAGCATCTCCACATCAGAGGGTCAGTACACAGGGACTGCTGCACTGTTGGATGGTTAGTGCTGAGGGAGTGCTGCACTGTCAGAGGGTCAGTACTGAGGGAGTGCCGCACTGTCAGAGGGTCAGTACTGAGGGAGCGGTGCACTGTCAGAGGGTCAGAACTGAGCGAGTGCCGCACTGTCAGAGTCAGTCCTGAGGGAGCGATGCATTGTCAGAGGGTCAGCACTGAGGGAGTGCTGCACTGTCAGAGGGTCAGTACTGAGGGAGCGCTGCATTGTCAGTTGGTCAGCACTGAGGGAGTGCCGCACTGTCAGAGGGTCAGTACTGAGGGAGTGCCGCACTGTCAGAGGGTCAGTGCTGAGGGAGTGCCGCACTGTCAGAGGGTCAGTACTGAGGGAGTCCTGCACTGTCAGAGGGTCAGTACTGAGGGAGTGCCGCACTGTCCGAGGGTCAGTGCTGAGGGAGTGCTGCACAGTCAGAGGGTCAGTGCTGAGAGAGTGCTGCACTGTCACAGGGTCAGTGCTGAGGGAGTCCTGCACTGTCAGAGGGTCAGTACTGAGGGAGTCCTGCACTGTCAGAGGGTCAGTAGTGAGGGAGTGCCGCACTGTCCGAGGGTCAGTGCTGAGGGAGTGCTGCACTGTCAGAGGGTCAGTGCTGAGGGAGTGCCGCACTGTCAGAGTGTCAGTGCTGAGGGAGCGCTGCATTGTCAGAGGGTCAGCACTGAGGGAGTGCTGCACTGTCAGAGGGTCAGTACTGAGGGAGTGCTGCACTGTCAGAGGGTCAGTGCTGAGGGAGTGCTGCAATGTCAGAGGGTCAGTGCTGAGGGAGTGCTGCAATGTCAGAGTGTCAGTGCTGAGGGAGTGCTGAACTGTCAGAGGGTCAGTGCTGAGGGAGTGCTGCACTGTCAGAGGGTCAGTACTGAGGGAGTGCTGCACTGTCGGAGGGTCAGTGCTGAGGGAATGCTGCACTGTCAGCGGGTCAGTACTGAGTGAGCGTTGCACTGTCAGAGGGTCAGTGCTGAGGGAGTGCTGCACTGTCAGGGGGTCAACACTGAGGGAGTGCTGAACTGTCAGACGGTCAGTGCTGAGGGAGTGCTGCACTGTCAGGGGGTCAGTACTGAGGGAGTGCTGAACTGTCAGACGGTCAGTGCTGAGGGAGTGCTGAACTGTCAGAGGGTCAGTACTGAGGGAGTGCTGCACTCATGAGGGACCCCCATGACTTGCCTGGGCTTACAAAATCTCACTAACTGTCCTGGCTGGAGACAATACACATCTCTTTAACCTGTGCTTAACCCTCTCTCCACTCACATTGTCTGTACCTTTAAGACTTGATGATATGTAAAGACTCGCATTCCAACCATTATTTTGTAAATTGATTTTGTGTCTTTATATGGCCTGTTTGTGACCAGAACTCCCACTCACCTGATGAAGGGGCAGCGCTCCGAAAGCTTGTGTCTTGTGCGACCAAATAAAACTGTTGGACTTTAACCTGCTGTTGTGAGACTTCTTACTGTGCTACCCCAGTCCAACGCCAGCATCTCCACATCAGAGGGTCAGTACACAGGGACTGCTGCACTGTTGGATGGTTAGTGCTGAGGGAGTGCTGCACTGTCAGAGGGTCGGTACTGAGGGAGTGCCGCACTGTCAGAGGGTCAGTACTGAGGGAGCGGTGCACTGTCAGAGGGTCAGAACTGAGCGAGTGCCGCACTGTCAGAGTCAGTCCTGAGGGAGCGCTGCATTGTCAGAGGGTCAGCACTGAGGGAGTGCTGCACTGTCAGAGGGTCAGTACTGAGGGAGCGCTGCATTGTCAGTTGGTCAGCACTGAGGGAGTGCTGCACTGTCAGAGGGTCAGTGCTGAGGGAGTGCTGCAATGTCAGAGGGTCAGTGCTGAGGGAGTGCTGAACTGTCAGAGGGTCAGTGCTGAGGGAGTGCTGCACTGTCAGAGGGTCAGTACTGAGTGAGCGTTGCACTGTCAGAGGGTCAGTACTGAGGGAGTGCGGCACTGTCGGAGGGTCAGTGCTGAGGGAGTGCTGCACTGTCAGAGGGTCAGTACTGAGTGAGCGTTGCACTGTCAGAGGGTCAGTGCTGAGGGAGTGCTGCACTGTCAGGGGGTCAGTACTGAGGGAGTGCTGAACTGTCAGACGGTCAGTGCTGAGGGAGTGCTGAACTGTCAGAGGGTCAGTACTGAGGGAGTGCTGCACTCATGAGGGACCCCCATGACTTGCCTGGGCTTACAAAATCTCACTAACTGTCCTGGCTGGAGACGATACACATCTCTTTAACCTGTGCTTAACCCTCTCTCCACTCACATTGTCTGTACCTTTAAGACTTGATGATATGTAAAGACTCGCATTCCAACCATTATTTTGTAAATTGATTTTGTGTCTTTATATGGCCTGTTTGTGAACAGAACTCCCACTCACCTGATGAAGGGGCAGCGCTCCGAAAGCTTGTGGCTTGTGCGAACAAATAAAACTGTTGGACTTTAACCTGCTGTTGTGAGACTTCTTACTGTGTTTACCCCAGTCCAACACCGGCATCTCCACATCAGAGGGTCAGTACACAAGGACTGCTGCACTGTTGGATGGTTAGTGCTGAGGGAGCGCTGCACTGTCAGAGGGTCGGTACTGAGGGAGTGCCGCACTGTCAGAGGGTCAGTACTGAGGGAGCGGTGCACTGTCAGAGGGTCAGTGCTGAGGGAGTGCCGCACTGTCAGAGGGTCAGTACTGAGGGAGTGCTGCACTGTCAGAGGGTCAGTACTGAGGGAGTGCCGCACTGTCAGAGGGTCAGTGCTGAGGGAGTGCCGCACTGTCAGACGGTCAGTACTGAGAGAGTGCTGCACTGTCAGAGGGTCAGTGCTGAGGGAGTGCCGCACTGTCAGAGGGTCAGTACTGAGGGAGTGCCGCACAGTCAGAGGGTCAGTACTGAGGGAGTGCCGCACTGTCAGAGGGTCAGTGCTGAGGGAGTGCCGCACTGTCCGAGGGTCAGTGCTGAGGGAGTGCTGCACAGTCAGAGGGTCAGTGCTGAGAGAGTGCTGCACTGTCACAGGGTCAGTGCTGAGGGAGTCCTGCACTGCCAGAGGGTCAGTACTGAGGGAGTCCTGCACTGTCAGAGGGTCAGTACTGAGGGAGTGCCGCACTGTCCGAGGGTCAGTGCTGAGGGAGTGCTGCACTGTCAGAGGGTCAGTGCTGAGGGAGTGCCGCACTGTCAGAGTGTCAGTGCTGAGGGAGCGCTGCATTGTCAGAGGGTCAGCACTGAGGGAGTGCTGCACTGTCAGAGGGTCAGTACTGACGGGAGTGCCGCACTGTCAGAGGGTCAGTACTCAGGGAGTGCCGCACTGTCAAAGGGTTACTACTGAGTGGGTGCCGCACGGTTTGAGGGATACTACTGAGGGAGCGCGGCACTCTCAAAGAGTGAGGACTGAGGGAGTGCCGCACTGTCAGAGGGTCAGTACTGAGGGTGCGCTGCACTGTCAGTGGGTCAGCACTGAGCGAGTGCTGCATTGTCAGAGAGTCAGTACTGAGGGAGTGCTGCACTGTCAGAGCGTCAGTGCTGAGGGAGTGCCGCACTGTCAGAGGGTCAGTACTGAGGGAGTGCCGCACCGTGAGAGGGTCAGTGCTGAGGGAGTGCCGCACTGTCAGAGAGTCAGTACTGAGGGAGTGCCGCACTGTCAGAGGGTCCGTGCTGAGGGAGTGCCGCACTGTCAGAGGGTCAGTGCTGAGGGAGTGCCGCACTGTCAGAGGGTCAGTACTGAGGGAGTGCCGCACTGTCAGTGGGTCAGCACAGAGCGAGTGCTGCATTGTCAGAGAGTCAGTACTGAGGGAGTGCCGCACTTTCAGAGGGTCAGTGCTGAGGGAGTGCCGCACTGTCAGAGGGTCAGTACTGAGGGAGCGCTGAACTGTCAGAGGGTCAGTACTGAGGGAGCGCCGCACTGTCAGAGAGTTAGTACTGAGGGAGTGCCGCACTGACAGAGGGTCAGTGCTGAGGGAGTGCCGCACTGTCAGAGGGTCAGTGCTGAGGGAGTGCCGCACTGTCAGAGGGTCAGTACTGAGGGAGTGCCGCACTGTCAGAGGGTCAGTCCTGAGGGTGTGCTGCACTGTCAGAGGGTCAGTGCTGAGGGAGTGCCGCACTGTCAGAGGATCGGTACTGAGGGAGTGCTGAACTGTCAGAGGGTCAGTACTGAGGGAGTGCTGCACTCATGGGGGACCCCCATGACTTCTCTGGGCTTACAAAAGCTCACTAACTGTCCTGTCTGGAGACAATACACATCTCTTTAACCTGTGCGTAACCCTGTCTCCGCTCACATTGTCTGTACCTTTAAGACTTGATTACCTGTAAAGACTCGCATTCCAACCATTATTTTGTAAATTGATTTTGTGTCTTTATATGGACTGTTTGTGAACAGAACTCCCACTCACCTGATGAAGGGGCAGCATTCCGAAAGCTTGTGGCTTGTGCGACCAAATAAACCTGTTGGACTTTAACCTGCTGTTGTGAGACTTCTTACTGTGTTTACCCCAGTCCAACACCGGCATCTCCACATCAGAGGGTCAGTACACAGGGACTGCTGCACTGTTGGATGGTTAGTGCTGAGGGAGCCCTGCACTGTCAGAGGGTTAGTACTGAGGGAGTGCCGCACTGTCTGAGGGTTAGTACTGAGGGAGTCCTGCACTCCTTTGGGTCAGTACTGAGGGAGTGCCGCACTGCCAGAGGGTTTGTACTGAGGGAGTGCCGCACTGTCTGAGGGTTAGTCCTGAGGGAGTCCTGCACTGTTTTGGGTCAGTACTGAGGGAGTGCCGCACTGTCAGAGGGTCAGTGCTGAGGGTGTGCCGCACTGTCAGAGGTTCAGTACTGAAAGAGTGCTGCAATGTCAGAGGGTCAGGACTGAAAGAGGGCTGCAATGTCAGAGGGTCAGTACTGAGGGAGTGCCGCACTGTCAAAGAGTTACTACTGAGGGAGTGCCGCACTGTCTGAGGCTTACTACTGAGGGAGTGCTGCTCTGTCAGAGAGTCAGTCCTGTGGGAGTGCCGCACTGTCAGATGGTCAGTGCTGAGGGAGTGCCGCACTGTCAGATGGTCAGTGCTGATGGAGTGCCGCACTGTCAGGGGGTCAGTGCTGATGGAGTGCCGCACTGTCAGAGGGTCAGTGCTGAGGGAGTGCCGCACTGTCAGATGGTCAGTGCTGATGGAGTGCCGCACTGTCAGCGGGTCAGTGCTGATGGAGTGCCGCACTGTCAGAGGGTCAGTGCTGAGGGAGTGCTGCACTGTCAGAGGGTCAGTGCTGAGGGAGTGCCGCACTGTCAGAGCGTCAGTACTGAGGGTGCGCTGCACTGTCAGAGGGTCAGTGCTGAGGGAGTGCCGCACTGTCAGAGGGTCAGTGCTGAGGGAGTGCCGCACTGTCAGATGGTCAGTGCTGATGGAGTGCCGCACTGTCAGGGGGTCAGTGCTGATGGAGTGCCACACTGTCAGAGGGTCAGTGCTGAGGGAGTGCCGCACTGTCAGAGGGTCAGTACTGAGGGAGTGCTGCACTGTCAGAGCGTCAGTGCTGAGGGAGTGCTGCACTGTCAGAGGGTCAGTGCTGAGGGAGTGCTGCACTGTCAGAGGGTCAGTACTGAGGGTGCGCTGCACTGTCAGAGTGTCAGTGCTGAGGGAGTGCTGCACTGTCAGAGGGTCAGTACTGAGGGAGTGCTGCACTGTCAGAGGGTCAGTACTGAGGGAGTGCTGCACTGTCAGAGGGTCAGTACTGAGGGAGTGCTGCACTGTCAGAGGGTCAGTACTGAGGGTGCGCTGCACTGTCAGAGTGTCAGTGCTGAGCGAGTGCTGCACTGTCAGAGAGTCAGTACTGAGGGAGTGCCGCACTGTCAGAGGGTCAGTGCTGAGGGAGTGCCGCACTGTCAGAGAGTCAGTACTGAGGGAGTGCCGCACTGTCAGATGGTCAGTGCTGAGGGTGCGCTGCACTGTCAGAGGGTCAGTGCTGAGCGAGTGCTGCACTGTCAGAGAGTCAGTACTGAGGGAGTGCCGCACTGTCAGAGGGTCAGTGCTGAGGGAGTGCCGCACTGTCAGAGAGTCAGTACTGAGGGAGTGCCGCACTGTCAGAGGGTCAGTGCTGAGGGAGTGCCGCACTGTCAGAGAGTCAGTCTTGTGGGAGTGCTGCACTGTCAGAGAGTCAGTCCTGTGGGACTGCCGCACTGTCAGAGAGTCAGTCCTGTGGGAGTGCCGCACTGTCAGAGAGTCAGTCCTGTGGGAGTGCCGCACTGTCAGAGAGTCAGTCCTGTGGGAGTGCTGCACTGTCAGAGCGTCAGTGCTGAGCGAGTGCTGCATTGTCAGAGGGTCAGTACTGAGGGAGTGCCGAACTGTCAGAGGGTCAATACTGAGGGAGTGTCGCAATGTCAGAGGGTCAGTACTGAGAGAGCGCTGCACTGAGTGTTAGTACTGAGCGAGTGCCACATTGTCAGGGTCAGTACTGAGGGAGTGCCACTCTGTCAGATGGTCAATACTGAGGGAGGGAATGCCTTACTGCCAAATGGTCAGGACTGAGAGAATGCTGCACTGTCAGACGGTTAGTACTCAGTGAGTGCTGGGCTGTCAGATGGTCAGTGTTGAGGGAGCGCTGCATTGTCGGAATATCAGGACTGAGGAAGTGCCGCACTGTCAGAGGGATTGCAATGATGGAATAGAAATCATAGAAACCCTACAGTGCAGAAGGAGGCCATTCGGCCCATCGAGTCTGCACCGACCACAATCCCACCCATGCCCTACCCCCATATCCCTACATATTTTACCCACTAATCCCTCTAACCTACTCATCTCAGGACACGAAGGGGCAATTTTTAGCATGGCCAATCAACCTAACCCGCACATCTTTGGACTGTTGGAATGTTTGGAATGTCATTCGCAATATACATTCCCCATGCAAGTCAGAACAATGATGTTTTCACACAAACATGCATAGATCTCGGTGTGAATGATGAAGGTCTTATCGTGAGTCAATCATTGCAGTTGACTTTCAGTAAACAAGGTATTCCAGGGAAGGGTGCAGCAGCGAATGACATTCACTCACTCGGACACTCAGTCCTTTGTTACTGTGCTGGTTGTGTGAAATGTCCATGCCATTAATCACAATCCCTTTTCTCGATCCATATGTCCTTTGAAATGTTTTCCTTCTAGATTGTACACAATTCCCTTTGGAAAGGTAATGTTGAATCTGATTTGAGAATCGCAGCAAGTCACTGAATCAAAACATTTCCCATATTCTTCCCAATTGTTTCCTGTCGGGTGATCTGCATTCTGAATCCTTTATAACGAGCGCTGCACTGTCAGTGGGTCAGTACTGAGGGAGTGCCGAACTGTCAGAGTCAGTGCTGAGGGAGTGCCGCACTGTCAGAGGGTCAGTGCTGAGGGAGTGCTGCAATGTCAGAGGGTCAGTGCTGAGGGAGTGCTGAACTGTCAGAGGGTCAGTGCTGAGGGAGTGCTGCACTGTCAGAGGGTCTGTGCTGAGGGAGTGCTGCACTGTCAGAGGGTCAGTACTGAGTGAGCGTTGCACTGTCAGAGGGTCAGTGCTGAGGGAGTGCTGCACTGTCAGGGGGTCAGTACTGAGGGAGTGCTGAACTCTCAGAGGGTCAGTGCTGAGGGAGTGCTGAACTGTCAGAGGGTCAGTACTGAGGGAGTGCTGCACTCATGAGGGACCCCCATGACTTGCCTGGGCTTACAAAATCTCACTAACTGTCCTGGCTGGAGACAATACACATCTCTTTAACCTGTGCTTAACCCTCTCTCCACTCACATTGTCTGTACTTTTAAGACTTGATGATATGTAAAGACTCGCATTCCAACCATTATTTTGTAAATTGATTTTGTGTCTTTATATGGCCTGTTTGTGACCAGAACTCCCACTCACCTGATGAAGGGGCAGCGCTCCGAAAGCTTGTGTCTTGTGCGACCAAATAAAACTGTTGGACTTTAACCTGCTGTTGTGAGACTTCTTACTGTGCTTACCCCAGTCCAACGCCAGCATCTCCACATCAGAGGGTCAGTACACAGGGACTGCTGCACTGTTGGATGGTTAGTGCTGAGGGAGTGCTGCACTGTCAGAGGGTCAGTACTGAGGGAGTGCCGCACTGTCAGAGGGTCAGTACTGAGGGAGCGGTGCACTGTCAGAGGGTCAGAACTGAGCGAGTGCCGCCATGTCAGAGTCAGTGCTGAGGGAGTGCCGCACTGTCAGAGGGTCAGTACTGAGGGAGCGGTGCACTGTCAGAGGGTCAGAACTGAGCGAGTGCCGCACTGTCAGAGTCAGTGCTGAGGGAGTGCTGCACTGTCAGAGGGTCAGTGCTGAGGGAGTGCCGCACTTTCAGCGTATCAGTACTGAGGGAGTGCCGCACTGTCAGAGGGTCAGTACTGAGGGAGTGCCGCACTGTCAGAGGGTCAGTACTGAGGGAGTGCTTGTACTGTCAGAGGGTCAGTACTGAGGGAGTGCCGCACTGTCAGCGTATCAGTACTGAGGGAGTGCCGCACTGTCAGAGGGTCAGTACTGAGGGAGTGCCGCACTGTCAGAGGGTCAGTACTGAGGGAGTGCTGCACTGTCAGAGGGTCAGTGCTGAGAAAGTGACGCACTGTCAGAGGGTCAGTGCTGAGGGAGAGCTGCACTGTCAGAGGGTCAGTGCTGAGGGAGCGCTGCACCGTCAGAGGGTCAGTACTGAGGGAGTGCTGCACTGTCAGAGGGTCAGTACTGAGGGAGTCCTGCACCTTCAGACGGTCAGTGCTGAGGGAGTGCCGCACTGTTGGAGGGTGAGTATTGAGGGAGTGCTGCACTGTCAGAGGGTCAGTCCTGAGGGAGTGCCTCACTGTCAGAGGGTCAGTGCTGAGAAAGTGACGCACTGTCAGAGGGTCAGTGCCGATGGAGTGCTGCACTGTCAGAGAGTCAGTGCTGAGGGAGTGCTGCACTGTCAGAGGGTCTGTGCTGAGGGAGTGCTGCACTGTCAGAGGGTCAGTACTGAGTGAGCGTTGCACTGTCAGAGGGTCAGTGCTGAGGGAGTGCTGCACTGTCAGGGGGTCAGTACTGAGGGAGTGCTGAACTCTCAGAGGGTCAGTGCTGAGGGAGTGCTGAACTGTCAGAGGGTCAGTACTGAGGGAGTGCTGCACTCATGAGGGACCCCCATGACTTGCCTGGGCTTACAAAATCTCACTAACTGTCCTGGCTGGAGACAATACACATCTCTTTAACCTGTGCTTAACCCTCTCTCCACTCACATTGTCTGTACCTTTAAGACTTGATGATATGTAAAGACTCGCATTCCAACCATTATTTTGTAAATTGATTTTGTGTCTTTATATGGCCTGTTTGTGACCAGAACTCCCACTCACCTGATGAAGGGGCAGCGCTCCGAAAGCTTGTGTCTTGTGCGACCAAATAAAACTGTTGGACTTTAACCTGCTGTTGTGAGACTTCTTACTGTGCTTACCCCAGTCCAACGCCAGCATCTCCACATCAGAGGGTCAGTACACAGGGACTGCTGCACTGTTGGATGGTTAGTGCTGAGGGAGTGCTGCACTGTCAGAGGGTCAGTACTGAGGGAGTGCCGCACTGTCAGAGGGTCAGTACTGAGGGAGCGGTGCACTGTCAGAGGGTCAGAACTGAGCGAGTGCCGCACTGTCAGAGTCAGTGCTGAGGGAGTGCCGCACTGTCAGAGGGTCAGTACTGAGGGAGCGGTGCACTGTCAGAGGGCCAGAACTGAGCGAGTGCCGCACTGTCAGAGTCAGTGCTGAGGGAGTGCTGCACTGTCAGAGGGTCAGTGCTGAGGGAGTGCCGCACTGTCAGCGTATCAGTACTGAGGGAGTGCCGCACTGTCAGAGGGTCAGTACTGAGGGAGTGCCGCACTGTCAGAGGGTCAGTACTGAGGGAGTGCTTGTACTGTCAGAGGGTCAGTACTGAGGGAGTGCCGCACTGTCAGCGTATCAGTACTGAGGGAGTGCCGCACTGTCAGAGGGTCAGTACTGAGGGAGTGCCGCAATGTCAGAGGGTCAGTACTGAGGGAGTGCTGCACTGTCAGAGGGTCAGTGCTGAGAAAGTGACGCACTGTCAGAGGGTCAGTGCTGAGGGAGAGCTGCACTGTCAGAGGGTCAGTGCTGAGGGAGCGCTGCACCGTCAGAGGGTCAGTACTGAGGGAGTGCTGCACTGTCAGAGGGTCAGTACTGAGGGAGTCCTGCACCTTCAGACGGTCAGTGCTGAGGGAGTGCCGCACTGTTGGAGGGTGAGTATTGAGGGAGTGCTGCACTGTCAGAGGGTCAGTCCTGAGGGAGTGCCTCACTGTCAGAGGGTCAGTGCTGAGAAAGTGACGCACTGTCAGAGGGTCAGTGCCGATGGAGTGCTGCACTGTCAGAGAGTCAGTGCTGAGGGAGTGCTGCACTGTCAGAGGGTCAGTGCTGAGGGAGTGCTGCACTGTCAGAGGGTCAGTGCTGAGAAAGTGACGCACTGTCAGAGGGTCAGTGCCGATGGAGTGCTGCACTGTCAGAGAGTCAGTGCTGATGGAGTGCTGCACTGTCAGAGGGTCAGTACTGAGCGAGTGGCGCATTGTCAGAGGGTCAGTACTGAGGGAATGCCGCACTGTCAGTGAGTCAGTAGTGAGAGAGTGTTGCAATGTCAGAGGGTCAGTACTCAGAGAGTGCTGCACTGTCCGAGCGTCAGTACTGAGGGAGTGCTGCACAGTCTGAGGGTTACTACTGAGGGAGTGCCTCACTGTCAGAGGGTCAGTGCTGAGGGAGTGCTGCACTGTCAGAGGGTCAGTGCTGAGGGAGTGCTGCACTGAATGTCAGTACTGAGCGAGTGCCTCATTGTCAGGGTCAGTACTGACCGAGTGGCGCATTGTCAGAGAGTCAGTACTGAGGGAGTGCCGAACTGTCGGAGTCATTACTGAGGGAGTGCTGCAATGTCAGAGGGTCAGTGCTGAGGGAGTGCTGCACTGTCAGAGGGTCAGTACTGAGGGAGTCCTGCACTGTCAGAGGGTCAGTGTTGAGGGAGTGCAGCACTGTCAGAGGGTCAGTACTGTGGGAGTGCTGCACCTTCAGAAGGTCAGTGCTGAGGGAGCGCTGCACTGTCAGAGGGTCAGTACTGAGGGAGTGCTGCACTGTCGGAGGATCGGTATTGAGGGAGTGCTGGACTGTCAGAGGATCAGTACTGAGGGAGTGCTGAACTGTCAGAGGGTCAGTACTTAAGGAGTGCCGCACTGTCGGAAGATCGGTACTGAGGGAGTGCTGCACTGTCGGAGGATCGGTACTGAGGGAGTGCTGAACTGTCAGAGGATCAGTACTGAGGGAGTGCTGAACTGTCAGAGGGTCAGTACTGAGGGAGTGCCGCACTGTCGGAGGATCGGTACTGAGGGAGTGCCGCACTGTCAGAGGGTCAGTGCTGAGGGCGCGCTGCACTGTCAGAGGATCAGTACTGAGGGAGTGCTGCACTCATGGGGGACCCCCATGACTTGTCTGGGCTTACAAAATCTCACTAACTGTCCTGGCTGGAGACAATACACATCTCTTTAACCTGTGCTTAACCCTCTCTCCGCTCACATTGTCTGTACCTTTAAGACTTGATTACATGTAAAGACTCGCATTCCAACCATTATTTTGTAAATTGATTTTGTGTCTTTATATGGCCTGTTTGTGAACAGAACTCCCACTCACCTGATGAAGGGGCAGCGGTCCGAAAACCTGTGGCTTGTGCGACCAAATAAACCTGTTGGAATTTAACCTGCTGTTGTGAGACTTCTTACTGTGCTTACCCCAGTCCAACACCGGCATCTCCACATCAGAGGGTCAGTACACAAGGACTGTTGCACTGTTGGATGGTTAGTGCTTGTGGTGAACCATTGTTGGTTACCACCAGGAGTGCTGAGCCAAGGTTTGGCCAGTGCTATGAGTCTGTAGATATGTTACAGTTGGGGTTAGGGTTGGGCTGTTCTACCTGTTAATATAGTCCTATGGTACACCCAAGTTGGCTGCGCCTCCTGGGAGAGGTATAAAGGTCACCGCTCTGCCTGGTGACCCTTTAGTCTGGGATTGTATATTGTATATAGTAGCTCCGTTATTGTTGGCAATAAAAGCCTTTATTTCCCGAGTACATCCTGCCTCCCGTGTGATTTATCGCGCATCAATTTTATTGCCAACAAGTAAAATTTTTTTCTGAAAAAAAAAACCAAAAGAAAACCATGGAGCAAATGCTGAAACCCGAACGGCTTATGTTGGACCCACGTGCGCCGGGAGCGTCGAACACTTTCGACCACTGGTTGAAGTGTTTCCAAGATTACCTCGACGCCTCCACAGCGGTCAACAACGACGCCGACAGACTCCGGGTCCTCCACGCGAGGGGAAGCGACGCTGTACACTTAGCGATCTGTGAAGCCCCAGACGACAAAGGGGCCCAGTTGGCTCCGCCTCCTGGGAGAGGTTTAAAGGTCACTGCTCTGCCTGGTGACCCTTTAGTCTGGGATTGTATATTGTATATAGTAGCTCCGTTATTGTTGGCAATAAAAGCCTTTATTTCCTGGGTACATCCTGCCTCCCGGGTGATTTATCGCGCATCAGTGCTGAGGGAGCACTGCACTGTCAGAGGGTCAGTACTGAGCGAGTGCCGCACTGTCAATGGGTCAGTGCTGAGGGATTTCCGCACTGTCAGGGTCAGAACTAAGGGAGTACCGCACTGTCAGGGTCAGTACTCAGGGAGTGCTGAACTGTCAGAGGGTCAGTACTGAGGGAGCACTGCACTGAGTGTCAGTACTGAGCGCGTGCCTCATTGTCAGGGTCAGTACTGAGGAAGTGCTGAACTGTCATAGGGTCAGTGCTGAGAGAGTGCCGCACTGTCAGAGGGTCAGTGCTGAGGGAGTGCGGCACTGTCAGTGGTTCAATGCTGAGGGAGTGCCGCACTGTCAGATGGTCAGGACTAAGGGAGTGCCGCACTGTCAGAGGGTCAGTGCTGAGGGAGTGACGCACTGTCAGAATGTCAGAACAATGGGTGTGTCCAATATCGGATTGTCAATATTGAGTTAGCGCTGCACAGTGTGAAAGTTAGTACTGATGGGGTGCTTCACTGTCAGAGTGTGAGTGCGGTCGGAAAGCTGCACTGTCAGAGGTTTAGTATTGAGGGATTGACGCACTGTCAGAGAGTCAGTGCTGAGGGAGTGCCGCACTGTCAGAGGGTCAGTGCTGAGGTAGTGCCGCACTGTCAGAGGGTCAGTGCTGAGGGAGTGCCGCACTGTCAGAGGGTCAGTACTGAGTGCCACACTGTCAGAGGGTTAGTACAGTGGGAATCCCGCACTGTCAGATAGTCAATACTGAGTGAGTGCTGCACTGTCAGACGGTCAGTACTGAGGGAGTGCTGTACTGTCAGACGGTCAGTGCTGAGGGAGTGCTGCACGTTGAGAGGGTCAGTACTCAGGGAGCGCAGCGCTGTCATTGGTTCAGCACTGATGGCGTGCGGCACTGTCAGGGGGTCAGTACTCAGGGTGTGCCGCATTGGTGGAGGGACAGTCCAGAGAAAGCCCTGCAGGGTCATTACTTTGGGTGTGCCGCACTTCGGACTGTCAGTACTGAGGGAGCCCTGCACAATTAGAGGGTCATTACTGACGGAGTGCTGCACTGTTTGAGGGTCAGTAATGAGGGAGTGCTCCACTGTTCGAGGGTCAGAACTGAGGGAGCTCCGCAGTGTCAGAGGGTCAGAACTGAGGGAGTCCTGCACTGTTTTGGGTCAGTACTGAGGGAGTCCCACACTGTCAGAGGGTTAGTACTGTGGGAGTCCCGCACTGTCAGATGGTCAATACTGAGGGAGGGAGTGCCTCACTGTCAAATGGTCAGGACTGAGAGAATGCTGCACTGTCGGACGGTTAGTACTGAGTGAGTGCTGGGCCGTCAGATGGTCAGTGTTGAGGGAGCGCTGCATTGTCAGAATATCAGGACTGAGGAAGTGCCGCACTGTCAGAGGGATTGCAATGATGGAATGTTGCACTGTCAGTGGAAAATTAGTGGGGTGTTCTGCACTGTCAGAGGGTCAGTACTCAGGGTGTGTGGCACTGTCACTGGGTCAATATTCAGGGTGTGTTTCACTGTCGGAAGGTGAGTAGGGAAGGAACACAGTATATTCTGAGCTGATGTTCTCTTGGGCAGTTGATGGGACCAGCTCCAGAAAGGATATGAAACCCAAAACCTTCTCAGTCAAACTCGGAGGGAGCGAGTGAAACACACAACGTGAAAATAATAGGCGAAGTGCCTTTAACAACGATGTAAGAGAGCAAACAGCATTCTCAGTTTAACATTTCATTTATTAGCTGATCTTTCTCTGACTTCAATCAATAACACTGCCCAAAGTGCTCCCTTCAAATGGAATGTGGCTGAGGAATGTTTGTTTCTGAGAATCAGATGATTACAATGTATATTCCCCATGCAAGGCAGAACAATGATGTTTTCACACAAACATGCACAGATCTCGATGTGAATGATGACGGTCTTATCGTGAGTCAATCACGGTAGCACAGTGGTTAGCACTGCTGCTTCACAGCTCCAGGGTCCCGGGTTCGATTCCCGGCTCGGGTCACTGTCTGTGTGGAGTTTGCATATTCTCCTCGTGTCTGCGTGGGTTTCCTCCGGGTGCTCCGGTTTCCTCCCACAGTCCAAAGATGTGTGGGTTACGTTGATTGGCCAGGTTAAAAATTGTCCTGCAATGCGTAGGTTAGAGGGATTAGCGGGTAAATATGTGGGGTGGGATTGTGGTCGGTGCAGACTCGATGGGCCGAATGGCCTCCTTCTGCACTGTAGGGTTTCTATGATTACAGTTGACTTTTAGTAAACAAGGTATTCCAGGGAAGGGTGCTGCAGCGAAAGACATTCACTCACTCGGCCATTCAGTCCTTTGTCGCTGTGCTGGTTGTGTGAAACGTCCATACCATTAATCACAATCCCTTTTCTCTATCCATATGTCCTTCGAAATGTTTTCCTTCTCGATTGTACACAATTCCCTTTGGAAAGATAACGTTGAATCTTACTTGAGAATCGCAGCAAGTCACTGAATCAAATCATTTCCCATATTCTTCCCTATTGTTTCCTGTCGGGTGATCCGCATTCTGAATCCTTTTTAACGAGCGCTGCACTGTCAGAGGGTCAGTGCGGAGGGAGTGCCGCACTGTCAGAGGGTCAGTGCTGAGGGGGTGCCGCACTGTCAGAGGATCAGAACTGAGGGAGTGCCGCACTGTCAGAGGGTCAGTACTGAGGGAGTGTTGCACTGTCAGAGGGTCAGTACTGAGGGAGTGCCGCACTGTCAGAGGGTCAGTGCTGAGGGGGTGCCGCACTGTCAGAGGGTCAGTACTGAGGGAGTGCCGCACTGTCAGAGGGTCAGTACTGAAGGAGTGCCGCACTGTCAGAGGGTCAGTACTGAGGGAGTGCCGCACTGTCAGATGGTCAGTACTGAGCGAGTGCCGCACTGTCAGAGAGTCAGTACTGAGGGAGTGCTGCAGTGTCAGTGGGTCAGTACTGAGGGAGTGCCGCACTGTCAGAGGGTCAGTACTGAGGGAGTGCCGCACTGTCAGAGGGTCAGTACTGAGGGAGTGCCGCACTGTCAGATGGTCAGTACTGAGGGAGTGCCGCACTGTCAGAGGGTTAGTACAGCGGGAGTCCCGCACTGTCAGATAGTCAATACTGAGTGAGTGCTGCACTGTCAGACGGTCAGTACTGAGGGAGTGCTACACTGTCAGACGGTCAGTACTGAGGGAGTGCTGCACTGTCAGACGGTCAGTACTGAGGGAGTGCTGCACTGTCAGAGGGTCAGTACTGAGGGAGTGCCGCACTGTCAGAGGGTCAGTACTGAGGGAGCGGTGCACTGTCAGAGGGTCAGTACTGAGCGAGTGCCGCATTGTCAGAGTCAGTACTGAGGGAGTGCTGCACTGTCAGAGGGTCGGCACTGGGGGAGTGCTGCACTGTCAGAGGGTCAGTGCTGAGGGAGTGCCACACTGTCAGTGGGTCAGTGCTGAGGGAGTGCCACACTGTCAGCGTATCAGTACTGAGGGAGTGCTGCACTGTCAGAGGGTCAGTGCTGAGGGAGCGCTGCACCGTCAGAGGGTCAGTGCTGAGGGAGTGCCACACTGTCAGTGGGTCAGTGCTGAGGGAGTGCCACACTGTCAGCGTATCAGTACTGAGGGAGTGCTGCACTGTCAGAGGGTCAGTGCTGAGGGAGCGCTGCACCGTCAGCGGGTCAGTACTGAGGGAGTGCTGCACTGTCAGAGGGTCAGTACTGAGGGAGTCCGACACCTTCAGAGGGTCAGTGCTGAGGGAGTGCCGCACTGTTGGAGGGTCAGCACTGAGGGAGTGCTGCACTGTCAGTGGGTCAGTACTGAGCGAGTGGCGCATTGTCAGAGGGTCAGTGCTGAGAAAGTGCTGCACTGTCCGAGCGTCAGTACTGAGGGAGTGCTGCACTGTCTGAGGGGTACTACTGAGGGAGCGCTGCACTGTCAGAGCGTCATAACTGAGGATGTGCCGCACTGTCAGAGGGTCAGTACTGAGAGCCACACTGTCAGAGGGTTAGTACAGTGGGAGTCCCGCACTGTCAGATAGTCAATACTGAGTGAGTGCTGCACTGTCAGACGGTCAGTACTGAGGGAGCGCTGCACTGTCAGAGGGTCAGTGCTGAGGGAGTGCTGTACTGTCAGACGGTCAGTGCTGAGGGAGTGCTGCACGTTGAGAGGATCAGTACTCAGGGAGCGCAGCGCTGTCATTGGTTCAGCACTGATGGCGTGCGGCACTGTCAGGGGGTCAGTACTCAGGGTGTGCCGCATTGGTGGAGGGACAGTCCAGAGAAAGCCCTGCAGGGTCATTACTTTGGGTGTGCCGCACTTCGGACTGTCAGTACTGAGGGAGCCCTGCACTATTAGAGGGTCATTACTGACGGAGTGCTGCACTGTTTGAGGGTCAGTAATGAGGGAGTGCTCCACTGTTCGAGGGTCAGAACTGAGGGAGCTCCGCAGTGTCAGAGGGTCAGAACTGAGGGAGTCCTGCACTGTTTTGGGTCAGTACTGAGGGAGTCCCACACTGTCAGAGGGTTAGTACTGTGGGAGTCCCGCACTGTCAGATGGTCAATACTGAGGGAGGGAGTGCCTCACTGTCAAATGGTCAGGACTGAGAGAATGCTGCACTGTCGGACGGTTAGTACTGAGTGAGTGCTGGGCCGTCAGATGGTCAGTGTTGAGGGAGCGCTGCATTGTCAGAATATCAGGACTGAGGAAGTGCCGCACTGTCAGAGGGATTGCAATGATGGAATGTTGCACTGTCAGTGGAAAATTAGTGGGGTGTTCTGCACTGTCAGAGGGTCAGTACTCAGGGTGTGTGGCACTGTCACTGGGTCAATATTCAGGGTGTGTTTCACTGTCGGAAGGTGAGTAGGGAAGGAACACAGTATATTCTGAGCTGATGTTCTCTTGGGCAGTTGATGGGACCAGCTCCAGAAAGGATATGAAACCCAAAACCTTCTCAGTCAAACTCGGAGGGAGCGAGTGAAACACACAACGTGAAAATAATAGGCGAAGTGCCTTTAACAACGATGTAAGAGAGCAAACAGCATTCTCAGTTTAACATTTCATTTATTAGCTGATCTTTCTCTGACTTCAATCAATAACACTGCCCAAAGTGCTCCCTTCAAATGGAATGTGGCTGAGGAATGTTTGTTTCTGAGAATCAGATTATTACAATGTATATTCCCCATGCAAGGCAGAACAATGATGTTTTCACACAAACATGCACAGATCTCGATGTGAATGATGACGGTCCTACCGTGAATCAATCACGGTAGCACAGTGGTTAGCACTGCTGCTTCACAGCTCCAGGGTCCCGGGTTCGATTCCCGGCTCGGGTCACTGTCTGTGTGGAGTTTGCATACTCTCCTCGTGTCTGCGTGGGTTTCCTCCGGGTGCTCCGGTTTCCTCCCACAGTCCAAAGATGTGTGGGTTAGGTTGATTGGCCAGGTTAAAAATTGTCCTGCGATGCGTAGGTTAGAGGGATTAGCGGGTAAATATGTGGGGTGGGATTGTGGTCGGTGCAGACTCGATGGGCCGAATGGCCTCCTTCTGCACTGTAGGGTTTCTGTGATTACAGTTGACTTTTAGTAAACAAGGTATTCCAGGGAAGGGTGCTGCAGCGAAAGACATTCACTCACTCGGCCATTCAGTCCTTTGTCGCTGTGCTGGTTGTGTGAAACGTCCATACCATTAATCACAATCCCTTTTCTCTATCCATATGTCCTTCGAAATGTTTTCCTTCTCGATTGTACACAATTCCCTTTGGAAAGATAACGTTGAATCTTACTTGAGAATCGCAGCAAGTCACTGAATCAAATCATTTCCCATATTCTTCCCTATTGTTTCCTGTCGGGTGATCCGCATTCTGAATCCTTTTTAACGAGCGCTGCACTGTCAGAGGGTCAGTGCGGAGGGAGTGCCGCACTGTCAGAGGGTCAGTGCTGAGGGGTTGCCGCACTGTCAGAGGGTCAGAACTGAGGGAGTGCCGCACTGTCAGAGGGTCAGTACTGAGGGAGTGCTGCACTGTCAGAGGGTCAGTACTGAGGGAGTGCCGCACTGTCAGAGGGTCAGTGCTGAGGGGGTGCCGCACTGTCAGAGGGTCAGTACTGAGGGAGTGCCGCACTGTCAGAGGGTCAGTACTGAGGGAGTGCCGCACTGTCAGAGGGTCAGTACTAAGGGAGTGCCGCACTGTCAGAGGGTCAGTGATGAGGGAGTGCCGCACTGTCAGAGGGTCAGTGCTGAGGGAGTGCTGCACTGTCAGACGGTCAGTACTGAGGGAGTGCCGCACTGTCAGAGGGTCAGTACTGAGGGAGTGCTGCAGTGTCAGTGGGTCAGTACTGAGGGAGTGCCGCACTGTCAGAGGGTCAGAACTGAGGGAGTGCCGCACTGTCAGAGGGTCAGTACTGAGGGAGTGCCGCACTGTCAGATGGTCAGTACTGAGGGAGTGCCGCTCTGTCAGAGGGTTAGTACAGCGGGAGTCCCGCACTGTCAGATAGTCAATACTGAGTGAGTGCTGCACTGTCAGACGGTCAGTACTGAGGGAGTGCTGCACTGTCAGACGGTCAGTGCTGAGGGAGTGCTGCACTGTCAGACGGTCAGTACTGAGGGAGTGCTGCACTGTCAGAGGGTCAGTACTGAGGGAGTGCCGCACTGTCAGAGATTCAGTACTGAGGGAGCGGTGCACTGTCAGAGGGTCAGTACTGAGCGAGTGCCGCATTGTCAGAGTCAGTACTGAGGGAGTGCTGCGCTGTCAGAGGGTCGGTACTGAGGGAGTGCTGCACTGTCAGAGGGTCAGTGCTGAGGGAGTGCCACACTCTCAGTGGGTCAGTGCTGAGGGAGTGCCACACTGTCAGCGTATCAGTACTGAGGGAGTGCTGCACTGTCAGAGGGTCAGTGCTGAGGGAGCGCTGCACCGCCAGAGGGTCAGTGCTGAGGGAGTGCCGCACTGTTGGAGGGTCAGCACTGAGGGAGTGCTGCACTGTCAGTGGGTCAGTACTGAGCGAGTGGCGCATTGTCAGAGGGTCAGTGCTGAGAAAGTGCTGCACTGTCCGAGCGTCAGTACTGAGGGAGTGCTGCACTGTCTGAGGGGTACTACTGAGGGAGCGCTGCACTGTCAGAGCGTCATAACTGAGGAAGAGCCGCACTGTCAGAGGGTCAGTACTGAGAGCCACACTGTCAGAGGGTTAGTACAGTGGGAGTCCCGCACTGTCAGATAGTCAATACTGAGTGAGTGCTGCACTGTCAGACGGTCAGTACTGAGGGAGTGCTGCACTGTCAGAGGATCAGTGCTGAGGGAGTGCTGTACTGTCAGACGGTCAGTGCTGAGGGAGTGCTGCACTTTGAGAGGGTCAGTACTCAGGGAGCGCAGCGCTGTCATTGGTTCAGCACTGATGGCGTGCGGCACTGTCAGGGGGTCAGTACTCAGGGTGTGCCGCATTGGTGGAGGGACAGTCCAGAGAAAGCCCTGCAGGGTCATTACTTTGGGTGTGCCGCACTTCGGACTGTCAGTACTGAGGGAGCCCTGCACTATTAGAGGGTCATTACTGACGGAGTGCTGCACTGTTTGAGGGTCAGTAATGAGGGAGTGCTCCACTGTTCGAGGGTCAGAACTGAGGGAGCTCCGCAGTGTCAGAGGGTCAGAACTGAGGGAGTCCTGCACTGTTTTGGGTCAGTACTGAGGGAGTCCCACACTGTCAGAGGGTTAGTACTGTGGGAGTCCCGCACTGTCAGATGGTCAATACTGAGGGAGGGAGTGCCTCACTGTCAAATGGTCAGGACTGAGAGAATGCTGCACTGTCGGACGGTTAGTACTGAGTGAGTGCTGGGCCGTCAGATGGTCAGTGTTGAGGGAGCGCTGCATTGTCAGAATATCAGGACTGAGGAAGTGCCGCACTGTCAGAGGGATTGCAATGATGGAATGTTGCACTGTCAGTGGAAAATTAGTGGGGTGTTCTGCACTGTCAGAGGGTCAGTACTCAGGGTGTGTGGCACTGTCACTGGGTCAATATTCAGGGTGTGTTTCACTGTCGGAAGGTTAGTAGGGAAGTAACACAGTATATTCTGAGCTGATGTTCTCTTGGGCAGTTGATGGGACCAGCTCCAGAAAGGATATGAAACCCAAAACCTTCTCAGTCAAACTCGGAGGGAGCGAGTGAAACACACAACGTGAAAATAATAGGCGAAGTGCCTTTAACAACGATGTAAGAGAGCAAACAGCATTCTCAGTTTAACATTTCATTTATTAGCTGATCTTTCTCTGACTTCAATCAATAACACTGCCCAAAGTGCTCCCTTCAAATGGAATGTGGCTGAGGAATGTTTGTTTCTGAGAATCAGATGATTACAATGTATATTCCCCATGCAAGGCAGAACAATGATGTTTTCACACAAACATGCACAGATCTCGATGTGAATGATGACGGTCGTATCGTGAATCAATCACGGTAGCACAGTGGTTAGCACTGCTGCTTCACAGCTCCAGGGTCCCGGGTTTGATGCTCGGGTCACTGTCTGTGTGGAGTTTGCATATTCTCCTCGTGTCTGCGTGGGTTTCCTCCGGGTGCTCCGGTTTCCTCCCACAGTCCAAAGATGTGCGGGTTAGGCTGATTGGCCAGGTTAAAAATTGTCCTGGGATGCGTAGGTTAGAGGGATTAGTGGGTAAGTATGTGGGGTGGGATTGTGGTCGGTGCAGGCTCGATGGGCCGAATGGCCTCCTTCTGCACTGTCGGGTTTCTATGATTACAGTTGACTTTTAGTAAACAAGGTATTCCAGGGAAGGGTGCTGCAGCGAATGACATTCACTCACTCGGCCATTCAGTCCTTTGTAGCTGTGCTGGTTGTGTGCAATGTCCATACCATTACTCACAATCCCTTTTCTCTATCCATATGTCCTTCGAAATGTTTTCCTTCTCCATTGTACACAATTCCCTTTCGAAAGATAATGTTGAATCTTATTTGAGAATCGCAGCAAGTCACTGAATCAAATCATTTCCCATATTCGTCCCAATTGTTTCCTGTCGGGTGATCCGTATTCTGAATCCTTTTTAACGAGCGCTGCACTGTCAGAGGGTCAGTGCGGAGGGAGTGCCGCACTGCCAGAGGGTCAGTGCTGAGGGGGTGCCGCACTGTCAGAGGGTCAGAACTGAGGGAGTGCCGCACTGTCAGAGGGTCAGTACTGAGGGAGTGCCGCACTGTCAGAGGGTCAGTACTGAGGGAGTCCTGCACCTTCAGAGGGTCAGTGCTGAGGGAGCGCTGCACTGTCAGAGCGTCAGTATTGAGAGAGTCCTGCACTGTCAGAGGGTCAGTGTTGAGGGAGTGCAGCACTGTCAGAGGGTCAGTACTGAGGGACTCCTGCACCTTCAGAAGGTCAGTCCTGAGGGAGCGCTGCACTGTCAGAGGGTCAGTACTGAGGGAGTGCTGCACTGTCGGAGGATTGGTACTGAGGGAGTGCTGAACTGTCAGAGGATCAGTGCTGAGGGAGTGCTGCACTCATGGGGGACCCCCATGACTTGCCTGGGCTTACAAAATCTCACTAACTGTCCTGGCTGGAGACAATACACATCTCTTTAACCTGTGCTTAACCCTCTCTCCACTCACATTGTCTGTACCTTTAAGACTTGATTACATGTAAAGACTCGCATTCCAACCATTATTTTGTAAATTGATTTTGTGTCTTTATATGGACTGTTTGTGAACAGAACTCCCACTCACCTGATGAAGGGGCAGCGGTCCGAAAGCTTGTGGCTTGTGCGACCAAATAAACCTGTTGGACTTTAACCTGCTGTTGTGAGACTTCTTACTGTGCTTACCCCAGTCCAACACCGGCATCTCCACATCAGAGGGTCAGTACACAGGGACTGCTGCACTGTTGGATGGTTAGTGCTTGTGGTGAACCATTGTTGGTTACCACCAGGAGTGCTGAGCCAAGGTTTGGCCAGTGCTATGAGTCTGTAGATACGTTACAGTTGGGGTTAGGGTTGGGCTGTTCTACCTGTTAATATAGTCCTATGGTACACCCAAGTTGGCTCCGCCTCCTGGGAGAGGTATAAAGGTCACTGCTCTGCCTGGTGACCCTTTAGTCTGGGATTGTATATTGTATATCGTAGCTCCGTTATTGTTGGCAATAAAAGCCTTTATTTCCCGAGTACATCCTGCCTCCCGTGTGATTTATCGGGCATTAATTTTATTGCCAACAAGTAAAATTTTTTTTTGAAAAAAAAAACAAAAGAAAACCATGGAGCAAATGCTGAAACCCGAACGGCTTATGTTGGACCCACGTGCGCCGGGAGCATCGAACACTTTCGACCACTGGTTGAGGTGTTTCCAAGATTACCTCGACGCCTCCACAGCGGTCAACAACGTCGCCGACAGGCTCCGGGTCCTCCACGCGAGGGGAAGCGACGCTGTACACTTAGCGATCCGTGAAGCCCCAGACTACAAAGGGGCGCAGTTGGCTCCGCCTCCTGGGAGAGGTATAAAGGTCACTGCTCTGCCTGGTGACCCTTTAGTCTGGGATTGTATATTGTATATAGTAGCTCCGTTATTGTTGGCAATAAAAGCCTTTATTTCCCGGGTACATCCTGCCTCCCGTGTGATTTATCGCACATCAGTGCTGAGGGAGCGCTGCACTGTCAGAGGGTCAGGACTGAGCGAGTGCCGCATTGTCAGGGTCAGTACTGAGGGAGTGCCGCACTGTCAATGGGTCAGTGCTGAGGGAGCTCCGCACTGTCAGGGTCAGTACTGAGGAAGTGCCGAACTGTCAGAGGGTCAGTGCTGAGTGAGTGCCGCACTGTCAGAGTGTCAGTGCTGAGGGAGTGCGGCACTGTCAGTGGTTCAATGCTGAGGGAGTGCCGCACTGTCAGATGGTCAGGACTGAGGGAGTGCCGCACTGTCAGAGGGTCAGTGCTGAGGGAGTGCCGCACTGTCAGATGGTCAGTACTGAGGGAGTTCCGCACTGTCAGATGGTCAGTGCTGAGGGAGTGCCGCACTGTCAGAGGGTCAGTACTGAGTGCCACACTGTCAGAGGGTTAGTACAGTGGGAATCCCGCACTGTCAGATTGTCAATACTGAGTGAGTGCTGCACTGTCAGACGGTCAGTACTGAGGGAGTGCTGTACTGTCAGACGGTCAGTGCTGAGGGAGTGCTGCACGTTGAGAGGGTCAGTACTCAGGGAGCGCAGCGCTGTCATTGGTTCAGCACTGATGGCGTGCGGCACTGTCAGGGGGTCAGTACTCAGGGTGTGCCGCATTGGTGGAGGGACAGTCCAGAGAAAGCCCTGCAGGGTCATTACTTTGGGTGTGCCGCACTTCGGACTGTCAGTACTGAGGGAGCCCTGCACTATTAGAGGGTCATTACTGACGGAGTGCTGCACTGTTTGAGGGTCAGTAATGAGGGAGTGCTCCACTGTTCGAGGGTCAGAACTGAGGGAGCTCCGCAGTGTCAGAGGGTCAGAACTGAGGGAGTCCTGCACTGTTTTGTGTTAGTACTGAGGGAGTCCCACACTGTCAGAGGGTTAGTACTGTGGGAGTCCCGCACTGTCAGATGGTCAATACTGAGGGAGGGAGTGCCTCACTGTCAAATGGTCAGGACTGAGAGAATGCTGCACTGTCGGACGGTTAGTACTGAGTGAGTGCTGGGCCGTCAGATGGTCAGTGTTGAGGGAGCGCTGCATTGTCAGAATATCAGGACTGAGGAAGTGCCGCACTGTCAGAGGGATTGCAATGATGGAATGTTGCACTGTCAGTGGAAAATTAGTGGGGTGTTCTGCACTGTCAGAGGGTCAGTACTCAGGGTGTGTGGCACTGTCACTGGGTCAATATTCAGGGTGTGTTTCACTGTCGGAAGGTTAGTAGGGAAGGAACACAGTATATTCTGAGCTGATGTTCTCTTGGGCAGTTGATGGGACCAGCTCCAGAAAGGATATGAAACCCAAAACCTTCTCAGTCAAACTCGGAGGGAGCGAGTGAAACACACAACGTGAAAATAATAGGCGAAGTGCCTTTAACAACGATGTAAGAGAGCAAACAGCATTCTCAGTTTAACATTTCATTTATTAGCTGATCTTTCTCTGACTTCAATCAATAACACTGCCCAAAGTGCTCCCTTCAAATGGAATGTGGCTGAGGAATGTTTGTTTCTGAGAATCAGATGATTACAATGTATATTCCCCATGCAAGGCAGAACAATGATGTTTTCACACAAACATGCACAGATCTCGATGTGAATGATGACGGCCTTATCGTGAATCAATCACGGTAGCACAGTGGTTAGCACTGCTGCTTCACAGCTCCAGGGTCCCGGGTTTGATGCTCGGGTCACTGTCTGTGTGGAGTTTGCATATTCTCCTCGTGTCTGCGTGGGTTTCCTCCGGGTGCTCCGGTTTCCTCCCACAGTCCAAAGATGTGCGGGTTAGGCTGATTGGCCAGGTTAAAAATTGTCCTGGGATGCGTAGGTTAGAGGGATTAGTGGGTAAGTATGTGGGGTGGGATTGTGGTCGGTGCAGACTCGATGGGCCGAATGGCCTCCTTCTGCACTGTCGGGTTTCTATGATTACAGTTGACTTTTAGTAAACAAGGTATTCCAGGGAAGGGTGCTGCAGCGAATGACATTCACTCACTCGGCCATTCAGTCCTTTGTAGCTGTGCTGGTTGTGTGCAATGTCCATACCATTACTCACAATCCCTTTTCTCTATCCATATGTCCTTCGAAATGTTTTCCTTCTCGATTGTACACAATTCCCTTTGGAAAGATAATGTTGAATCTTATTTGAGAATCGCAGCAAGTCACTGAATCAAATCATTTCCCATATTCTTCCCAATTGTTTCCTGTCAGGTGATCCGCATTCTGAATCCTTTTTAACGAGCGCTGCACTGTCAGAGGGTCAGTGCGGAGGGAGTGCCGCACTGCCAGAGGGTCAGTGCTGAGGGGGTGCCGCACTGTCAGAGGGTCAGAACTGAGGGAGTGCCGCACTGTCAGAGGGTCAGTACTGAGGGAGTGTTGCACTGTCAGAGGGTCAGTACTGAGGGAGTGCTGCACTGTCAGACGGTCAGTACTGAGGGAGTGCTGCACTGTCAGACGGTCAGTGCTGAGGGAGTGCTGCACTGTCAGATGGTCAGTACTGAGGGAGTGCCGCACTGTCAGAGGGTTAGTACAGTGGGAGTCCCGCACTGTCAGATAGTCAATACTGAGTGAGTGCTGCACTGTCAGACGGTCAGTACTGAGGGAGTGCTGCACTGTCAGACGGTCAGTGCTGAGGGAGTGCTGCACTGTCAGACGGTCAGAACAATGGGTGTGTCCAATATCGGATTGTCAATATTGTGTTAGCGCTGCACAGTGAGAGAGTTTGTACTGATGGGGTGCTTCACTGTCAGAGTGTGAGTGCTGAAGGAAAGCTGCACTGTCAGCGATTTAGTATTGACGGATTGACACACTGTCAGAGGGTCAGTGCTGAGGGAGTTCCGCACTGTCAGAGGGTCAGTGCTGAGGGAATGCTGCACTGTCAGAGGGTCAGTGCTGAGGGAGTGCTGCACTGTCAGATGGTCAGTGCTGAGGGAGTGCCGCACTGTCAGAGGGTCTGTGCTGAGGGAATGCTGCACTGTCAGAGGGTCAGTGCTGAGGGAATGCTGCACTGTCAGAGGGTCACTGCTGAGGGAGTGCTGCACTGTCAGAGGGTCACTGCTGAGGGAGTGCTGCACTGTCAGATGGTCAGTACTGAAGGAGTGCCGCACTGTCACAGGGTCAGTGTATAGGGAGTTCCGCACCATCAGAGGGTTAGTGCTGAGGGAGTGCCGCACTGTCAGAAGGTCAGTACAGAGCGAACCCTGAATTGTCAGAGGGTCAGTGCAGTGGGAGTGCCGCACTGTCAGAGGGTCAGTACTGAGGGAGTGACGCACTGTCAGAATGTCAGAACAATGGGTGTGTCCAATATCGGATTGTCAATATTGAATTAGCGCTGCACAGTGTGAAAGTTAGTACTGATGGGGTGCTTCACTGTCAGAGTGTGAGTGCTGTCGGAAAGCTGCACTGTCAGTGGTTTAGTATTGAGGGATTGACGCACTGTCAGAGGGTCAGTGCTGAGGGAGTGCCGCACTGTCAGAGGGTCAGTGCTGAGGGAGTGCCGCACTGTCAGAGGGTCAGTGCTGAGGGAGTGCCGCACTGTCAGAGGGTCAGTGCTGAGGGAGTGCCGCACTGTCAGAGGGTCAGTGCTGAGGGAGTGCCGCACTGTCAGAGGGTCAATGCTGAGGGAGTGCCGCACTGTCAGAGGGTCAGTGCTGAGGGAGTGCCGCACTGTCAGAGGGTCAGTGCTGAGGGAGTGCCGCACTGTCAGAGGGTCAGTGCTGAGGGAGTGCCGCACTGTCAGAGGGTCAGTGCTGAGGGAGTGCCGCACTGTCAGAGGGTCAGTGCTGAGGGAGTGCCGCACTGTCAGAGGGTCAGTGCTGAGGGAGTGCCGCACTGTCAGAGGGTCAGTGCTGAGGGAGTGCCGCACTGTCAGAGGGTCAGTGCTGAGGGAGTGCCGCACTGTCAGAGGGTCAGTGCTGAGGGAGTGTCGCACTGTCAGAGGGTCAGTGCTGAGGGAGTGCCGCACTGTCAGAGGGTCAGTGCTGAGGGAGTGCCGCACTGTCAGAGGGTCAGTGCTGAGGGAGTGCCGCACTGTCAGTGGGTCAGTGCTGAGGGAGTGCCGCACTGTCAGAGGGTCAGTGCTGAGGGAGTGCCGCACTGTCAGAGGGTCAGTGCTGAGGGAGTGCCGCACTGTCAGAGGGTCAGTGCTGACGGAGTTGTTGACCCTCGTCATATAGTTGTTTCAGTGATTGCTCACCATGACTCCAAAGGAAGAAAATGTCATCGATGTAACTCGTGTATAGCATCGGTTGAAGGTCCTGCGCGGTGAAGAGGTCTTGTTCCAACTTGTGCATGAAGGTGTTGGCATACGAGGTGCGAATTTGGTTCCCATGGCTGTTCCGTGTGTCTGGATGAAGAACTGGACATTTCGTCCTTTGGACTCAAGGTGAACAATCACTGAAACAACTATATGATGACATCAACAAGTTCCATCCCACCATCAGACTCACCATGAACTACTCTCCGGAATCGGTTGCATTCTTGGACACACGCATCTCCATCAAGGACAGTCACCTCAGCACTTCACTATCCCACAAGCCCACAGATAACCACATGATGCTCCATTTCTCCAGCTGCCACCCGAGACACGTTAAAGAAGCCATCCCCTATGGACAAGCCCTCCGTATACACAGGATCTGCTCAGATGAGGAGGATCGCAACAGACACCTCCAGACGCTGAAAGATGCACTCATAAGAACAGAATATGGTGCTCGACTCATCAATCGACAGTTCCGACACGCCACAGTGAAAAACCGCACTGACCTCCTCAGAAGACAAACACGGGACACGATGGACAGAGGACCCTTCATCGTCCAGTACTTCCCCGGAGCGGAGAAGCTACGACATCTTCTCCGGAGCCTTCAACATGTCATTGATGAAGACAAACATCTCGCCAAGGCCATCCACATACCCCCACTTTCTGCCTTCAAACAACTGCACAACCTCAAACAGACCATTGTCTGCAGCAAACTACCCAGCCTTCAGGAGAACAGTGACCACGACACCACACAACCCTGCCACAGCAACCTCTGCAAGATGTGCCGGATCATTGACACGGATGCCATCATCTCACGTGAGAACACCATCCACCAGGTACATGGTACATACTCTTGCAACTCGGCCAACGTTGTCTACCTGATACGCTGCAGGGAAGGATGTCCCAAGGCATGGTACATTGGGGAGACCATGCAGACGCTATGACAACGGATGAATGAACACCGCTCAACAATCACCAGGCAAGACTGTTCTCTTCCTGTTGGGGAACACTTCAGCGGTCACGGGCATTCGGCCTCTGATATTCGGCGTTCTCCAAGGCGGCCTTCGCGACACACGACAGCGCAGAGTCACTGAGCAGAAACTGATAGCCAAGTTCTGCACACAAGAGGACGGCCTCAACCGGGATCTTGGGTTCATGTCACACTATCTGTAACCGCCACAACTTGCCTGGGCTTGCAAAATCTCACTAACTGTCCTGTCTGGAGACAATACACATCTCTTTAACCTGTGATTAACGCTCTCTCCATTCACATTCTCTGTCCGTTTCAGACTTGATTACTTTTAAAGACTCATATTCCAACCATTATTTTGTAAATTGAGTTTATGTCTTTATATGCCCTGTTTGTGAACAGAACTCCCACTTACCTGTCGAAGGAGCAGCGCTCCGAAAGCTAGTGGCATTTGCTAACAAATAAACCTGTTGGACTTTAACCTGGTGTTGTGAGACTTCTTACTGTGTTTACCCCAGTCCAACGCCGGCATCTCCACATCATGGCTACTGCAGCCCAGCAGACATAGTGGGCTTGGTGAACAATGCAAGGTTTCTGAAAGGGAAAGGGAAATTGAATGTCTGGCTCTTGCCAGTTGTGGATTCCTTTACCACCCAGGCCCCATCTCACCGAGCCGATGGAGTAACAGAATGTGTCGGCTGAAACGGTGGCAGAGTCGATAGCTCCCCAGATGATATTCCTGCTTTTCTCCTGTATTCCTGCTGTGTGCCATCTGTGTGCACGCTTGTGTCTCTGCAGTGTCTCTGCTCGGTGTTCAGGGTACAGTGTCCCCTCATTAAAGGGTTAACAAGGTGCATGATTTTGTTTCTCCCTCTGCCCAGGACTGCACGATCTGTATGGAAAATTTGACGGTTCCCTCGGGTTATAAGGAGACTCTCATCCAACCGATCGTCAAACCCGAGTTAGTGGGAAAACTATCCAAATGTGGACACAGTTTCCATGTGCTCTGTCTAGTTCGCCATGTACAATAATGGAAATAAGGTAAGAAACCCCTTCCCGGACTCATATCTCCACTTTATACCCAGTGTCAGCATCAAACACTCCCAAGGGCAGGTACAGTACGAGGTTAGATACAGAGTAAACCTCCCTCAACACTGTCCCCATCAAACACTCCCAGGACAGGTACAGCACGGGGATAGAAGCAGAGTAAAGCTCCCTCGGTAATACCGTAGCCTGTTCCAGTCCCTCATTGTTAACTCTTTCCCTGTAGGAAGCCTGCAGTGTCCCACCTGTATGACAATATATGGAGAGAAGACTGGGACTCAGCCTAGAGGGAAAATGGAATATCACACCATTCCTCATTCACTTCCCGGATATCCCGACTCTAAGACCATTCGCATCATCTGCAACATTCCACCTGGAATCCAGGTACGTGTTCTACTGCAGATCTTCGTTGTAGCACCCAAGATGTAACACTGTATTGTGTACACTCCACAACACCATCAAAAAATAATTCCCCACTCTGATATATCCCACATCCTCTCACTGTAACACTGATATATCCCACATCCCCTCACCATTACACTGATATATCCCACAACCCTCAGTGTTACACTGATATATCCCACATGCCCTCACTACAACACTGATATAGCCCACACCCTCACCGTTACACTGAATTTTCCCACACCACCTCACTGTTACACTGATATATCCCACATGCCCTCACTACAACACTGATATAGCCCACACCCTCACCGTTACACTGAATTTTCCCACACCACCTCACTGTTACACTGATATATCCCACACACCCTGACTGTAACACTGATATATCCCACACCCCCTGACTATCACATTGATATATCCCACACCCCCTGACTATAACACTGATATATCCCACACCCCCTCACCGTTACACTTATATATCCCACACCCCCTGACTACAACACTGATATATCCCACACCCCCTGACTATAACACTGATATATCCCACACCCCCCGACTATAACACTGATATATCCCACACCCCCTGACTATAACACTGATATATCCCACACCCCCTGACTATAACACTGATATATCCCACAACCCTCACTGTTACACTGATAAAGTTCACACCCGTTCAATGTAACACTGATATATTCCACACCCCCTGACTATTACACTGATATATCCCACAACACTCACTGTTATACTGATATATTCCACACCCCCTCACTGTTACACTGATATATTTCACACCCCCTCACTGTTACACTGATATATTTCACACCCCCTCACTGTAACACTGATATATCCCACACCCCCTGACTATAACACTGATATATCCCACACCCCCTGACTATAACACTGATATATCCCACACCCCCTGACTATAACACTGATATATCCCACACCCCGAGTATAACACTGATATATCCCACACCCCCTGACTATGACACTGATATATCCCACACCCCCTGACTATAACACTGATATATCCCACACCCCCTGACTATAACACTGATATATCCCACACCCCCTGAGTATAACACTGATATATCCCACACCCCCTGACTATAACACTGATATATCCCACACCCCCTGACTATTACACTGATATGTCCCACAACCCTCACTGTTAAACTAATATATCTTACATCCCCTCACCGTTACACCGATATATCCCACACCCCTCACTGTTACACTGATATATCCCACAACCCTCACTGTTACACTGATATATCCCACAACCCTCACTGTTAAACTGAGATATCCCAGAACCCTCACTGTTACACTGATATATCCCACAACCCTCACTGTTACACTGATATATCCCACAACCCTCACTGTTACACTGATATATCCCACAACCCTCACTGTTAAACTGAGATATCCCAGAACCCTCACTGTAACATTCTCTGATATATCCCACACCCCCTCAATGTTACACTGATATCTCCCACACTTCCTCACTGTAACACCCTGATATATTCCACACCCCTCACTATAACACTGATATATCCCACACCACCTCACTCTTACACTGATATATCCCACAACACTCACTGGAACACTGATATATTCCACACCCCCTGACTATAACACTTATATATCCCACATCCCCTCACCGTTACACTGACACATTCCACACCCCTCACTGTTACACTGGTATATTCCACAACCCTCACTGTAACATTCACTGATTTAACCCACACCCTCTCAATGTTACACTGGTGTATCGAAAACCTCCTCACTGTAACACTCTGACATATTCCACACCCTTCACTATAACACTGATATATCCCACAGCGCCTGACGATAACACTGATATATCCCACAACCCTCACCGTTACACTGATATATTCCACAACCCTAACTGTAACATTCTCTGATATATCGCATACCCCCTCAATGTTACACTGGTATATCCCACACCTCCTCACTATAACACTGATATATCCCACAATGCTCACTGTTACACTAATATATCCTACATTCCCTCACTATTACACTGATATATCCCACAGCCCTCACTGTTACACTCATACATTCCACAACCCTCACTGTAACATTCTCTGATATATCCTATACCCCTGATATACACTGATATAGACCATAGAACATAGAAAAAATACAGCGCAAACAGGCCCTTTGGCCCACAAGTTGCGCCGGTCATGTCCCTACCTACCTACGCTTGTATATAGGCTTACCGATAACCCTCAATCCTATTAAGTCCCATGTACTCATCCAGAAGACTCTTAAAAGACCCTATCGAGTTTGCCTCCACCACCACTGACGGCTGCCGATTCCACTCGCCCACCACCCTCTGAGTGAAAAACTTACCCCTGACACCTCCTCTGTACCTACTCCCCAACACCCTAAACCTGTGTCTTCTCGTAGCAGCTGTAAGGGGAAAAATACAAGGGAGCACACTTTAAAATGGCTGCCTGGCACATAAAGGGTTAACTGGGAAAGAAGCCAAAAAAGCAGACACAGGCTCCCACTGTTCAGAAATCACGTTAAGTCAAAACCTAACAGACAAGCCATTCCCAAATCAGACTGTGACTCATAGCAAACAAACACCTCAGGAAGCCAAGCCAAGGGTCAAAACATCTTTTAAGATAAGGAAACCCCGAAACAAAGAGCTTAGATTAACCTTAGGAAGCAGGAAAATATGAATGCGAGGAAACCAATTAGCACCTGAATGAGACGAAACTAACTATTGACATGAGGAAATGTACCCATTCATATTATGTTAAATGTCTATACCTGCTTGTACTTGCTTAAACATGAAGGGATGTACCCATTCATAAAATGTTAAATGTCTATACCGGCTTGTACTCACTTAAACGATGTGATAATGTTCGAATCACTGGTTTACCTATTGTGTAAAGGGTATAAAAATGAACTGCTCCCGACATACAACTGAGAGAAGGTTTGCTACAGACGTGTGCCTTGTCTCCACGGAGCTCCGTTTAATAAATCGTATTTTCTGAATCTCGAAGTCTGACTACTAGTAGATTTTTCCCACAACAAATGGCATAGTCGGCAAGGATCCTATTACTGGTGAGACCGATTGGCCACGGTCACAACCGGGGTAGAGATCGCGGAATCTGTGAGAGTCGGACTGGATCGGAACATACAGTTTATAAGGGGAAATATTTGTACTGTGTATTTGTGATAGTATTTTGTTATAGTGATAAGTACTAACTGCTGATAGTAATAAGTAACTGTAATTTGTGCTGATCGACAAAAGGACAAGGTAGTGCCTGTCTCAAAACCTCTGCCTTAGACTGGCTATTAAGAGCAGAAATCTGCCACGTGAAGGTCAGGAATTGAAGTGAGTGAGAGACACCAAGGGCACTAAAGGATTGTGAAGCACAAAAGGGCAGAAGTCGGTTTAACATCACCCTCTGTAGTGGCGAACGGACGCAGAGTTGCCATCTGATTGCATGAAAGTATTGAGAAGTTGAGAACTGTACTGTCAATGTTGTGAAAAGCGGGGCGGAACAGGAGTTTGATCAACTCTGACCTAAACCGAAATCCGGTGGAGAAGCACATTGTCGAAGTGGTAATCGTGGAAGCCGTGAGTATAACTTGAAACCCTGGAACGACAGTGAAACACGATGTGAGAATAGCAATAGTGGCCGGAGGTAGTGAAGCCCCGACGGGAGAGAGCACACTTTGCTAAAGAGTAGTAATAGTGGCCGGGGGTAGTGAAGTCCCTATGGTAGTTAGCACACTTTAGTAAAGAATAATCGTGGCCGGGGTTAGTGAAATCTGCGAAATGGCAGATAGTGAAGTTAAAAGGGGATCTGCAGGTTCCCTGATTGAAATCTACATGACAGACAGGAAGGAGTTAATAAAGAGAATGCAAAAGGATGGCTGGGATACTTCTCAAACCTTAGAGCAGCAGAGAAAGTGGATAGATAAAAAAAAAAAGAAACAGAACGAAGAAAATAGGAATAATGTGAACACAATCTGCAGAAGCCTGTTTGTTCCTGTGGAATGTTTGCTCCAGGCAGTGGGTGCAGTGCATTGCACCTTGGTTTAGCCTCAGGGGGCTGGGAGAGTGTTAAAACTGTTAAAGATTAAAGTGATAAGATTTCTTGAATTTACTTCTGTTTTGAGTTAATTACAGTTTGGAAGAAAGAAGAATAAAAGCGACTGTCTTAATCAATGTTCTGTATTCTCTTTGAATGTTTTACATTCATCCCAGTTTGAAATGATAAGTATGAATGAAAAAGGATGTGCTGTGGAATGACCTTTGGAAGCTTCCATGTGTGTGTGTGTATGTGTAAACAAAGTGGTTGCGTGGATGTTTTGTTGTTGTTTGCTTTAATGTTAAGAAAGAATTTAAATCTTGGAAGGAAGCAGAAGTAGAAATTTATCTTGAAGTAGAAATTATAAGAGTTAGTTGAGGAGTTAAGAGAAGAAAATAAGTAATTTTGTAGAAAGGTAGAAAAGCAGGAACAAAAGACTGAGGTAAATATATTGTCTATGAGTCAGTTTAAAGTATATCAAGTCAGTGAAATACAGTATTAATCGCAGAATATCGTGATTTACGAACATCAGATAGTTTAGTATTCTGAACTGGTTAAAATTATATACTGCCGTCAGAATTTCATGTGCCATTTATTGTTCAAGGTTTGCCAAATATAAAAACACTGCAAAGCTTAAAATCTAGCCAGTTAAGAAACCAAAATGTTCCTAATCAAATAACTGGTATGTATTGTACCTACTTTGATTTTGATTCGGCGCCTGTTACTTTTCCTAGAGTGCGGGGGTTTTGATCTGGAGCTCAGTTTAAAAATAGAAACGGCTTGAATTAAAAGGGTTTGGATATCACGGTTACGATGTGTAAAGTGGTATGATACAACTGCCGCTTGATTATTGATATTATACAGTATAGCACTGCCATATAGACACAAGAATAACATCAAATCCTGAAAAGCCTTAACCAACTTTGTATGATATATTCATATACTATATATTGTGTATTGATAAAGACATAATTATTTTGTGAAGTACTGTGGTGCGGCGCTTGCACGCAAACAAATGATCAAATTAGAGATAATGTAGGAGTACATCATATAAAGATCGGAACTGTATGGCATGTGATTTTAATGGGGAAAGCGATGTCTTTTGCTAAGATTACATACAAATGAATGGATGTCCAATTGCAGCCAAAAAAGGCCAGTACAAAGTGTTATTTAATTCACACTAAGCTTTCTATGGAAGGGGGATATAGAGTTAAAATGTATAATGCACTAACTAACGCCATACGAACATCAGGGAGAAGGTGGACAGAGGTATTGCCCACTCGTTTAAAGAAATTAAGAGCTACCACAAACCGGACAACCGGATTAACTTATGAGCTAATGACAGGACGGGTGATGCAATTACCAGAAAGCATCATAACAGGTGGGACCGATGTCGGTCCACTAAAAGATAAAATCAAGAGATACGTTCTGGACCTGAGCACCCAGCTAAAAGGGATGCGCCAATTGGTAAGAGATAATCAGGAAATAAAAGACGCAGAGAGAGAGATGGAAATGCTCCCTGACGTCCCAACAGTGGGAAGTCGCGTCCTAGTGAAAACACTACCCGACAAACCAGGGTTTGCACCAAAGTGGAATGGGCCACATGAAATTATAATTAGTGGGGACACCTGTGCCTGTATAGACATAAGAGGGAAAGGTGTCTGGAAGCACTGGACGCAGCTGAAATTACACAAAGGAGATAAGTAGCTAAATTGATGAACTAACAGAACTGCTTTCCTCAACACAGGCAAAGACTGCAAGCAAGAGCCGGCGTGCGCGGGTTAATAAATAAAATAACTTGTAAAAAAATTGAATTATAGTGTTAAGTTTTATGACTGTTGCGGATATGTATGTAATCGCGTATGTAATTGTATTATTTTGCGTTGTGGCAACTGTAAATCTGACTGGGCTGGAAGATAACTTGTTTTACAAAGCTCACATATATTTACACGGGAATCGGACTGTATGTTACCCATTAACACAATCTGTAGAAGCCCTATTTGTAGCCACCCCTGGGTGGACCCCTCATGACTTATATACTGTAGATGCATCAGAGACACCCTGTAAGGGACAAGTTGGCAAATATAAAAGAGGTTTGCAGGGGAGATGTGTGGGACTTGTAAACCCCACAAATCCTACATGCGGGGGGTCCCAACAGGAGGGAGGAAAAGCTTGCCCAGATACTGCAAGCTATCCGCTTTGTTTCACGGGGCAGGGATGGGGATGTGCCTATGCCTTAGTCCCCAAGAATGATTCTTGTGTACAGAAACAGTGTGTCCGTCAACATTGTCGGATTAACAAGGGACAGATTACTTGTATTTGTGACGAACGGAAATGTTTAAATATAACCGCGGGAAAACAGCTTATTTGCGGGCAATGTAATGGAACTCACGTAAGCTTAGCCAAATGGACATACCCCTTTGATACTTACCAAGTGGTGGAATCAAACGGGAAGCCAAATAAACTGAACAATTGGCAGTATGAGCAAACTCACAATCGGGACACTAAATGTTACCGGGCTAAGAAGGGGTATGTATTCCTCTTCAATGGTACCTACATGACAGAAACACCAAACCTCCCAAACCGTTTTGCGGTAGGAACAATCGGGCCACTGACTGTTCCATGCCCTCAGAATGGGTACATTCGGAGGAGAATAGTAACCCGGGCTATTAGCAGGGAATTCTGTGCTGACTGGGAAGCCCCGGGTACACTAGGATCCTCACTGGGGTATGGGTTCCTCGGAGCTTTATCTCTAGGGGGGTCAGCCGGGGTAATTGGAGCAAAGAATAGGGACCATATTGTTTGTGGACTAACAATCCTGGGAAACAGCACTTCAAAAGCATTGGAGGCAGTTAACCAAGAAATGGCTGAACTAAGATTGAATGCACAGCAGACACAATACGCAGTGGACTACCAGTTAGCACAACAAGGGGGAGTACGTGCAATCATAGGCAACAAATGCATAACCCATGTCACAGATGAGCCTTACAATATTGCACAGGTCATCAATGACATCAGGAAACAACTTGATAACTTTAGACAGGGACCCAGGAGAGGAAGTAGTTGGCTGGCATGGCTGGTGGGAGAGTCCTGGAGTCGTACCTGTTACATGGATTGTCATTATAATTGTCAGTTGTCTGACTGTGGGATGCCTTAAAGTCTGTTTTAAAATAATGTTGACAAGAATTGTGCCAGGAGCCAGTGTGTACATCGAAGAAGAGCCCCTAATGAAGATCCCTGAAGATGTCAGAAAAAATGAAGATACTGGAAGAAATGAAGACATCGAAAGAAGCAAAGAAGGAGAGAAGAACGAAGACCTGTATATGTGAATGTATGATTGTTGGTCTGGGGATTGTTCAAGCTATAATCCGACCAAAAGGAGGGACTGTAAGGGGAAAAATACAAGGGAGCACACTTTAAAATGGCTGCCTGGCACATAAAGGGTTAACTGGGAAAGAAGCCAAAAAAGCAGACACAGGCTCCCACTGTTCAGAAATCACTTTAAATCAAAACCTAACAGACAAGCCATTCCCAAATCACAGACAGTGACTCATAGCAAACAAACACCTCAGGAAGCCAAGCCAAGGGTCAAAACATCTTTTAAGATAAGGAAAACCCGAAACAAAGAGCTTAGATTAACCTTAGGAAGCGGGAAAATATGAATGCGAGGAAACCAATTAGCACCTGAATGAGACGAAACTGACCATTGACAGATACAGACATGAGGAAATGTACCCATTCATATTATGTTAAATGTCTATACCTGCTTGTACTTGCTTAAACGATATGATAATGTTCGAATCACCGGTTTACCCATTGTGTAAAGGGTATAAAAATGAACCGCTCCCGTCATACTAGTGAGAGAAGGTTTGCTACAGACATGTGCCTTGTCTCCACGGAGCTCCGTTTAATAAATCGTATTTTCTGAATCTCGAAGTCTGACTACTAGTGGATTTTTCCCACAACACAGCCATTTCAGCCCTGGGAAAAAGCCTCCGAGAATCCACCCGATCTATACCTCTCAACATCTTGTACACCTCTATCAGGTCACCTCTCATCCGTCGTCTCTCCAAGGAGAAAAGACTGAGCTCCCTCAGCCTATCCTCATAAGGCATGCCAACCAATCCAGGCAACATCCTTGTAAATCTTATCTGCCCCCTTTCAATCATTTCTACATCCCTCCTGTAATGAGGCGACCAGAACTGAGCACAGTACTCCAAGTGGGGTCTGACGAGGGTCTTATCAAGCTGCATCATTCTCTCCCGACTCCGAAACTCAATCCCTCAATTGATGAAGGCCAGCACACCATACGTCTTCTTAACCACCTCCTCTACCTGCGACGCCGATTTTAGAGTCCTAGAGACCCGGACCACAAGGTCCTTCTGATCCTCTACACTGCTAAGAGTCTTACCCTTGATATTATACTCCTTCATACCATTTGACCTACCAAAATGGACCACTACACATTTATCCGGGTTGCAGTCCATCTGCCACTTCTCCGCTCAGTCTTGCAACCTATCTATGTCACGCTGCAGCTTCTGACATCCCTCCAACCTATCCACAACACCACCAACCTTTGTGTCAGCAGCAAACTTACCAACCCACCCTCCACTTCCTCATCCAGGCCATTTATGAAAATGACAAACAGCAAGGGTCCCAGAACAGATCCCTGGGGCACTCCAATGGTGACCGACCTCCATTCAGAAAAAGACCCGTCTACAACCATTCTCTGCCTTCTGCAGGCAAGCCAGTTCTGAATCCAATATATCACACACCTCCTCATTGTAACACCCTGATATATCCCACGCTCCTCACTATAACACTGATATATCCCACAACGCCTGACGATAACACTGAAATATCCCACAAACCTCACTGTTACACTGATATATCCTACATCCCCTCACCGTTACACTGATATAAACCACACCCCCTCACTATAACACTGATATATCCCACAACCCTCACAATTACACTGATATATTCCACAACCCACACTGTAACATTCTCTATATCCCACACCCCCTCAATGTGACACTGATATATCCCACACCCCCTCAGATTTACACTGATTAATCCCACACCTCCTCAATGTAACAGTCTGATATATTCCACACCCCTCACTATAACAATGATATAACACACCGCCTGACTATAACACTGATATATCCTACAACCCTCACTGTTACATTGATATATCCCACACCCCCTCAATGTTACACTGAATGTTCCACATCCCTCACTCTAACAATGATATATCCCACACTGCCTGACTATAACAGTGGTATAACCCACAACGCTCACTGTTACACTGATATATTCCACAACCCTCACTGTAACATTCAGTGATATATCCCACACTCCCTCAACGATACACCAATATGTCCCACACTCCCTCACTGCAACATCCTGATATATTCCACAGCCCTCACTATAACACTGACATATCCCACAGTGCCTGACTATAACGCTGATATATCCACAACCCTCACTGTAAAATTCTCTGATACATCCCACAACCCTCATCATAACACTGACATATCCCACACCGCTTGACTATAACACTGATATATCCCACAACCCTCACTTTTACACTGATATATCCTACACCCCCTCACGATAACACTGATATATCCAACAACCCTCACCATCACACTGATATATCCCACAACCCTCACTGTTACACTGATATATTCCACAACCCTCACTGAAAAATTCTGATATATCCCACACCCCCTCAATGTTACACTGATATATCCCACACCTCCTTACTGTAAGACCCTGGTGTATTCCACTCCCCTCACAAAAACACTGAGATATCCCACACCGCCTGACTATAACACTGATATATCCCACAGCCCTCACTGTTACACCAATATATCCTACGTCCCCTCACCATTACACTGATTAAATCCCACACACCCTCACTATAACACTGATATAACCCGCAACCCCCATTGTTACACTGATATACCCCACACCCCCGACAATAACACTGATATATCTCACACCGCCTGATAATACTGATATGTCCCACAACCCACAGTGTCACAATGATATATCCCACAACCCTCACCGTTACACTAATATATCCCACACCCCCTCACTATAACACTGATATATTCCAAACCCCTCACTATAACACTGATATATCCCACACCGCCTTACTATAACATTGATATACCCTACAACCTCACTGTTACACTGATATATCCCATACCATCTCAATGTTACAGTGATATATTCCACACCCCTAACTATAACACTGATGTATACCACACCGCCTGACTATAACATTGATATTTCCCACATCCCCTTACCGTTACACTGATATATCCCACACACCCTCACTGTTGCACTGATATATCCCACAAACCTCACTGTTGCACTGATACATTCCTCAACCCTCACTGTAACATTCTCTGATCCATTCCACACCCGCTCAATGTTACACTGATATATTCCACGCCACCTGACTATAACACTGATATATCCCACAACCCTCACTATAACACTGATATATCCCACACCCGCTCAATGTTACACTGATTAATCCCACAGCTCCTCACTGTAGCACTGTTATATCCCACACTGCCGGTCTATAACACGGCGATATCCCACAACCCTCACTGTTACACTGATTTATCCCACATCCCCCACGGTTACACTGATATATCCCACAACCCTCACTGTTACACTGCTATATTCCACACTCCCCCACTATAACACTGTTATATGCCACAGCCCCTGACTATAACACTGATATTTCCCACACCCCCTTACTGTAACACTGATATATTCCACACCCCTGACTATAACACTGATATATCCCAGAAACCTCACCATCACACTGATGTGTCCCACAACCCTCATTGTATCATTCTCTGGTCTATCCCACACCCCCTCAATGTTACACTGGTATGTCTCAAACCTCCTCACCATAACATTCGGATATATTCCACATCCTTCACTAGAACACTGATATATCCCACAGCGCCTGACTATAACACTGATGTGTCCCACAACCCTCACATTTACACTAATATATCCCACATCCCCTCACCATTACAGTGATATATCACACACCCCTTCACAATAACACTCATATATCCCACACCTCCTCACTGTAACACACTGATATATTCCACACCACCTGACTATAACACTGATATATCCCACAACCCGTACTATTACACTGATATAGCCCACAACCCCTTACTGTAACACTGATATATCCCACTCCCCCTGACTATAACACTGATATATCCCACACCCCCTGACTATAACACTAATATATCGCACAACCCTCACTGTTAATCTGATATAGCCCACATCCCCGACCATAACACTGATATATCTCACAACCCTCACTGTAACATTCTCTGATCTTGCCCACACCCCCTCAATGTTACACTGATTAATCCCACACCACCTGACTATAACACTGATATATCCCACACACCCTAACTATAACACTGATATAGTCCACAACCACTCACTGTAACACTGATATATCCCACACCCCCCTGACTACAACATTGATACATCCCACAACCCTCACTGTTACACTGATATATCCCATGCCCCCTCACTGTTACACTGATACATTCCACAACTCTCACTGTAACATAGAACATAGAACATAGAACATTACAGCGCAGAACAGGCCCTTCGGCCCACGATGTTGCACCAAAAAAAAAAACTGTGACCCTCCAACCTAAACCAATTTCTTTTCGTCCATGAACCTATCTACGGATCTCTTAAACGCCCCCAAACTAGGCGCATTTACTACTGATGCTGGCAGGGCATTCCAATCCCTCACCACCCTCTGGGTAAAGAACCTACCCCTGACATCGGTTCTATAACTACCCCCCCTCAATTTAAAGCCATGCCCCCTCGTGCTGGATTTCTCCATCAGAGGAAAAAGGCTATCACTATCCACCCTATCTAAACCTCTAATCATCTTATATGTTTCAATAAGATCCCCTCTTAGCCGCCGCCTTTCCAGCGAAAACAATCCCAAATCCCTCAGCCTCTCCTCATAGGATCTCCCCTCCATACCAGGCAACATCCTGGTAAACCTCCTCTGCACCCTCTCCAAAGCCTCCACATCCTTCCTGTAATGTGGGGACCAGAACTGCACACAGTACTCCAAGTGCGGCCGCACCAGAGTTGTGTACAGTTGCAACATAACGCTACGACTCCTAAATTCAATCCCCCTACCAATAAACGCCAAGACACCATATGCCTTCTTAACAACCTTATCTACTTGATTCCCAACTTTCAGGGATCTATGCACACATACACCTAGATCCCTCTGCTCCTCCACACTATTCAAAGTCCTCCCGTTAGCCCTATACTCAACACATCTGTTATTCCTACCAAAGTGAATTACCTCACACTTCTCCGCATTAAACTCCATCCGCCACCTCTCGGCCCAACTTTGCAACCTGTCTAAGTCTTCCTGCAAACTACGACACCCTTCCTCACTGTCTACCACACCACCGACTTTGGTGTCATCAGCAAATTTGCTAATCCACCCAACTATACCCTCATCCAGATCATTAATAAATATTACAAACAGCAGTGGCCCCAAAACAGATCCCTGAGGTACACCACTTGTAACCGCACTCCATGATGAATATTTACTATCAACCACCACCCTCTGTTTCCTATCCGCTAGCCAATTCCTGATCCAATTTCCTAGATCACCCCCAATCCCATACATCTGCATTTTCTGTAGAAGCCTACCATGGTGAACCTTATCAAACGCCTTACTAAAATCCATATATACCACGTCCACTGCCTTGCCCCCATCCACCTCCTTGGTCACTTTCTCAAAAAACTCAATAAGGTTAGTAAGGCACGACCTACCTGCCACAAAACCATGCTGACTATCACCTATCAATTCATTACTCTCCAAATAACTATAAATCCTATCCCTTATAATTTTTTCCAACATCTTGCCGACAACAGAAGTGAGACTCACCGGTCTATAATTCCCGGGGAAGACTCTGTTCCCCTTCTTAAACAATGGGACAACATTCGCTAACCTCCAATCTTCTGGTACTATACCAGAGGCCAACGACGACCTGAAGATCAGAGCCAGAGGCTCTGCAATCACTTCTCTTGCCTCCCAGAGAATCCTTGGATAAATCCCATCCGGACCAGGGGATTTATCTATTTTCAGACCCTCCAGAATATCCTGCACATCCTCCTTATCAACTGTAATACTGTCTATTCTACTCCCCTGCAACCCAGTGTCCTCCTCAGCTATATTCCTGTCCCCTTGCGTGAACACCGAAGAGAAATATTGGTTCAATGCTTCACCAATCTCCTCCGGTTCCACACATAACTTCCCTCTGCCATCTATAACTGGCCCTAAACTTGCCCTAACCAACCTTGTGTTCTTGACATACCTATAGAACGCCTTAGGATTCTCTTTAACCCTATCCGCCAAAGTCTTCTCATGTCCCCTTTTAGCCCTTCTAAGCTCGCTCTTCAACTCCCTCTTAGCCAATCTAAAGCTTTCTAGTGCACTACCCGAGTGCTCACGTCTCATCCGAACATAAGCCTCCTTTTTCTTTTTAACCAACAAAGAAACTTTTTTGGTGCACCACGGTTCCCTAGCCCTACCAATTCCTCCTTGCCTGACAGGGACATACCTATCACAGACTCGCAGTAGCTGCTCCTTGAAAAAACTCCACATGTCGGACGTTCCCAGTCCCTGTAATCTCCTAGTCCAACCTATGTTTCCTAATTCTCTCCTAATAGCCTCATAATTACCCTTCCCCCAGCTAAAACCACTGGCCCGAGGTTCATGCCTATCCCTTTCCATCACTAAGGTGAACGTAACCGAATTGTGGTCACTATCACCAAAATGCACACCAACTTCCAAGTCTAGCACCTGGTCTGGCTCATTTCCCAGCACCAGATCCAATATAGCCTCACCTCTAGTTGGCCTGTCTACATACTGAGTCAAAAAACCTTCCTGCACGCTTTGAACAAAAACTGACCCCTCTAACGAGCTAGAGCTATAACAATTCCAGTCAATATTAGTCAAGTTAAAATCCCCCATAACAATTGCCCTATTACTTTCACTCCTAAGCAGGATTGACTCCGCAATCCTTTCCTCAACCTCTCTAGAACTTTTAGGAGGTCTATAAAAGACTCCCAACAGGGTGACCTCTCCTCTCCTATTTCTAATCTCCGCCCATACTACCTCAACAGATAAGTCCTCATCAAACCTCCTCTCTGACACTGTGATACAATCTCTGACCAATAATGCTACCCCTCCCCCTCTTCTACCTCCTTCCCTACTTCGACTAAAACATTTGAACCCCGGGACCTGCAGCATCCATTCCTGCCCCTGCTCTATCCATGTCTCTGAAATAGCCACAACATCGAAGTCCCAGGTACTGATCCACGCTGCAAGTTCACCCACTTTATTGCGAATACTCCTGGCATTGAAGTATACACATTTCAAACCCTGCTCCACCCCACCTCTGCAATGCCGTGCATTGCAGTCCCCATCCATGCATCCCTCACTTTCAGCCCCACTACTCAGGATCCCTCCCCCCCCCCGAATCAGTTTAAACCTCCCTGCATGGCCTTAGCAAATTTACCCCCCAGGATATTGGTCCCCTTCTGATTAAGGTGTAGACCATCCTTCTCATAGAGGTCACACCTTCCCCAGTACGAGCCCCAATTGCTTAAGTACCTGAACCCCTCCCTCCTGCACCATCCCCTCAGCCATGAATTCAAACCTTCCCTCTCCCTATTCCTCTCTAAACTATCCCGTGGTACAGGCAAGAGTCCAGAGATAACCACTCTGTCAGTCTTGGCCTTTAGTTTCCACCCCAACTCCATAAATCCCTGCCTAATATCCCCTTCCCCTATCCTCCCTATGTCGTGTGTCCCCACATGTACAATAACTTGTGGTTTATCTCCCTCCCCCCTAAGAGTCCTGAATACCCTGTCAGACACATCCCGGACCCCAGCCCCTGGTAGGCAACACACCAACCCTGAGTCCCTACCTTTAGTTCCGACCCTCCTATCTGTCCCCTTAATTGTGGAGTCCCCAATCACAAGGCCCAGTCTTTTACAGCCCCTAACCACCTGAGCTTTCTCACTCGGCTCACCCCCAGAGATCTGCTCTCTATGCTCAGTTGATTCCTCCTCAACTGTAGCCTCCAGCACCGAAAACCTATTATGGAGGGGAACCGCCCCAGGGGATTGTCTTCCCGATTGGTTCTTACCCCTCCTCCTGGCATTGACCCAAGCCTCATTTCTAGGAGTTACTATTTCTCTATAACTCCTATCAACTTCCACCTCCGCCTCCCGAATTATGCGGAGTTCCTCTAACTCCCCCTCCATCTCCTTTACACGCTCCTCCAGAAGCTGCAATCTAATGCACTTCTTACAACTAAAATCTCCTGAAACACTACTGGATTTCCTCACCACATACATCCCACAGGAGATGCAGCATACTGCCTGAACTGCCATCCCTGAAGCCATTACCAGCAAGAAAAAAAGAAAACAAAAAACTTCCCCACACTTATAATTAGGTTAGAGGAGGATGGAAGGGTGGGATCCTCTACCAGTGTAGAGGATCGGGTATCTCCTCTGCACCAATTTATAGGGCTAGGGGCCCGAGAGAAAAAAAAAAACTACAGCTACCGGCAGGCTTCGCGATGCGGCCTTCCGGTTTCCGTTAATTACAAAAAACCTCCCGAAAATTAGACAAAAAAAACCCCAGAATTTACTCACAGTCCGCGCTCTCTCTCTCACCGCTCACAGTCTCCACCCCGCAGGTCCGCTCCCAGAGGAACACTGAGGCCGATACCCCGAGGCGAGTACTTATAAGGTAAGTGAGAGAAAAAAAAAACTACAGCTACCGGCAGGCTTCGCGATGCGGCCTTCCGGTTTCCGTTAATTACAAAAAACCTCCCGAAAATTAGACAAAAAAAAAACCCAGAATTTACTCACAGTCCGCGCTCTCTCTCTCACCGTGGGATATCTCACATTCAGTGAGATATCCCACACCCTCAATGTTACACTGATATATCCCACACCCTCAATGTTACACTGATATATCCCACAACCCTCACTGTTACACTGATATATCCTACATCCCCTCACCGTTACACTGATATATCCCACACCCCCTCACTATAACACTGATATATCCTACATCCCCTCACCGTTACACTGATATATGCCACATCCCTCACTGTAACAGTGATATATTCCTCAACCCTCACTGTAACCTTCTCGGAAAGATTGCACACCCCCTGAATCTTACACTGATATATCCCACATCTCTTCACTGGAACATGCTGATATATTCCACACCCTCACGATAACACTGATATATCCCACACAGTCTGACTATAACACTGATGTATCCGACAACCCTCACTGTTACACTGATATAGCCCACACCCCTGACTGTAACACTGAGATATCCCACACCCCCTGACTATAACACTGATACAGCCCACAACCCCTCTCTGTAACCCTGATATATCCCACACCCCCTGACAATAACACTGATATATCGCACAACCCTCACCATCACACGGATATATCCCACAACCCCTCTCTGTAACCCTGATATATCCCACACCCCCGACAATAACACTTGTATATCCCACAACCCTCACCATCACACTGATATATCCCACAACCCTCAATGTTACACTGATATATCCCACACCTCCTCACTGTAACACTCTGATATATTCCACAGACCTCACTATAACACTGATATATCCCACACCCCCTGACTATATCACTGATATATCCCACACCCCCTCACTATAACACTGATATATCCCACACCCCTCACTGTTACACTGATATATCCTACATCCCCTCACCGTTACACTGATATATCCCACACCCCCTCATTCTGACACTGATATATCCCACAACCCTCACTGTTACACTGATATATCCCACACCCCCTCACTGTAACAGTGATATATTCCTCAACCCTCACTGTAACCTTCTCTGAAAGGTTGCACACCCCCTCAATCTTACACTGATATATCTCACATCTCTTCACTGGAACATGCTGATATATTCCACAGCTCTCACGATGACACTGATATATCCCACATCGCCTGACTACATCACTGATATGTCCCGCAACCCTCACCGTTACACTGATATGTCCCACACCCCTGACAATAACACTGATATATCCCACACCCCCTGACTGTAACACTGAGATATCCCACACCCCCTGACAATAATACTGGTATATCCCACAACCCTCACCATCACTCTGATATATCCCACAACCCTCAGTGTTACACTGATATATCCCACACCTCCTCACTATAACACTGATATATCCCACAACCCTCACTGTTACACTGATATATCCTACATCCCTCACCGTTACACTGATATATCCCACACCCCTTGATTATATCACTGATATAATCTCACACCTCCTGACTCTCACACTGATATATCCCAGAAACCTCACCATCACACTGATATATCCCACAACCCTCATTGTATCATTCTCTGATCTATCCCACACCCCCTCAATGTTACACTGATATATCCCACACCTCCTCACTGTAACACTCTGATATATTTCACACCCCTCACTATAAACTGATATATCCCAGACCACCTGACTAGAACACTGATATATCCCACAACCCTTACTATAACACTGATATATCCCACACCCCCTCACTTTCACACTGAGATCTCCTACAACCCACACTGTTACACTGATATGTCCCACACCCCATCACTGTAACACTGATATATCCCACAACCCCTTACTGTAACACTGATATATCCCACACCCCCTGACTATAACACTGATATATCCCACATCCCCGACTATAACACTGATATATGCCACAACCCTCACTGTTACACTGATTTATCACACACCCCCTCACTGTTACACTGATATATCACACACCCCCTCACAATAACACTGATATATTCCACACCCCCTCACTGTAGCAATGATATATCACACACCCCCTGACTATAACGCTGATATATCCCACAACCCTCACCGTTACACTAATATATCCCACACCCCCTCACTATAACACTGATATATTCCAAACCCCTCACTATAACACTGATATATCCCACACCGCCTTACTATAACACTGATATACCCTACAACCGCACTGTTACACTGATAGATCCCATACCCCCTCAATGTTACACTGATATATTCCACACCACTCACTATAACACTGATGTATACCACACCGCCTGACTATAACATTGATATTTCCCACATCCCCTCACCGTTACACTGATATATCCCACACACCCTCACTGTTCCACTGATATATCCCACAACCCTCACTGTTAAACTGATACATTCCACGACCCTCACTGTAACATTCTCTGATCTATCCCACACCCCCTCAATGTTACACTGATATATCCCACACCTCCTCACTGTAACACTCTGATATATTCCACACCCCTCACTATCACACTGATATATCCCACAACCCTCACTATAACACTGATATATCCCACACCCCCTCACCATTACACTGATATATCACACACCCCCTCACTGTAGCACTGATATATTACACACCCCCTGACTATAATGCTGATATATCCCACAACCAAAGAACAAAGAACAAAGAACAATACAGCACAGGAACAGGCCCTTCGGCCCTCCAAGCCCGCGCCGCTCCCTGGTCCAAACTAGACCATTCTTTTGTATCCCTCCATTCCCACTCCGTTCATATGGCTATCTAGATAAGTCTTAAACGTTCCCAGTGTGTCTGCCTCCACCACCTTGCCTGGCAGCGCATTCCAGGCCCCCACCACCCTCTGTGTAAAATATGTCCTTCTGATATCTGTGTTAAACCTCCCCCCCTTCACCTTGAACCTATGACCCCTCGTGAACGTCACCACCGACCTGGGGAAAAGCTTCCCACCGTTCACCCTACCTATGCCTTTCATAATTTTATACACCTCTATTAAGTCTCCCCTCATCCTCCGTCTTTCCAGTGAGAACAACCCCAGTTTACCCAATCTCTCCTCATAACTAAGCCCCTCCATACCAGGCAACATCCTGGTAAACCTCCTCTGTACTCTCTCCAAAGCCTCCACGTCCTTCTGGTAGTGTGGCGACCAGAACTGGACGCAGTATTCCAAATGCGGCCGAACAAACATTCTATACATCTGCAACATCAGACCCCAACTTTTATACTCTATGCCCCGTCCTATAAAGGCAAGCATGCCATATTGCCTTCTTCACCACCTTCTCCACCTGTGACGTCACCTTCAAGGATCTGTGGACCAGCACACCCAGGTCCCTCTGCGTATCTACTCCCTTTATGGTTCTGCCATTTATCGTATAGCTCCTCCCGACATTATTTCTACCAAAATGCATCACTTCGCATTGATCAGGATTGAACTCCATCTGCCATTTCTTTGCCCAAATTTCCAGCCTATTTATATCCTTCTGTAGCTTCTGACAATGCTCCTCACTATCTGCAAGTCCTGCCAATTTTGTGTCGTCCGCAAACTTACTGATCACCCCAGTTACACCTTCTTCCAGATCATTTATATAAATCACAAACAGCAGAGGTCCCAACACAGAGCCCTGCGGAACACCACTAGTCACAGGCCTCCAGCCGGAAAAAGACCCTTCCTCTACCACCCTCTGTCTTCTGTGACCAAGCCAGTTCTCCACCCATCTAGCCACCTCCCCCTTTATCCCATGAGATCCAAACTTTTTCACCGGCCTACCATGAGGGACTTTGTCAAACGCTTTACTAAAGTCCATATAGATGACATCCACGGCCCTTCCCTCGTCAACCATTCTGGTCACTTCTTCAAAAAACTCCACCAGGTTAGTGAGGCATGACCTCCCTCTCACAAAACCACGCTGACTATCGTTAATGAGTTTATTCCTTTCTAAATGCGCATACATCCTATAGAACATAGAACATAGAACATAGAACATTACAGCGCAGAACAGGCCCTTCGGCCCACGATGTTGCACCGACCAGTTAAAAAAAAAAAAAACTGTGACCCTCCAACCTAAACCAATTTCTTTTCGTCCATGAACCTATCTACGGATCTCTTAAACGCCCCCAAACTAGGCGCATTTACTACTGATGCTGGCAGGGCATTCCAATCCCTCACCACCCTCTGGGTAAAGAACCTACCCCTGACATCGGTTCTATAACTACCCCCCCTCAATTTAAAGCCATGCCCCCTCGTGCTGGATTTCTCCATCAGAGGAAAAAGGCTATCACTATCCACCCTATCTAAACCTCTAATCATCTTATATGTTTCAATAAGATCCCCTCTTAGCCGCCGCCTTTCCAGCGAAAACAATCCCAAATCCCTCAGCCTCTCCTCATAGGATCTCCCCTCCATACCAGGCAACATCCTGGTAAACCTCCTCTGCACCCTCTCCAAAGCCTCCACATCCTTCCTGTAATGTGGGGACCAGAACTGCACACAGTACTCCAAGTGCGGCCGCACCAGAGTTGTGTACAGTTGCAACATAACGCTACGACTCCTAAATTCAATCCCCCTACCAATAAACGCCAAGACACCATATGCCTTCTTAACAACCTTATCTACTTGATTCCCAACATTCCCAACTATCTCTCAGAATCTTCTCCAACAACTTCCCCACCACGGACGTCACCCTCACCGTTACACTAATATATCCCACGCCCCCTCACTATAACACTGATATATTCCAAAACCCTCACTATAACACTGATATATCCCACACCGCCTTACTATAACACTGATATACCCTGCAACCTCACTGTTACACTGATATATCCCATACCCCCTCAATGTTACACTGATATATTCCACACCCCTCAAAATAACACTGATACATCGCACACCGCCTGACTATAACATTGATATTTCCCACATCCCCTCACCATCACACTGATATATCCCATAACCCTCACTGTTACACTGATACATTCCACAACCCTCACTGTAACATTCATTGATGTACCCCACACCCCCTCAATGGTACACTGATATATCACACACCTCCTCACTGTAACACTGTGATATATTCCACACCCCTCACTAGAACACTGATATATCCCACATCACCTGACTATAACACTGATATATTCCAAATCCCTCAATATAACACTGATATACCCCCACTGCCTGACTCTAAAAGTGATATATCCCCCACCGCCTGACTATAACGCTGATATACCCGACAACCTCACTGTTACACTGTTATATCCCACACCCCCTCAATGTTACACTGATATATTCCACTTCCCTCACTTTAACACTGATGTATACCACACTGGCGTTGGGAGACGTTGGGAGACAATACACATCTTTTTAGCCTGTCTTGATGCTCTCTCCACTCACATTGTTTCGTCTCTTAAAGACTTGATTAGTTGTAAGTATTTGCATTCCAACCATTATTCATGTAAATTGAGTCTGTGTCTTTATAAGCTCTGTTTGTGAACAGAATTCCCACTCACCTGAAGAAGGGGCTAAGAGCTCCGAAAGCTTGTGTGGCTTTTGCTACCAAATAAACCTGTTGGACTTTAACCTGGTGTTGTTAAACTTCTTACTGTATATACCACACTGCCTGACCTGTAACACTGATATTTCCCATATCCCACACACCTCACTGTTACACTGATATATCCCACACACCTCACTGTTCCACTGATATATCCCACAACCCTCACTGTTACACTGATATATTCCACAGCCCTCACTGTAACATTCATTGATATATCCCACACACCCTCAATGTTACACTGATATATCCCACATCCCCTCACTATAACATTAGCACTTGATTTGGATTACAGCGAGTGAGAGTTGTGCAGCGTCAGCCTCACTCTCTCTTCCAAATTTCCATCTGGATCGAGTGACAAGACAAAAGTCGAGAAGGCTGGAGATGGGACTGGGCGCATTGGATGACCAGGACATCTTCTGTGTCTTGTCCTGCTCTTCACATTCCACTACGCTTGCAGAGACCGCCTTCTTGACCGTTGGACCTTCCATTGGTCTCGTCCGCTCAATCCGCCGAAGTCTGCCTTCACATGCTGGGATAGACATCTCCCTATCTCACCGAGGGTTGAGACCCGTCGGCTACCCTCACCTGGTTCAGCCAGCTTGTCGAAGCCGTTGCCCGGGGTCTGGCTGCTGTCACATGCAAACAGCTATGGGGAGCCACAGGTGAGAGCTGAGTGCCAGGTGGGGACCAAAGGTGGACAAACAGCCCTGAAAAGGACGCGACATGTTCCCCCACCAGAGTTACTACCCCTCCCTGACACCCCACACCCCATACTTGGGAAGAGAGAGTGAGGCTGACGCTGCGCAACTCTCCCTCACTTTAATCCAAATCAAGCGCTAGTCTCAACACCATCATCATCATCGTCCTGTTTAACCTTTGAAGTCCTGTGGCAATGGGTGAGTGATGAAGCAGCAGGTGTGGATACACTGGGAGCTGTAGTCACGGACCTGCACACAGGCAGCTCAGGTCTAATGGTCGTTTTCCGCTGACCGAAGCAGCAGAGAAACTCGGCGTCTACCTGGGCGAATGAGCAGCCCTCTTCAGGAATGCACTGCTCACCTCCGTAGAATGAGGAAGGGGCTCGAAAAGGTGCCCTAAACATTGCTTGCTTCACTACACCCTGGCCAGTTTACTGCGGCTGGCGGGGATCCCATCTTGCGGTCAAACAAACAAAATAAAACACAAGGTGACACCGCTCACCATTGGCACTTGGAACGTGCGCACGCTTTTGGACAACCCTACAGCAGACAGACCAGAGAGAAGAACTGCCTTAGTTGCCAGGTAGCTTGCAAGATACAACATTGACATTGCAACCCTGAGTGAAACTCGTCTTGCCAATGTAGGTCAGCTAACTGAAACTGGAGGTGGATACACTTTTTTCTGAAGCAGTCGCAGCAGCGATGGGCATCGTGATGCTGAAGTTGGATTCGCCGTCAGGGGTCACCTTGTTCGGAAACTTGCTAGTCTCTCCAAGGGTGTGAACGACCGATTTATGACTTACAGCTTCCGCTACAAAACAGCAGTCAAGCCACCCTGATCAGTGCCAATGCACCCACAATGAACAACCCGGACGAGATGAAAGACAAGTTCTACGAAGAACTAGACGCCCTACTATCAGCAGTGAGTAGTACCGAATAGCTGATCTTGCTTGGCGACTTCAATGCAAGAGTAGGGTGTGACTCTGCAATCTCGCAGGGAGTCGTTGGGAGGCATGGAGTGGGCAAGTGTAACAGTAACGGCCTACTCTTAATAAAGATCTGTGCAGCACACGACCTCCTCATCATCAACACAACCTTCCGTCTGCCTACCCGTAACAAGACCTCCTGGATGCACCCCCGCTCTAAGCACTGGCATCTTATCGGCTATGTCATTGTCAGGAGAAAAGACAGGCAGGATGTCAGAGTGACCAAGGCCATGTGTGGTGCTGACTGTTGACAGATCACAGGCTCATTGTCTCCAAAATGAGGCTCTGCATCAGACCCAAGAGGCGACCACAAGGAAGCAAGGTTATGAAAAGAATCAATGTGGCCAAGCTAATGAACTCCAGCATAGCTTCAGCACTGGCTGGAGACTTAGAAACCAAGCTTGCTGACCTACACCTCGCAGGCAGCGCTGAGGACGACTAGGAACGCTTCAGGGATGCTGTCCATTCATCTGCACTGAAGATGCTCGGGCCCTCTATCCGCAAGCAGCATGACTGGTTCGATGGGAACGATGAGGAGATACTTGTTGAAAAGCACCGTCTTCATCGTGCCTGTCAGAACGACCCATCATCAGCTGCCAAGAAAAACGCCTTTACCAGTGCTCACAGGACAGTCCAGAATAAACTGCGTAAAATGCAGGATGCCTGGCTGAGCGCCAAGGCAGATGACGTACAGGGATACGCTGACAGAAACGATTTGAAACGGTTCTATGAAGCCCTCAACACTCTCTATGGACATCAATCTCTGGGGAGTTCGCCCGTCCTGAGTACAGATGGTACAACTCTCATTCCAGAGAGGGCTCAGATCCTGCAGAGATGGGCTGAACACTTTGAAGCCGTCCTCAACCGACCGTCATCTATTAACGATGAGGCGATAGACAGGATTCCCCAGGTCGATATCAACAGCGCCATGGATGACCAACCGGTAGTCGCCAAAGTCACGAAAGCTGTCAGCCAGCTATCCAGTGGCAAAGCCCCGGAGCAGACGCCACACCCGCAGAGATCTACAAAGCTGCTGGTCCTGTACTTATTGAGAAGCTCACCGAGTTGTTCCAGTCCTTTTAGAAGCAAGGATCCATTCCTCAGGAACTTAAAGCTGCTTCCATCGTACACCTCTACAAGAGGAAGGGCAATCGGCAAGTATGCGACAACCACCGAGGAATCTCGCTGCTCTCCGTCGCAGGAAAAACCCTCGCAAGAGTCCTGCTAAATTGTCTGGTCACTCATCTGGAGCTGGGCCTGCTTCCAGAGTCACAGTGTGGCCTCCACGAAGGTCGCAGGACTATTGACATGATTTTTGCCACGCGCCAACTTCAGGAGAAGTGTCAGGAGCAGAATCGCGAGCTCTACACTACCTTTGTTGACCTCGCGAGAGCCTTCGACACTGTTAGCCGACAAGGCCTGTGGAGGATCATGTCAAAGTTTGGCTGCCCCCCCAGTTCCATGATGGCATGATGGCCAGAGTACTGGACAGCGGAGAATCCTCGAAGGCATTCCCAGTCACCAATGGCGTCAAACAGGGCTGTGTGCTTGCACCCACACTGTTCAGCATGATGTTTACTGCCATGCTGAATGATGCCTTCCAGGACAGTGTTGCTGGAATCAGCCTCAAGTACAGAGTGGATGGGAAGCTCTTCAACCTGAGGAGACTTCAAGTTATTACCAAAGTGAAGGAGACTGTTCTGAGAGACTTTCTCTTTGCCGATGACTGCGCCCTGTGTTTAACCTGGTGTTGTGAGACTTCTTACTGTACTGGCTCAGAGCCAGAGATGCAAGTCAGTATGGATAAATTTTCCACGGCTTGTGACAACTTTGGACTCACCATTAACATTAAAAAGACCGAAGTCATGCACCAGCCTGCTCCTCATGCACCGTTCACAGGACCCATAATTACAATCAAAGGGCAGAAACTACAGGCAGTGGACCAGTTCACTTATCTTGGCAGCACCCTCTCCCGAGCAGTGACTATTGATACAGAGGTTAACTGCAGAATAGCAAAGGCAAGTTCTGCTTTCGGCAGACTGCGTTCCACTGTATGGGAACGTCGAGGAATCAGCCCAGCAACCAAACTGAAGGTCTACAGCGCTGTGGTACTCACTACCCTCCTGTATGCCTGTGAAACGTGGACTGTGTATCGAAGGCTGCAAGACAGATCAATCATTTCCACATGACTTGTCTTCGCAGAAGATTACGCATCAGATGGCAGGACAAAGTACCAGACACTCAAGTTCTCTCCAGAGCAAGTCTACCATCAGTCCACACACTGCTGATGAGAGCACAGACCCGGTGGGCAGGTCATGTCATCGGTATGCCGGACGAGCGCATACCCAAGCAGCTCCTTTTTAGGGAACTCTCTGCTGGAGACGCTCGCATGGAGGGCAGAAGAAACGTTACAAAGACACACACAAGGCCTCCCTGAAGTCGCTTGACATAGACACGACCACCTGGGAAACGCTGGCACAAAACCGCCCTACCTGGCACTACCTCATCCACAAGAGCAGTCAAGTTTATGAAGCAAGGTGCAATGCTGAAGCACAACTTAAGCGCGAGCTGCTGAAGTCCAGAGCCACCAGCACAACAACTACAGCGCCTACACAAGTCTGCCCAATATGTGCCAGGACATTCCGTGCCCGAATTGGCCTGATGAGTCATCTTCGGACACACCGCATTCAGCCTCAAAATGACTAATGGTGTCGAGGTCCCCATCGATGACGATGGACGAACAACAACAAATCTAACACTGATATATCCCACAACCCTCTCTGTTACATTGATATATTCCACAAACCTCACTAACATTCACTGTTATTTCCCACTGGGAACACCCTGATATATTCCACACCCCTCACTATAACACTGATATATCCCACACTGCCTGACTATAACACTGATATATCCCACACCCCTCACTATGACACTGATATATCCCACAACCCTCACTGTTACACTGATATATCCTACATCCCTCACTGTTACACTGATATATCCCACAACCCTCACTGTAACATTCACTGATATATCCCACACCCCCTCAATGTTATACTGATTAATCCCACACCTCCTCACTGTAACACTCTGATATATTCCACACCCTTCACTATAACACTGGTATATCCCACACAGTCTGACTATAACACTGATGTATCCCACAACCCTCACTGTTACACTGATATATCCTACATCCCCTCACCGTTACACTGATAGATCCCAAACGCCTTCACTATAACACTGATATATCCCACAACCCTCACTGTTACACTGCTATATCCCACACCTCCTCACTGTAATACTGATATATCCCACACACCCTGACTATCACAATGATGTAGCCCACAACCCCTCATGGTAACACAGATCTCTCCCACACCCCCGACTATAACAATCATATATCCCACAACCTTCTCTGTTACACTGATATATCCCACATCTGTTTAAAAATTGAGGTAGACAAAAGGCGGGTAACTACAGGCCAGTTAGCTTAACGTCCGTAGTTGGGAAACTGCTGGAATCCATCATTAAAGAAGAAATAGCAGGACACCTGGAAAAAAATGATTCGATCAAGCAGACTTGGTTTCATGAAGGGAAAGTCGTGTTTGATGAATTTACTGGATTTACTTCGATCAAGCAGACTTGGATTCATGAAGGGAAAGTCGTGTTTGACGAATTTACTGGATTTTTATGAAGATATAACGAGCGTGGTTGACAGAGGGGAACCGGTGGATGTGGTGTTTTTGGATTTCCAGAAGGCATTCGATAAGGTGCCTCACAAAAAGTTGCTGCAGAAGATTAGGGTACACGGAGTTGGGGGTAAAGTGTTAGCGTGGATTGAGGATTGGCTATCTAACAGGAAGCAGAGAGTTGGAATAAATGGGTGCTTTTCTGATTGGCAGTTGGTGACCAGTGGCGTGCTGCAGGGATCGGTGCTGGGGCCTCAACTGTTTACCATATACATCAACGATCTGGGGGAGGGGACGAGTGTAGGGTAACAAAGTTTGTGGATGACACAAAGATGACTGGGAAAGCGAATTGCGTGGAGGATGCGGAAAGTCTGCAGAGAGATTTGGATAGGCGAAGTGAGTGGGCGAGGATCTGGCAGATGGAGTATAACGTTGACAAGTGTGAGGTTATCCACTTTGGAAGGAATAATAGTAAAATGGAATATTATTTAAATGGTGAAAAATTATAACATGCTACTGTGCAGAGGGACCTGGGGGTCCTTGTGCATGAATCGCAAAAACTCAGTTTGCAGGTGCAGCAGGTGATCAAGAAGGCAAATGGAATGTTGGCCTTTATCGCGAAGGGGATGGAGTATAAAAGCAGGGAGGTCTTGCTGCAATTGTACAAGGTACTGGTGAGGCCGCAACTACAGTACTGTGTGCAATGTTGGTCCCCTTATTTGCGGAAGGATATATTGGCCTTGGAGGGAGTACAGAGAAGGTTCACCAGGTTGATACCGGAGATGAGGGGGTTAGCTTATGAGGAGAGATAGAGTAGATTGGGCCTGTACTCGTTGGAGTTTAGAAGGCTGAGGGGAGATCCTATAGAGACATATAAGATAATGAAGGGGCTAGACAGGGTAGAGGCAGAGAGATTCTTTCCACTTAGAAAGGAAACAAGAACGAGAGGCCACAGCCTCAAAATAAGGGGGAGTCGGTTTAGAACAGAGTTGAGGAGGAACTTCTTCTCTCAGAGGGTAGTGAATCTCTGGAACTCTCTGCCCATTGAAGCAGTGGAGGCTACCTCGTTAAATATGTTTCAGTCGCAGGGAGATAGCTTTCTGATCAATAAGGGAATTACGGGTTATGGGGAGCGGGCGGGTAAGTGGAACTAAACCACTATCAGATCAGCCATGATCTTATTGAATGGCGGGGCAGGCTCGAGGGGCTAGATGGCCTACTCCTGCTCCTATTTCTTATGTTCTTATCCCCTCACCGTTACACTGATATATCCAACACCATCTGACTATAACACTGATATATCCCAAAACCCTCACCGTTACACTAATATATCCCACAACCCTCACTGTTACACTGATATATTCCACAACCCTCACTGTAACATTCTCTGATATATCTCACATTCCCTCAATGTTACACTGATATATCCCACACCTCCTCACTGTAACACCGACATATTCCACGCCCCTCACTATAACACTGATATATCCCACAACCCTCACTGTTACACTGATATATCCTACATCCCCTCACCGTTACACTGATATATCCCACACCCCCTCAATGTTGCACTGATATATTCCACACCCTCACTATAACACTGATACATCCCACACCGCCCGACTATAACACTGATATATCCCACAACCCTCACCATTACATTGGTGTATCCCACAACCCTCACTGTTACACTGATACATTCCACAACTCTCACTGTGACATTCTCTGATCTTTCTCACACGCCCTCAATGTTACACTGATTAATCCCACACCTCCTCACTGGAACACGCTGATATAGTTCAAACCCCTCACAATAACAACGATATATCCCACACCGCCTGACTATAACACTGATATATCCTGCAACCTCACTGTTACACTGATATATCCCACACCCCCTCAATGTTGCACTGATATATTCCACACCCTCACTATAACACTGATACATCCCACACCCCCTCACTGTTACACTGATATATCCCACACCCCCTCACTGTTATACTGATATATCCCACACCCCCTCACTGTTATACTGATATATCCCACGCCCCCTCACTGTTATACTGATATATCCCACATCCCCTTACTATCACACTGATATATCCCACACCCCCTCACTGTTATACTGATATATCCCACATCCCCTTATTATCACACTGATATATCCCTCACCCCCTCACTGTTATACTGATATATCCCACATCCCCTTACTATCACACTGATATATCCCACATCCCCTCACTGTTATACTGATATATCCCACATCCCCTTACTATCACACTGATATATCCCACACCCCCTCACTGTTATACTGATATATCCCACATCCCCTTACTATCACACTGATATATCCCACACCCCCTCACTGTTGTACTGATATATCCCACATCTCCTTACTATCACAATGATATATCCCACAACCCTCACTGTTACACTTGCTGTGGGAAAATCACCATTCGGAGTCAGACTTAAAGATTCAACACGCAGTTTTATCAGACAAAGCTTTGGGAGAAGCGCTGGGCACTCCGCAGTGCACGCGGTCACCTTCTCAAACTTTAAAATGGCAGTTGAGCATCTTTAATACATTTTCAAATAATGGTCAAGTCCGGACATTAGCCGTCAGTACATCATTATACATAGAGTAGATACATTTATGCATTTATGCCCCCCATCAATGACTGATCTCGTTACCAAAACTAATTGTTTTGGTTCTGCTTTATCTCAAACTAAGGTGCCTCAGGGTCTGATCTATTTCCTGCAGCAATTTAGACACTAACAGGTTTTAACTCTTTGTTGTGCAATGTCTGTGCCCAAGTCAGCACATCTTAATGTCTTTTCCCAGAGTCCATTTTGTGCCAGGTAACCACCTTGTATCCTTTAATTTTGATTTTACTCCAACACACTGATATATTCCACAGCCCTCACTGTAACATATACTGATCTATCCCACACTCCCTCAATGTTACACTGGTATATCCCAAACCTCCTCACTGTAACACCCTGATATGTAAAACACCCCTTACTATAACACTGATATATCCCACAACCCTCACTGTTACACTGATATATTCCACAAACCTCACTGTAACATTCTCTGATATATCCCACACCCCCTCAATGTTACACTGATATATCCCAAACCTCCTCACTGTAACACTCTGACATATTCCACACCCCTCACTATAACACTGATATATCCCACACTGCCTGACTATAACTCTGATATATCCCACAACCCTCACTGTTACACTGATATATCCCACAAACCTCACTGTTACACTGATATATCCCACAACCCTCACTGTTACACCAATATATCCTACAGCCCCTCACCGTTACACTGATATATCCCACAACCCTCACTGTTACACTGATATATCCCACATCCCCTCACCATTACACTGCTATATCCCACAACCCTGACTGTTACACTGATATATTCCACATCCTCTCACTGTTACACTGATATATCCCACACCCCCTCACTGTAACACTGATATATCCCACACCTCTGACTATAACACTGATACATCCCACATCCCCGACTATAACACTGATATATCCCACAACCCTCACTGTTACACTGACATATCCTACATCCCTTCACCGATACACTGATATATGCCACACCCCCTCACAATAACACTGATATATCACACAACCCTCAGCATTACATTGAGATGTCCCACAACCTTCACTGTTATGCTGATATATTCCACAACCCTCACTGTAACGTTCTCTGATATAGCCCACAACCCGTCAAAGTTACACTGATTAATCTCACAACTCCTCACTGTAACACTCTGATATATTCCACACCCCTCACTATGACACTGATATATCCCACAACGCCTAACTATAACACTGATGTATCCTACAACTCTCACTGTTACACTGATATACCCCACATCCCCTCACTGTAACACTGATGTATCCCACACCCCCTGACTATAACACTGATATAGCCCAAACCCCCTGACTATAACACTGATATAGCCCACACCCCCTCACCGTTATACTCATATATCCCACAACCCTCACTGTTACACTGATATATCCCACAACCCTCACTGTTACACTGATATATCCCACACCCCCTCATTGTAACACTGATGTATCCCACACCCCCTCACTGTAACACTGATGTATCCCACACCCCCTGACTATAACACTGATGTATCCCACACCCCCTGACTATAACACTGATATAGCCCAAACCCCCTGACTATAACACTGATATAGCCCACACCCCCTCACCGTTATACTCATATATCCCACAACCCTCACTGTTACACTGATATATTCCACAACCCTCAATGTAACACTCTCTGATATATCCCACACCCCCTCACTATAACACTGATATATCCCACATTCCTCACTGTAACACTGATATATCCCACACCACTCACTGTAACACTCTGATATATTCCACACCTCTCATTGTAACACTGATATATCACATTCCCGCTCACCGTAATACCCTACATATCCCACACCCTCTCACTGTAACACACTGATATACCCCACACACCTCACCGTAACACTGATATACCCCACACCCATCACTGTAACATTTATATATCCCACACCCCTCACTGAAACACTGATATACCCACACCCCTCGCTGTAACACTCTGAAACAACCCTCCCCTCACTGTAACACTCTCTGATATATCCCACACCCCTTCACTGTTACACTGGTATAATTCAACAATGCTCACTGTAACACTCTCTGATATGTCCCACAACCCTCACTGTAATACTCTGATATACCCCACACCCCTCATTGTAACACTGATATACCCCACATCCCTCACTATAACACTGATATACCCCACACCCCTCACTGTGACACTCTTTTTAATAGGGTCCAGAGCCCCCGAATCCTGGAATGACGTTCACAGCGATGGGATTCCCATGACATTGTTACTTGCCGGATAATGAGAAGGGCTGAGAGGTCAGTGTCTCCATGTGAAATAATATTGATGTGGAGATGCCGGCGTTGGACTGGGGTAAACACAGTAAGAGTTTTAACAACACCAGGTTAAAGTCCAACAGGTTTATTTGCTACCAAATAAACCTGTTGGACTTGAACCTGGTGTTATTAAATCTTTTACTGAAATAATATTGTCATGCTCTAGAGGGAGCTCTACACTGAGTCTAACCCTGCATTGTACCTGTCATCAGAGCTGACACTGGGTATAAAGTGTCATATTAGTCTGTATATTACCCTGGTGCACTGTCAGGGTAATATAGAGGGAGCTTTCCTCTGTATCTAACCCCGTGCTGTACCTGTCCTGGGAGTGTTTGATGGGAGACAGTGTAGAGGGAGCTTTACTCTGTATCTAACCCCGTGCTGTACCTGTCCTTGGGAGTGTTTGGTGGGGACAGTGTGGAGGGAGCTTTACTCTGTATATAACCCCGTGCTGTACCTGTCCTGGGAGTGTTTGATGGGGACAGTGTTGAGGGAGCTTGACTCTGTATCTAACCCCATGCTGTACCTGACCTGGGAGTGTTTGATAGGGACAGTGTAGAGGGAGCTTTACTCTGTATCTAACCCCGTGCTGTACCTGTCCCTGGGAGCGCTCGATACTGATACTGGGTATAAAGTGGGAGGAAGTGCACTGCAGGGTAATGTAGAGGGAGCTTGACACTGTATCTAATCCAGTTCCGGTCACCACATTATAGGAAGAACATAATTGCTCTGGAGAGAGCGCAGAGGAGATTTATAAGAATGTTGCCAGAGCTTGAAAATTGCATCTGTGAGAAGAGGTTGGAAAGGCTAGGGTTGTTTTCCTTTAGAACAGAGGAGACTAAGGGGTGACCTAATTGAGAGGTTGAGGAAGGGTGGAAAGGGAAGTCTTGTTTCCCCAGGCGATGGGGTCAGTTATAAGTAGGGACAGATATAAGGTGATTGGTAGTAGGATTATAGCAGTGGTTCCCAACCAGTGTGCTGTGAAGAAAGATTCAAGACAATTCAAAATTCATGGAATTAAACTGAATCTAACCTTCGTCTTCAATTCCGTGGTTGACATCGCCAAGACCCGGCGAATCTTGGGTGTCCCATGTATGTGCCGGCTGAGAATGAGCTGCTTGCACATGGTTTAGATATTTCAGGCCCATGCGTACGACCAATGGGACTTGGAGCTGAAGGCAAAGGGTCCATGCCACCTAAATAAAAAGCAAAAATTCAAAAAGGCTGCAAAAACCCAGGGAGAAGCGAGAGAGACAGAGAGAGGTCGGCGAGAGGACTGGGAGAAGTTAAAAATGAGTTTCCAGTAAGGGAAGAAGACAGAGAAAATAGGACCAGTGCCTCAAAGTTTTTTTTATAATTTAGAGGAGTGCCGTGACGTGGAAACGTTTGGGAATCACTGGTTCAGAGGGGACATGAGGAAAAACTTTTTCACCCAGAGGGTTGTGGGCATCTGGAATTCACTCCCGAAGTTGATGGCGAGGCTGAAAAACTCACTTCATTTGAAAGATACTGGGATCTGTACCTGCAGTGTTGGGGCCTGCAAGGCTCCAGAGCAGGGACCAGAAGGTGGGGTTAAAATGACCAGCTGGTGTATTTTTTCTCATTATTGGTCACACACACATGATACACTACTTTGTCTACAACGCTACGGTTTTGTCAAAGAAGTCATAGAATCCCAACAGTGCAGAAGGAGACCAATCAACCCATTGAACCTGCACCGTCAATAGCCCCACCCAGTCCTTATCCCCATAACCCCACATATGTACCCTGCTAATCCCCCTGACACCAAGGGACAATTTAGAATGGCCAATCAACCTAAACTGCACATCTTTGGAGTGTGGGAGGAAACCGGAGCACCTGGAGGAAACCCATGCAGACATGAGGAGAACGTGCAAACTCCACACAGACAGTGACCTCGGTCCCTGTCAGAACTCCGGGTTCTGTGTACGCACTGCTGCAGATGTGGTCTCACCAATGCCCTGTATAACTGAAGCATAACCTCCTCACTTTTGTAATTCATAGAACCATAGAAATGACACAGCACAGAAAGAGTCCATTTGGCCCATCTTGTCCATGCCAGTCCAAGGACACCCAGGTTCCCTCACTAATTCCAGTTTCTGCACCCGGTCCACAGCCCTGTAGCTGACAGCACTTAAGGTGCAGATCCAGGTACTTGTTAAAAGAGTTTAGGGTCTCTGCCTCCACCGCTAACTTGGGCAGTGAATTCGAGACACCCATCACCCTCTGCGTAAAAAGGTTCTTCCTCATGTCCCGACCAAACCTACTGCCACTTATCCTGAATCTGTGTCCCATGGTTCTAGAATTCTCCATCAAGTGAAACAATTTTATCCTGTCCACACTATTTCTTCCCCTCATTATGTTGTACACCTCTATCAAATCAGCCTTCCTTGTTCCAAGGAAAATAACCCCAACCTCTCCAATCTCTCCTCACAGCTATACTTTTCCAGCCCGGGCAACATTCTTGTAAACCTCCTCTGCACTCTCTCCAGAGCAATTACATCCTTCCTGTAACGTGGTGACCAGAACTGCACACAATACTCCAGTTGTGGCCTCAAATGTGTTTTATACAATTCCAACATTACATCCATGTATATTCTATACCTCTGCCATTGGAGGAGAGCATTCCATATACTTTCTTTACAACCTTGCCTACTTGAACTGCTGCCTTTCGGGACCTGTGTACTTGCACGCCACGATCTCTCACTTCATCCACCCTTCTCAGTATATTCCCATTTATTGTGTATTCCCGATAAGCCTTTGACCTCCCTAAATGCATCACCTCACACTTCTCGATGTTAAAATCCATCTGCCACTTAACCGCTCCACCAACCCATCGATATGGTTTTGGAGATTACTGGAGGTAATTCTCTGCTTCAGGTTTAACCTTTGCTCTCTCCCCTTTGCCCCTCCCCTGCTGCGTAGGTGCTGAGGCTGCTGCTGGTAGCCTGGGACCGGAGATTAATCTTTGCCATCGGAACATCCAGTACAACGGGAGAGTCGGACACTGTGGTCTGGAACGAGATCCATCACAAAACAGAATTTGGTTCCAATCTGACTGGGCACGGATATCCCGACTGCAACTATCTGGAGAATGTGTGGGCAGAGCTGAAAGCCCAGGGAATCACTGATGACAAAGACTGAGGATAGCTCCCTGAGGAGCAGAGAGTTCAAGAGATGGAAGGAGAGGGATGGAGAGTGAAGGAGAGAGCGAGAGAAGAGGGGGAGAAAGTGAATAAGTGGGGGGGGGGGGAGAGAGTGCGCATTAGAGAGAGCAAGTAAGCGAGAGAGCGTGGGCTTGAGAGAGAGTGGGTTAGAGAGAGGGAATAGGGGGAAGATAGACTGTGTGGACTAGAGAGAGAGTGATGCAGAGAGTAAGCTGGAGAGAGAGGGGCTTGAGGTGGAGACAGAAACCCAGAAGGATGAAGGAGAGGGAGGGAGTGTGAGGAAATACGAGGGAGATTCTGCACCGAAGGTTTTATCTCTTTCTCTCTGATGGAACACTGAGTTGCATTAACCCCGAACATCCCTGCATCACCCCCCACCCGCCCCCAAGTCAGTTAATAGCGTTCGGTGATTTGATTTGATTACAAGGTGCGTGTCTGATGAAAGATCCAAGTGTTTATTTTCTACAAGCTCAATAACATGCAGTTTGAGGGGTTTTTAAATTATTTTTAAATCTGAAGGATTTACGTTCATTATTAGCCATGATTACATCAAAAATTCTAAGTACCCCTGATCGGCCCTCTCTCTAACCCAGGGATCACTGGGCAGTGATCAGGAGCCGGAACCCTGGCTGGTTTCCCCTCTCTCTAACCCAGGGATCACTGGGCAGTGATCAGGAGCAGGAACCCTGGCTGTTTTCCCCCCTCTCTCTAACCAGGGATCACTGGACAGTGATCAGGAGCAGGGACCCTGGCTGATTCCCTCTCTCTCTCTAACCCAGGGATCACTGGGCAGGGATCAGGAGCAGTAACCCTGGCTGTTTTCCTCTCTCTCTCTCTCTAACCAGGGATCACTGGACAGTGATCAGGAGCAGGAACCCTGGCTGATTCCCTCTCTCTCTCTAACCCAGCACTCACTGGACAGTGATCAGGAGCAGGAACCCTGGTGGATTTCCCCTCTCTCTAACCCAGGGATCACTGGACAGTGATCAGGAGAGGAACCCTGACTGATTTCCCCTCTCTCTCTCTCTAACCCAGGGATCACTGGACAGTGATCAGGAGCAGGAACCCTGGCGGATTTCCCCTCTCTCTGACCCAGAGATCACTGGACAGTGATCAGGAACAGCAGCCCTGGCTCATTTCCCCTCTATCTCTCCAACCCAGGGATCACTGTACAGTGATCAGGGGCTGGAACCCTGACTGATTTTCCCTCTATCTCTCTAAACCAGCACTCACTGAAAGTGATCAGGGGCAGGAACCTGACTGATTTTCCCTCTCTCTCTTCAACCCACGGATCACTGAACAGTGATCAGGAGCAGCAGCCCTGGCTCATTTCCCCTCTATCTCTCCAACCCAGGGCTCACTGGACAGTGATCAGGAGCAGGAACCCTGGCGGATTTCCTTTCTCTCTCTCTAGCCTAGGGGTCACTCTTCACTCCACGCCACAATCCCAGATTTGAGTCCAGATCTGGAGCAGGCTGGAAAGAGGGAAGAATTTCCTGGAGCTCTTGCGCGAAATCCTTCTGGGCGTCTTGAGAAGTGCTGCCTCTCGAGGTGGAATTGTCTTCAGACAGGTCGAAAACCCAGAGCTAGCCTCTTGGGAGACCTGACATTTTTAAATTATTGGCACATCCCATTCCAGAGAATCTAGAGAATTCTGAAGAAAGGGGAGAGAGGCCAGGTGACAAGCTGCTGAAAACCAACTGAAGAGGGTGTCAGCTGGTGACATACACCCCGTGGTACAGTGTACAAGGGAATGTGGAACCACCATCCTGGACATGGGGGGGCACGGTGCTTGAAGGAATGTTATTGCCAAACAGTTTCTCTTTGATTGGAGGTGCAACATGTGTATGCATGTGTGCACATGCATGCGCATGTGTGTGCACATGTGTGTGCGTGCATGTGTATGTGTGTGTGCACGTGCATGCGCATGTATATGAGTGTGTTCAAGAGGATAGGCTGGTCTCAGGTGCCTCCAACCTGAGATTGATGATATATCTGCAGCTGATGTTTTAACAGCTCACCTCTAAATTAGATCTGGGAGTCTTAAAGAGATAAACAGCCTTTAATCTGTGGCTGGTGGACTCTGCAAACTCTTTTTAATGCAGGAGCCTCCTCCCTTGACCTATTCTTTTAGTTGAGTGGGTTGAGGAGTGACATGATGACAGACTGGGGAAAGGATGGGGTTAGGGTCTGGATTTTCTCCAGGTATTGTGATTCATTGGGGGACGCAAATGCGGTAGAAAGGGGCCAAAGTAGGTGGGGTTCAAGTGTGCTCCTGGGGTCGGGATAGTCTTCGGAAGAGTTTAAGAAGTAGAAACTGTCGGAAGCCATTCAACCTATTGAGTTCAATGTGATCATAGCTTATAGAACATAGAACATTACAGCGCAGTATAGGCCCTTCGGCCCTCGATGTTGCGCCGACCAGTGAAACCAATCTAAAGCCCCTCTAATCTACACTATTCCAATATCATCCATATGTTTATCCAATAGCCATTTGAATGCTCTCAATGTTGACGAGTCCACTACTGCTGCAGGCAGGGCATTCCACGCCCTTACTACTCTCCGAGTAAAGAACCTACCTCTAACATCTGTCCTATATCTCTCACCCCTCAATTTAAAGCTATGTCCCCTCATGTGAGCCAACACCATCTGAGGAAAAAGGCTCTCACTATCCACCCTATCTAATCCTCTGATCATCTTGTATGCCTCTATTAAGTCACCTCTTAACCTTCTTCTCTCTAACGAAAACAACCTCAAGCCCCTCAGCCTTTCCTCATACGATTTTCCCACCATACCAGGCAACATCCTGGTAAATCTCCTCTGCACCCTTTCCAACACTTCCATATCCTTCCTATAATGCGGCGACCAGAACTGTACGCAATACTCCAAGTGCGGCCGCACCACAGATTTGTACAGTTGCAACATGACCTCCTGGCTCCGAAACTCAATCCCTCTCCCAATAAAAGCTAACACACCGTACGCCTTCTTAACAACCCTATCAACCTGGGTGCCAACTTTCAGGGATCTATGCACATGGACACCCAGATCCCTCTGTTCATCCACACTACCAAGTATCTTACCATTAGCCCAGTACTCTGTATTCCTGTTACTACTTCCAAAGTGAATCACTTCGCACTTTTCCGCATTAAACTCCATTTGCCACCTCTCAGCCCAGCTCTGCACCTTATCTATGTCCCTCTGTAACCTGCCACTTCCCTCCGCACTGTCTACAACTCCACCGACTTTAGTGTCATCCGCAAATTTACTAACCCATCCTTCTACGCCCTCATCCAGGTCATTAATAAAAATGACAAACAGCAGTGGCCCTAAAACAGATCCTTGCGGTACACCACTAGTAACTGAACTCCAGGATGAATATTTCCCATCAACCACCACCCTTTGTTTTCTTACAGCAAGCCAATTCCTGATCCAAACCACTAAATCACCCTCAATCCCATGTGTCAGTATTTTCTGCAAAAGCTTACCATGGGGAACCTTATCAAACGCTTTGCTGAAATCCATATACACCACATCAACCGCTTTACCCTCATCCAACTCTTTGGTCACCTTCTCAAAGAACTCAATAAGGTTTGTGAGGCACGACCTACCCTTCACAAAACCGTGCTGACTATCCCTAATCAAATTATTCCTTTCCAGGTGATTATAAATCCTATCTCTTGTAATCCTTTCCAAAACTTTGCCCACAACAGAAGTAATGCTCACCGGTCTATAATTACCAGGGTTGTCCCTACTCCCCTTCTTGAACAAGGGGACAACATTTGCTATCCTCCAGTCTTCTGGCACTGTTCCTGTAGACAATGACGACCCAAAGATCAAAGCCAAAGGCTCTGCAATCTCCTCTCTAGCCTCCCAGAGAATCCTAGGATAAATCCCATCTGGCCCAGGGGACTTACCTATTTTTACCCTTTCCAGAATTTCTCACACCTCCTCCTTATGAACCTCAATCCCATCCAGTCCAACAGCCTGCATGTCAGTACTCCTCTCGATAACACTATCCCTCTCCAGTGTGAATACCGACGAAAAATATTCATTTGGTGCCTCTCCTATCTCTTCAGACTCAACGCACAACTTCCCACTCCTGTCCTTGACTGGCCCTAATCTTACCCCAGTCATTCTTTTACTCCTGACATACCTATATAAATCTTTAGGGTTTTCCTTGATCCTACCTGCCAAAGACTTCTCATGTCCCCTCCTGGCTCTTCTTAACTCTTTCTTTAGGTCCTTCCTGGCTAACTTGTAACTCTCAAGCTCCCTAACTGAGCCTTCACGTCTCATCTTAACACAAGTCTCCTTCTTCCTCTTCACAAGAGATTCAACCTCCTTAGTAAACCACGGTTCCCTCACACGTCTGCTTCCTCCCTGCCTGACAGGTACATATTTATCAAGGACGCGTAGGAGCTGTTCCTTGAACAAGTTCCACACTACAATTGTGCCCATCCCTTGCAGTTTCCTTCCCCAACCTATGCCAGTTAAATCTCGCCGAATCGCATCATAATTTCCTTTCCCCCAGCTATAACTCTTGCCCTTTGGTATATACCTATCCTTTTCCATAGCTAAGGTAAACGTAATCGAATTGTGGTCACTGTCACCAAAGTGCTCACCCACCTCCAAATCGAACACCTGGCCTGGTTCATTACCCAGTACCAAATCCAATGTGGCATCGCCTCTTGTTGGTCTATCTACATACTGCGTCAGGAAGCCTTCCTGCACACATTGGACAAAAACCGACCCCTCCAAAGTACTCGAACTATAGCTTTTCCAGTCAATATTTGTAAAGTTGAAGTCCCCCAGTACAACTACCCTGTTACTTTAGCTCCTATCCAGAATCATCTTTGCAATCTTTTCCTCTACATCTCTGGAACTTTTCGGAGGTCTATAAAAAACTCCCAACAGGGTGACCTCTCCTTTCCTGTTTCTAACCTCAGCCCAAACTACCTCAGTAGACGAGTCCTCATCAAAAGTCCTTTCTGCCACCGTAATACTGTCCTTGACTAACAATGCCACACCTCCCCCTCTTTTACCATCTTTGACATCAAGTCACTTTCAAGTGTCTTGATGTCAAAGTGTCTTGATGTCAAAGTTATCTTTGACATCAAGTTCACTTTCCAGTCCTCTCCCCATACACCTCGATTCCCTTAGTTCCCAAAAATCTCTCAAGCTGGCCTCGAATAGACTGGACGACGGGACATCCACAGCCCTCCGGGGTGGAGGTTTCCAAAGATTCATTACCCTCTGAGTGAAAAAAGTTCCCCTTTACCTCTAGCCTTTAGCCCAAGAGGAGGGGCTGAAATAGCCTCAAATTCAGGAATGAAATGTAGTAAATTAATTTGTAATGCAGGAGTGAGATATCATAAATTACTCGATAATGTGGTAATGGAACATTCTAAATTATTCTATAATTCAGGAATGGAACATCCTAAATTACTCTATAATTCAGACATAAAACAATGTAAATTACTCTATAATTCAGACATAAAACATCGTAAATTACTTTATAATGTAAGAATGAAGTACCATAAATTACTCTACAATGTTGGAGTGAATCATTGTAAATTACTCCATAATTCAGATATAAAACATCATAAATTATTTTATAATTCAGTCATAAAACATCGTAAATTATCCTGTAATGTAGGAATGAGATATCATAAATTACTCTATAATGCAGGAGTAAAATATTCTGAATTACCCGACAACATTGGATTGACATGTCCTGAATTGACCGATAATACTGGAGTAGGAGGTTCTGAAACAAACTGTAATCCAGGAGTTGTAAACCACAAACTTGCCTCAACTCCAGGCATGGGAATTCCTGATTTAAAGTATAAACATGGAGGAGGAAATCCTGAAACAACCCATAGTTACTCTTTCATTGTGGAAAGTTCACAGATCCTGTGTTCAAATAATGTACTAAATTATCTGACATCTATGTCAGAGGGGTCATCTGGTTCCACTGTCATTAATGACAGGAAAGAGATAGTTGGAATGCATCAGGCGGGATATATCCTTAACAACGTCGAGAAACGGTCCAAATATTTTCCAGCACGAGCTGTAGGTATTGATGCCATTCTGAAAGATGCAAGGTCAAAGCGATTAAACTTATCAATAGACAAATGGCCAGATGTATGCCGATGGTTTTGTGAAGAGAAAAATGGGACCAGACAGAAAACACAGCTTACCTAAGTGCCAGGACAGTCACTACTCAGTTTACACACTTTCAAAGCGGCAGTTATCGACCTCTTTAATCACATTTTATTTTGATATTTTAAATTTCCTTTAAGATTTTGTTTACTTTGATGCAGTATCCCTTGAAGGAACTGCCTTTTTAATTTATCCCACAGTTTGCTGATTCAGTTTATCTGGTTAACGAAAAGAAGCACAATCTAACAGTGTCAGTTTAATTTTTCCAATATTGGAAATGTACTTTTATCGGTAACATTCTTCACACCACATTGATCTACATTCAAAAGCCTCACTTTGTCCTTTCAAGAATAACCACTTGATTTTATATCGCACCTTTCAGGTTCCAAAAGACATGGGGATGTTAAAGAGGTAAAAGTAAATATCCTGAAGCCTAAACCCATCGCTAATGGGATGTGGGGCCCACTTTGAGGCTTGTCTCCGGTGGGCAGTCACTGTCCTGGCTGTTTAAATTGTAGCTCCGACTGTAAAGGATGACACAGGGACCATTTCACAGTTTTGTTGTTCGGAATGAACGGATACACATCTACATACATCTGCAGGTGGCATTGCAGTGTTCGAATCAAACTCTTCTAATTATGGAGCGTGAAAAGTTTGTAGTTCGACATAAAGTGATCACAGCCACAGGATTTGAGATTAGCATCCTGAGAATCTAGGTTTACAGCAACCCGAGTTGTATTACGACTTCGAGGAAGAGGAGATTGAGAAAGAGAGCAATGCAAGATTTCAATGACTTCCGCATATGAATCGAAGGTGTTGTCGACGTTAACCATCACATGACTAAAATTGACAACGATTGGACAACTTTGGATCTGATTGGACATGTGATCTGGTGGGGGTCATTATTCCAAAAGACGGGAGGCTGAGGACTCATTGGCATCACTGATCACTCATCCATGTCTCAATGGTAACACCGACTGGCGTCGTTTAAGTTAATTGTGTCACTGTGGATGGCATGGTTTAAAACAAGGATTACAACTGGACAACGCTAAACATGACTGCACACGTTGCCCAGATCACCGATGAAGAAATGGGCAGAGAGAAGAACTGGAGAGTGCGGGAAGAGAGTCCGCATGACTTGGGGACCATGCTCTGCCTGTGCGACCAGCATAAGATGTACCATCTATCAGATGGACTTCAGCAACTCACCAAGGCTCCTTCAACAGCACGTTTCAAACCTGTAACCTGTAAGATTAGCAAAGCAATGGGAGTTCTACCTCCTGCAAGATTCCCTCCAAGCCACACACCATTATATTCCATTATGTGGATTTGTATCTCTGGGAAAAGAAAAGGGACTTGGAACTACGTCATCGTTCCTTTACTGTCACGATCAAAATCCTGGAACTCCCTCCTTAGTAGCATCTCACCTCAGGGACTGCAGCGGTTCAAGAAGGCAGCTTACCACCACTTTCTCAAGGAGAAATTACGGATGGACAATAAAGGTTGGACTTGTCAGTGATGCCCATTTACCAGAAAAACATAAAAACAAAGTCAAAAAATAAAGAAAAAAATGAAGAACAAATAATGTCGAAGCTTCTTTCAACTGGGAATGGGCAGCATTGTTTAAGCAGGTCACAGACCAGAATGTCAACTCAGAAACAAGAGGTATCGGAGAGTATGAAACTCACTGATCCATGTCTCTGATGGTCTGGAAGATGTTGATTGGGGCACGAGTCACTGTTTGCAAGGAAAATGTAAAATTAGGGTTCTGAGGAACATATGGCAATGACAACAGGGGCCACAACTCTCCAGCCGTTCATGCCCTGCTACTCCTGCCAACGAGAATGGAGAATTTGGCGCTCAGCCAAAATTCCATTCACTGCGGCGGGACTGGAGAATCCCAGCTGCGGGCAAGGCCGGACAATCAGGCCCGGAATGTATGAAAAGAGAATCATTCGTTTTGTTGGCTGCATGTTATTATTCAGATCTCACATGTGTGTATCATTGATGTACTGTGGTTTAATGGCCCTGCAATGGAAAGTAGAGATCAAAGGCAGAAATAATGTAAGAATTGTGAGAGAACCACTGTATACAGTATCATTTCATGGGATAGATCTGCAAACAAGGATGGATTGTATGGCTGCTTATTAAAGACCTCAGTACACAAAATGGAATTGGATAGTATTGTGCTTCAGTGAAGACCTGACCCTGTTCTGATCCAATCAAAAGTGTGTATACTCTGGACACTAGACAGAAATTTCAATGGAACATTAGTCCAGTAACTTGACCACGACAATAATGCACCCTGTAACATAAGCCCAACACTACCATACCCTGGATTATTAGTCCATTAACATAGCACTTATTCTACCATACCCTGATTATTAGTCCAGTTGCATAACCCCTTTACTACTGTACCCTGGATTATTAGTCCAGTAACATATCCTATACACTACTGTACCCTGGATTATTTGTCCTGTAACATAACGCCTACACTACTGCACCCTGGATTAGTAGCCCAGGAACAGAACCCCTACATTATTGTATCCTGGATTATTTGTCCAGTAACATAACCCTTATACCATAATACCTTGTATTATTAATCCAGTAACATATCCTGTACACTACTGTACCCTGGATTATTAGTCCAGTAACATATTCTATACACTTCTGTCGCCTGGATTATTAGTACAGTAACATATTCTATGCACCTCTGTAGCCTGGATTATTAGTCCAGTAACATATTATATACACTTCTGTAGCCTGGATTATTTGTCCAGTAGCATAACCTCGATGCTACTGTGCCTGGTGTAGTTCAGTAACATAACTCCTACACTACTGTACCCTGGATTATTAATCCAGTAACATATCCTGTACACTACTGTACCCTCGATTATTAGCCCAGTAACATAACCCCTACACTACTGTACCTGGCGTATTAGTTCAGTAACATAACCTCTACACTACCGTACCCTGGATTATTAATCCAGTAACATATCCTGTGCACTACTGTACCCTGCATTATTAGCCCAGGAACATAACACCTACGTTACTGTACCGTGGATTATTAACCCTGTAACATAACCCTTACGCTATAGTACCCTGGATAATTAGTCCTGGAACATAACCCTTACATTATTGTACCCTGGATTAGTAGTCCAGTAACATATCCCCTACACGACTGTACTCTGGATTATTAGTCCAGTAACATAGCAGATGAATGAACCTTTCAGAGGAAAAAAAGTTCTCCTCATCTCCATTTTACAAATGAGGGGACTCCCATTTTAAATTTATTTGTAAAAGGTGCCCTCGAAGTCTAGTCTCTCTCTCACAAGGGGAAGCATATACTTGCCTTCCACCTTGTCAAGTCCCCTCAGAATGATGACAAGTTGTTGTGGCGACAGTGCACAGATCCTCACAGAGCTACTGTGAATGTCCGCCTCCTGTCCGGCTGATAGCAACTCGCTTGCTCTCAATGACCAACATCACTTCATGGTGATGTCACATGGAGAGTTTCACTGATCCTGATCTCAGGTCTTCCTTGGTGGTTTGTGACCTTGAGGTTCAGCATCGCTGGAGGCTCAGACTAGTGGAATATGGGATCAAGCAGCAGAGAAAAATGTGCAGAGAGCACACATTGACAATAACCAGGAGTGACGGTCGCCCTGAACATTGTGACATTGTCCCTTTGGGTGCCCAAGGGCCCCTGGCTCCTTTCTTGGGAAAGAGAGGCAGATGGACAGAGCTCGGGAATCCCCGCTGTCCGCTGGTGTTGGCAATAGATGATCCCCACAATTGCCTGCACCACGAGGTGCAGATCCTACAGCATGGAGTGTGTGTCCTGCACTATGGAGTGTGTGTTTTGCAGCATAGAGTGCGTGTCCGGAGCATGGAGTGCGTGTCCTGCAGCATGGATTGTGCGTCCAGCATCATGGAGTGCATGTTCTGCAGCATGGAGTGCATGTCGTGTAGCATGGAGTGCGTGTTCTGCAGCATGGAGTCATAGAATCATAGAATACTACAGTGCAGAAAGAGGCCATTTGGCCCATCGAGTCTGCACCGACCACAATCCCACCCAGGCCCTACCCCATATCCCTACATATTTACCCACTAATCCCTCTAACCTACTCATCTCAGGATACTAAGGGGCAATTTTGAACATGGCCAATCGACCTAACCCGCACATCTTTGTGGGAGGAAACCGGAGCACCCGGAGGAAACCCACGCAGACACGAGGAGAATGTGCAAACTCCACACAGACAGTGACCCAAGCCGGGAATCGAACCCAGGTCCCTGGAGCTGTGAAGCAGCAGTGCTAACCACTGTGCTACCGTGCCGCACAGTGTGTGTCCTGCAGCATGGAGTGCGTGTCCTGCAGCATGGAGTGCGTGTCCTGCAGCATGGAGTGCGTGTCCTGCAGCATGGAGTGCGTGTCCTGCAGCATGGAGTGCGTGTCCTGCAGCATGGCGTGCGTGTCCTGCAGCATGGAGTGCGTGTCCTGCAGCATGGAGTGCGTGTCCTGCAGCATGGAGTGCGTGTCCTGCAGCATGGAGTGCGTGTCCTGCAGCATGGAGTGCGTGTCCTGCAGCATGGAGTGCGTGTCCTGCAGCAGGGAGTGCGTGTCCTGCAGCAGGGAGTGCGTGTCCTGCAGCAGGGAGTGCGTGTCCTGCAGCAGGGAGTGCGTGTCCTGCAGCAGGGAGTGCGTGTCCTGCAGCAGGGAGTGCGTGTCCTGCAGCATGGAGTGCGTGTTCTGCAGCATGGAGTGCGTGTTCTGCAGCATGGAGTGCGTGTCCTGCAGCATGGAGTGCGTGTTCTGCAGCATGGAGTGCGTGTCCTGCAGCATGGAGTGCGTGTCCTGCAGCATGGAGTGCGTGTCCTGCAGCATGGAGTGCGTGTTCTGCAGCATGGAGTGCGTGTCCTGCAGCAGGGAGTGCGTGTCCTGCGGCATGAAATGCGTGTCCTGCAGTATGAAGTGCATGTTCTGTAGCATGGAGTGCGTGTCCTGCACCATGGAGTGCGTGTTCTGCACCATGGAGTGCGTGTTCTGCACCATGGAGTGCGTGTTCTGCACCATGGAGTGCGTGTTCTGCAGCATGGAATGCATGCTCTGCTGCATGGAGTGTGTGTCCTGCTGCATGGAGTGCGTGTTCTGCAGCATGAAATGCGTGTCCTGCAGTATGAAGTGCGTGTTCTGCAGCATGGAGTGCGTGTTCTGCAGCATGGAGTGCGTGTTCTGCAGCATGGAGTGCGTGTTCTGCAGCATGGAGTGCGTGTTCTGCAGCATGGAGTGCGTGTTCTGCAGCATGAAATGCGTGTCCTGCAGCATGAAATGAGTGTCCTGCAGCATGAAATGCGTGTCCTGCAGCATGAAATGCGTGTCCTGCAGCAGGAAGTGCGTGTTCTGCAGCAGGAAGTGCGTGTTCTGCAGCAGGAAGTGCGTGTTCTGCAGCACCGAGTGCGTGTTCTGCAGCATGGAGTGCGTGTTCTGCAGCACCGAGTGCGTGTCCTGCATCACGGAGTGCGTGTCCTGCATCATGGAGTGCGTGTCCTGCAGCATGGAGTGCGTGTCCTGCAGCATGGAGTGCGTGTCCTGCAGCATGGAGTGCGTGTCCTGCAGCATGGAGTGCGTGTCCTGCAGCATGGAGTGCGTGTCCTGCAGCATGGAGTGCGTGTCCTGCAGCATGGAGTGCGTGTCCTGCAGCATGGAGTGCGTGTCCTGCAGCATGGAGTGCGTGTCCTGCAGCATGGAGTGCGTGTCCTGCAGCATGGAGTGCGTGTCCTGCAGCATGGAGTGCGTGTCCTGCAGCATGGAGTGCGTGTCCTGCAGCATGGAGTGCGTGTCCTGCAGCATGGAGTGCGTGTTCTGCAGCACCGAGTGCGTGTTCTGCAGCATGAAATGCGTGTCCTGCAGTATGAAGTGCATGTTCTGCAGCATGGAGTGCGTGTTCTGCAGCATGGAGTGCGTGTTCTGCAGCATGGAGTGCGTGTTCTGCAGCACCGAGTGCGTGTTCTGCAGCACCGAGTGCGTGTTCTGCAGTATGAAGTGCATGTTCTGCAGCATGGAGTGCGTGTCCTGCAGCATGGAGTGCGTGTCCTGCAGCTTGGGGTAGACATCCTGCAGCATGGAGTGCGTGTCCTGCAGCATGGAGTGCGTGTCCTGCAGCTTGGGGTAGACGTCCTGCAGCATGGAGTGCGTGTCCTGCAGCTTGAGGTAGACGTCCTGCAGCTGTGCAGAACAAATATTTTGACCAAGGGTCTCTATGGCAGTCATCAAACTTGCTGTGTTGGCCTCAGTGCACTGAAGCGTCGGCACTATCTTGTCGGACAAAAGATGTTGGGACTGCTCCATCCTGCATTTAACCCGATGAGTGTCGCTGACATCCCTTACTGATGTTCCCAACTTTGCCACTGGAGCTGCAACAACTGAGGCGTGACCAAGTCCCAAGGCTCCTCATCTGATTGGGTTCAGCAGACTCCTGGCCTCCAGCAATCCTCCAAGTCTTCGCATGCTGCGACATCCCTGTCTCCACCTGCTGTGGATCAGAAAGCATGAGGTTCCCCCAGACTGTGACCCCGAGGCTTTTCTAACATCTTGTCTGTGTGTGTGTCTCTGCGCTGGTCGAGGGTGTGGGTTAAAGCTGTGACAGTTCTTCAGTCTCTACAGTGGAGAAGTGATCTATGCTGGTCTCAGAGTTGTCTGGGACTTGACTGTTTGACCCCCTGGGCTGTTCCCCTGATTTGCTTGTAAAAGTAGGGAGATTTTGTTAGTGCATGGCCGGGGCCTTTAGATACAGGAGATGTGACTCACATCAATATTGTGTGATGATTGACACTTTGATGAAGCCTCACTTGGTTTCACGCTGCCCCCAGCCATTTGTAAAGCAACAGCCAATCTCCTCACTGGCCAGCTAGAGGGCTCTTTCCTCCAGGTTTGGGAGAATTTTTCACCTCTGAGATCCCTCTGCCCCTCTGGGATCGCTCCATTTTGTTACGTTTTAGCTTGCCCTGCATGAAAATAATTGGAGAGAGTGTAAGCAGGATGCCGACCAAGGCAGATGATGAGGATGCCTGGCTTGTGTGAATGGTGAGTGAGAGCAGCAAGGTCATGAGGACATGACCTGCAGGGGAGATGAAGATGCATGTGGGAGAGCGAGTGGTGGTGTCCCTTGAGCTGGCTTTGAGTGAGCTCCCTGTGGATGTGTGATAGGTACGTGATCTGAATTGATTTGATTTATTATCGGCATGGTGGCACAGTGGTTAGCACTGCTGCCTCACAGCACCAGGGACCTGGGTTCGATTCACGGCTCGGTCACTGTCTGTGCCGAGTCTGTACATTCTCCCCATGTCTGCAAGTCTCCTCTGGGTGCTCCAGTTTCCTCCCACAGTCTGAAAGACGTGATAGTTACATGCAGTAGCCATACTAAATTCTCCCTCAGTGTACCCGAACAGGCGCTGAAGTGTGGCGAGTGGGGGATTTTCACACTAACTTCATTGCAGTGTTAATGTAAGCCTACTTGTGACACTGATAAATAAACTTTATGTATCAGTATACAGTGAAAAGTATTGTTTCTTGCGTGCTATACAGACGAAGCACACTTTTACATAGAGAAGGAAAGGAGAAGGTGCAGAGATAGTGTTACAGTCATAGCTGCGGTGTAGAGAAAGATCAACTTTATATAAGGTAGGTCCATTCAAAAGTCTGGTGACAGCAGGGAAGAAGCTGTTCTTGAGTCGGTTGGTGCGTGACCTCGGACTTTTGTATCTTTTTCCCGACGGAAGAAGGTGGAAGAGAGAATGTCCGGGGTGTGTGGGGTCCTTGATTATGCTTGCTGCTTTTCCAAGACAACAGGAAGTGTAGACAGTTCAATGGATGGGAGGCTGGTTTGCGTGATGGACTGGGCATCCTTCATGACCCTTTGTGGTTTCTTGGACAGAGCAGGAGCCAGACCAAGCTGTGATACAACCAGAAAGAATGCTTTCTGTGGTGCATCTGTAAAAGTTGGTGAGAGTCACAGCGGACATGTAAAATTTCCTTAGTCTTCTGAGAAAGTTGATGGGCTTTCTTAGCTATCGTGTCGGTGTGGAGGGACCAGGACAGGTTGCTGGTGACCTGGACACCGAAAAACCTGAAGCTCTCCACCCTTTTGACTTCGTCCCCGTTGATGTAGACAGCGGCATGTTCTCATCTACACTTCCTGAAGTCGATGACTATCTCCTTCGTTTTACTGAAATTGAGGAAGATTATTGTCATCGCACCAGTTCACCAGATTCTCACAGTGGAATTCTACCGCCCTGCGCGCCACAGAATCAGAGTGGGCAGGGTGCGGACAACGGAAATGTCCATTGACCTCAGGCGGGAATTTCCAGTCTCGCTAAGGCGAGACCGTAAAATCCTGCCCTCCATCTCTTTCCTGAGAGCTGAGGGTGATGTGAAGAGTGACTTATCCCGACAGAACAGAGGTCATTCATGTTTTTCCGGCACTGGATGCCTGTCCTCCTTGGCACTGACCACTGATGTTGCTGCCTCCCATTCTGGGTGGTGTCCGGTATCGGTTGTCTCCTCCTTGTGTGAGGGTGTGGATATATGTGTAGTGATGCTTGGATAGTGATGTCTTCCTTAATTGTAGAAACTATTAATAATCTAATGCTTACAGTATTATAGTATAAGTGAGTATAAACTATTGCCTGGCTCCGGGCGGTTGGGTGAGGTCATGTGATGGTATGGCCTTGTTCTGCAGGCAACTGCCTGCTAAGATAAGCTGAATGGAGCTGCGATCACTTGTTATCACACAAGTGTTCTGTGTTGCAGCATACGTGCACAGAATGTGACTGGCCAGTGAAGGTCAGCACGAGGAGTGCACTAAGCATTATTATCCTCTGATTGGTAACGGGTATATTGGAGCTATAGCTGGTAGGCTATCGGGTCGCTTGCATGCGTTAGAAAAAAAGTATTTGTATCGTACCAAAACAAAGAAGTGTGTTCAGTCTCCCCTGAGGACTGCAGGCTTTGTTAGCCTGCATCATTAAGGAAGACTGACCTGACATCGTAAAATAATGAAATAAAGAGGTTGATTAAACACCTGGAGTTGAATCGATTTGTTGTCGAACCAAGCCTGATAGAGTGTAATTTGAGATTATCAAGGGTAGAGGACATCATGCCGCTCCTCCACTGCATCATGCAGCCTCTTGAGGGAGATGTCTGAGAACTTGGGGGCCAACCTTTCGTGCAGCCATCAGTTGCCTTCGATTACGGAGAAGATGGCTGGTGAGTGCTTTAAATAGTAAAGGTAACGTAGAGTCACCATCGTCCCAGATGACCATAGACTGCTTTCCCCTTTGAGAGTTGACTGGTGGTGAGTTAACCTGAGGGTCACCACACATCAGGTGGGGGGCAAGGTTGAGAAGGCAGGGCCTTCATGGAAAACCTCAGCTGATACGGGAATTGAACACACGCTGTTGGCATTGCTCTGCATCATGAACCAGCCGTCCAGCCAACTGAGCTAAACCAATAAAGAGCATCCCATCATTAAGGCGCTGAGGTGATGGTGGGGATGGTAAATCAGAGGTTGCCCACCACCCAGCTACTTTGAATCCCATGGCCTAAAATGTTTTGCCGAATTGGTGTACGATACGGCGCAAAAACTCACCATTGCCATCAGCGGCTCAACGTCGCTTTCCCAACCGCCACCAGCTGTAGCAAAATTTCAGCAACATTCTGCCCTAAGTTTTTGTGATTCTCAGACACCCAGATCCCACTGTACCACAGAGTTTAAAAATAATATTGTTCCTTTCTCAAAGTTACAATGTCAATGCACAGAGTGGACAGGGCCAGCCCCTTGATCCATCTCCTTGCTTGCTCCAAAAACCAATTCAAACTGAGTAATTTCATGGTCCTCAGGAGAGATATACAAGATCTGGGGCAGCACGGTGGCACAGCGGTCAGCACTGCTGCCTTACAGCACCAGGGACCCGGGTTTGATTCCCGGCTTGGGTCACTGTCTATGTGGAGTCTGCACATTCTCCCCGTGCCTGCATGGGTTTCCTCCAGGTGCTCCAGTTTCCTCCCACGGTCTGAAAGACAGGCTGGTTAAGTGTATTGGCCACGCTAAATTTTCCCTCAGTGTACCTGAACAGGCGCCGGAGTGTAGCGACTCGGGGATTTTCACAGTGACACTTAAATAAACTTTAAAAAAAGATCCAAGCTGAGAAGAACAGGCTTTACATCTGATCTTGGGCTTGATCCTACACTCGATCAAGATTCTGTACCTCAGAGTTCTACAATCTCCATTTAAAAATGATAGTTGAGGCCCCAGTACTGATCCCTGTGAACTCTGCTTGTTACATCCTGGCAACCCAAAAATGATCCATTAATCCTTACCCTCTGTTCCCCATTCCAATGATCTGTGACCACAGGAAAAATGTCCCACACAGCTTTGTCTGCTACTGATACGATGGAGATACGAGGGGGGTGGGGGAAAACTGCACTGCCTTTCGCTAGTTCCACTATCTTACACGTTGCAGCATGGAGTGAAATAATTTCACCAGCGAGCTACATGGCCAAATTCGTGCTTTATTGAATATCTTTTATTTCTTAATTGGGAAGGAGGTGGTGGGCCGCCTTCTTGAAACACTGCAGTCCCTGAGGTGTAGGTACACCCACAGTGCTGTTAGAGAGGGAATTCCAGGACTTTGACCCAGCAACAGTGAAGGAACAGTGATATATTTCCAAGTCAGGATGGTGAAGCCTTGGAGGGCAACCTCCAGGTGGTACTGCTCCCAGGTATCTGCCGCTCTTGTCCTTCTAGATGGTAACGGTTGTGGGTTTGGAAGGTGCTGTCTAAGGAGCCTTGGTGAGTTCCTGCAGTGCATCTTGTAGATAGTACACATGGCTGTCACTGTTCGTCAGTGGTGGAGTGAATGGTTGTTGAATGTGGTGGATGCAGTGTCAATCAAGTGGACTGCTTTCTCCTGGATGGTCTTGATTGATTAACGGCTTAATAAAGAATTAAGCTGGTGGAGAGATGGAGAGAGAGAGATCACGAGAGAGAAAACCACAACAAAAACCCCAGAATTGGAAAGGGGACTCAGTGTTGTAAAGTAGGAAATGCTGCAGGAAATTTGCACACAGGAACAATGAGGTAACAAGAAGAGCCAACCCCAGGCCTTCTTGTTCCCCCCCTCTCTCCTTTCCACCCCCTCCACTTTCTCCCTCCCTCTCCCTCTCAATTCCACCATTACTCTCATTCACAGCTGCAGAGAGATCGAGGGCGAGAGAGAGAGATAGAGGGAGAGAGAGAGAGAGCGAGAGATCCACAACCTCACTCTGAGTTAAAATGGCTGCTGCACATTTCATTAAACAGGCAACTTCACTGCAACACAAGTTTTAGTCAGGAATAATAGTGGATTCCAAAGTTGGGACTTTAATTGCTTTCTGCCCAACAGGAATATCCTCACTGTTACAATGCAGGAAATTCTGCAGTTGATTTGTGCACAGCAAGATCCCAACTAAAATGACCAACTCAATAGCCTGATCCTGTGAAACAAATTTTTTAAAAAGCCTGATCATCTATCAGTCCTTAGAAACCGCTGAATTTCCTCTTTAAACTGGGAAGAAGCCGCTGATTCACTCAGGAGAATTTCTACAATCAAGGTTCCAGGTTTTTGCAGTTCACACTTGGCACGGTGGCTCGCACTGCTGCCCCTCAGCGCCATGGACCCGGGTTCAATTCTGGCCTTGGGTGACTGTCTGTGTGGAGTTTGCACCTTCGCCCCGTGTCTGCGTGGGTTCCTTCCGGGTGCTCCCAATTTTGGCACAAGCACTCAGATATTTTTTAAGGAGGACTTTGCAGGGTTGACAGGGCGGGGTTTGCCATTGCTGTTTTTGATGCCTAGGTCAATGCTGTATGGTCCGTCTGGTTTTATTACTTTTTGTTTTCTTTGTCGGGGTTGGATACAACTGAGCGGCTTTCTGGATCATTTCAGAGGGGCATTTAAGAGTCAACCACATTGCTGTGGCTCTGGAATTGCATGTAGGTCTGACTGCCGTGGAACTCCCATCCCCAGAGCAGAATGATGGGTCTCTGGATTACTCGCCCAATACCACTGCACCACCACCTCCCTTCAGCTGTGAGCACCAAGTGAGCTGTGCATTATTGGGGTCATGATGCTCAATAATTTGCTATGTGGTTCAAGCCACTGCAGATTCTGGAGCTCATGGCTTTCTGATTCAGAGATGAAAGAGAAATTGAGACCAAAAGCTCTTGGATGTGGAATCTTTTACATCGAAGCAGAGAGCAGAGGGTGCGTTTCTCTCAATACTTCACACTGCAGATTTATCATGAATGGTGTTGATGAGAGTGTCCAAAACTGCTGATTGAAACCTTAGGCCAGGAAAGAATGTTTCATTTTACTAAAATCGGGTGATTGCCACAGAGATGCAATTCCCCAGCATAATCTGAGAAGCAGAACCCCAGTTGGATGCAATAATCTGACCAGCAGAATGTTAGTGTGAGGAAGTCATTACTTCACACAACACAAGGAAAGAAGTTGTGAAACATCGAATGATGAAAGGCTGAAGCTGACCGTTTGGCCTGTGGTGGAAGGACTGTTCCTTGAAAGAGCAAGAAATTTAATTCAACTCTCCACCCCATCCCAACTTTGTAAATTTTTCAAATATCTATTCAAGTATCTATTCGATGCCTTATCTGAAAATTTCTTTGGAACCTACTTCCCTTTGTCATTATCTCTAATAGGTTTATTTGGTAGCAAAAGCCACACAGGCGTTCGGAGCTCCAAGCCCCTTCTTCACACAAGAAAGCTTGTGTGGCTTTTGCTACCAAATAAACCTGTTGGACTTTAACCTGGTGTTAAATTTCTTACTGTGCTTACCCCAGTCCAACGCCGGCATCTCCACATCATGATTACCTCTAATATCAGTCCTCTGCATACAAATGTTACTGGAAACAGTTTGTCATCATTTACTTTACAAATGATTACAATCTCTCTCTCTCTCTCAAGGGCCTGACTGGCTTGTATTAGCTGTACATCATCATCTACATCATACATTAGCGTATCCCACCTGTTAACCCTTTATATTACAGTGTTGAGCTCAAACGGACCCTGTAGTGCCTGTTTCAAGGGCTTTAAGCTGCAGTATTGGACTCAACTTGATGGAATCGGCAGAAACGCAATTGAAGAGTGGATTAGGTGTCTTTAACTGTCGTGATGTGATTATTTTTAAATCCACCTCTCTTTAAACTGCAGCTGCCATGTGATTATTCAAAAAATGCTTTGATTGACAGACCAGGTAGTGAAGCGTCTATTTGGACAGTCCTTCAGGGAAGGAAATCTGCTGTCCTTACCTGGTCTGGCCTACGTGTGACTGCAGAGCTACAACAATGTGGTTAACTCTCAACTGCCCTCCAAGGCCAACTAGGGATGGACAATAAATGCTGGCCCAGCCAGCAACACCCATGTCCCACAAATGAACAATAAAAAAAGTTCCAATCATTGCTGATGTTTTCCTAAGGGCTTTTCATTATGAATTTTTGGCTGAGGTTCTAAAAGTACAATTATATCAGCAAGTGCTTTCGAGTTTGCAAAAGGCTTTTAAAGAAGTAAAGGTATGATTAAAAGTTCTTTTTAATGAGCAATTAATCACTTGTGGAGAATAAAAGATTTGATGCTTTCATCAATGGGAGTATTTTTCATGATCAATTCTGGATAGTGAGAGCTGTATTGGATTTTCAAGAAATTATTTAAATTCATTTCCACACGGCTCCTGGGGTCTGTGCATGGTGGAGACTGGGTGAGTTGGCATTCAGTTGGCATGGGGCGTGTGAGGTGCAATGAGGTGGGTAAGTGGAGGGATGTGCTGGCATTGAGTTCGCAAGCGGATATAAGAACATAAGAACTAGGAGCAGGAGTAGGCCATCTGGCCCCTCGAGCCTGCTCCGCCATTCAATAAGATCATGGCTGATCTTTTTGTGGACTCAGCTCCACTTACCCGCCCGCTCACCATAACCCTTAATTCCTTTACTGTTCAAAAATTTATCCAACCTTGCCTTAAAAACATTCAATGAGGTAGCCTCAACTGCTTCACTGGGCAGGGAATTCCACAGATTCACAACCCTTTGGGTGAAGAAGTTCCTCCTCAACTCAGTCCTAAATTTGTTCCCCCTTATTTTGAGGCCATGTCCCCTAGTTCTAGTTTCACCCGCCAGTGGAAACAACTTCCCTGCTTCTATATGATCTAGTCCCTTCATAATCTTATATGTTTTTATAAGATCTCCCTCATTCTTCTGAATTGCAAAAAGTATAGCCCTAGTCTACTCAGTCTCTCCTCATAAGCCAGCCCACTCAACTCCGGAATCAACCGAGTGAATCTCCTCTGCACCCCCTCCAGTGCCAGTGTATCTTTTCTCAAGTAAGGAGACCAAAACTGTATACACAGTACTCCAGGTGTGGCCTCACCAGCACCTTATACAGCTGTAACATAATCACGCTGTTTTTAAACTCCATCCCTCAAGCAATGAAGGACAAAATTCCATTTGCCTTCTTAATTACCTGCTGCACCTGCAAACCAACTCCTTGAGATTCCTGCACAAGGACAACCAGGTCCCACTGCACAGCAGCATGCTGCAATTTTTTCCCATTTAAATAAGAGTCCATTTTGCTGTTATTCCTAACAAAATGGATGACCTCACATTTACCAACATTGTACTCCATCTGCCAGACCCTCGCCCACTCACTTAGACTATCTACATCCCTTTGCAGGCTTTCAGTGTCCTCTGCACACTTTGCTCTCCCACTCATCTTAGTGTCATCTGTGAATTTTGACACACTACACTTGGTCCCCAACTCCAAATCATCTATGTAAATCGTAAACAATTGCGGTCCCAACACTGATCTCTGAGGCACACCACTAGTCACTGATCGCCAACCAGAAAAACACCCATTTACCCCTACTCTTTGCTTTCTGTTAGTTAACCATATGAAGGACATGTTAGGTGGTCAGGGCTGTGAGTAAGTGCGAGGGGGTGAGTGCCAGTTAATTGGAATCTTCTAAAATAACTGGGATGAATTCCTAGGAAACCAAGGTGAGCGTCTATGCCACCCACTTTAGCATGCACCCTACTGCAGGTTCTCCAAGCGTCTGTTTCCGGGGTCAGGGGGTGATGCCCTCACCTACCACCATGCTGAATTAAAATCTCATGATTCCTGGTTCTTCTTGCTGAGGCAAAGTGGGTAATTTCTCAACTTCAGCGACATGCCTCAGGACACAACATCTGACAACAAAATAAGTTCAGAGGCTAGGAATTCTGCGGAGAAGAACTCAACTCCTGACCACCCTCTTAAAACCTGTCCACCATCTACAAGGTACAAGTCAGGAGTATGATGGAATACTCTCCACTTGCCTGGATGAGTGCAGCTCCAACAACACTCAAGAAAATCAACTCCATCCAGAACAAAGCAGCCCCGCTTGTTGCTACCAACCACCACCTTAAACATCCACCACTGATGCACTGTGGCAGCAACTCACCAAAGTTCCTTAGCAGCACCTTCCAGACTCACGACTACTACCATCTGGAAGGACAAGAACAGCAGATACCTGGGACACCACCACCTGGAGGTTCCCCTCCACGTCTCTCAGCATCCTGACTCGGAAATATATCAACCGTTCCCTCATTGGCAAAATCCTGGAACTCTCTGCCTGACACCACTGTGGGTGTGCCGACACCTCAGGGACTGCAGTGGTTCAAGAAGGCAGCTCACCACAACCTTCTCAAGGGGCAATTAAGGATGGGCAATAAATGATGGCCGAGCCAACGACTCCCACATCCTAAGAATGAAAAAATAAACTCCCCTCATCCCAGGAAACAGGCGAGTGAACAATGATTGCAACACGTCTTGGGTAAGTGTAGAGAACCTAGAGGCCAGAAGATGAGAGCGTAGTGTTCGAGCTCTGGCCAAATCAGAACCTAAACAAAAGCTCACGGAGGAGGGATCTTTCCATCCACCTGTGAGAGCAGACAATGTATTTGGATTAATATTTCCTCACACTGGTCATCTCAGTGTAAACTACTGAATGACATCTTGGGCAGGGAGGATGTTCACCAACAGTTATTACTCTAAAAACCAGGTTCTTAGCATGGACACAGCCCTCCCTATGTAATCTGATAAGCAACCCCGAAGCTGAACATCACAGGAGTTAGTATGAGGAAATAATTTCTTCACAGAACAAGCAACTGCAATTAATTAAATTGTGAAACGTTGAATGAGGAAAGATTGAAACCGACTATTTGGCCATTGGTGTTTGGAAGCCATTTGAGAGAACAGTGTAATAGTCCGAATCCCCGATCCATCCAACTCTTTCCTTCCTGGCACATATTTAACCTATTTCAAAGTTCCTATTGATTCAGGTTCAGCGAGCGCGTTCCAGATCACATCAACCTGCTGGGTAAAAACATTTCCCCCATCTCCCCCTCAGCATCATTTGTCAATAATCTTAATCGACACCCTTTGCCTCTTAATGCTCCTGAAAAACATTACCACCCACTGACGCTATCAAACCCTTCATGATTCTGAACTTCTCATTTAAATGTTCTCTGCTCTCAGGAGAACAATTCCAGTTTCTCCCGCCTCTCCACATCAACTGAAGTCCTTTAATTTTGCTGCCATCCTGGCCAATTCCCCTTCCAAGGCCTTAACGTCCTTCCTGAGATATTTTTGAAACCAGAATTTAAAGTTATATTATAGGATTGTTGAGCGTCTGCCCGAGAACACTGGCACTCTGATACTTTCCTTTTTTATTTTCAATTCAAACTGTGGTTCTCTGTTGGAAGTCTGTCTCTTTGATAAAGCTTTGGGAGTTGTTGAGATTGTGAAGTTGAATTTTGAGGGACTGGAGAAGGTTACAGAGGTAGAATATTAAGGCCATGGAGAGATTTGAAAAAAAGGATAGGGATTTGTACTTGAGGTTTTGTCCGATAGTTTAGCAGTGCATAAAAGCAAAATACCGCGGATGCTGGAATCTGAAACAATAACAGAAAATGCTGGAAAATCTCAGCAAGTCTGACAGCATCTGTTGGGAGTGAGCAGAACCAACGTTTTAAGTCGAGGGAACCAT